>NC_133372.1:16661484-17011430 GCF_049309525.1 Garra rufa
ATAATGGCAGTGGATGGGCACCAAACCTTTAAAAGTAATTTAAAAAAAAATGCACAGACAAATCCAAATTACACCCTGCGGCTCTTGATGATAGATTGATGTCCTAAGAGATGAAACGATTATTTTATTATGAGAAACTGAACCGTATTTATATCATTTTTTACCTTTGATACACAGCCACATCCAACTGTCCTGAGCACAAGCTCATCATCCGGCTCGTTACATGTGTACGTGCTCTGGCGTAGTATATGCAAAACGCCGGAAACGATCTGTCGCATGTGTACGACATGAGAGATTGTGGGTATAGCGGCTATTGAAAATAGTAATTACTTGTGCTTATCCTGATTGTTCAAACAAATTTAAAGCTAAAAATTACCTTTGCTTGTGCAAACTCTCCGGGACTGTTGACTGTTCACCGATTTCCCCTAACAGCGTTTGCAAATACTATGCCAGAGCACGTACACATGTAACGAACCGGATGATGAGCTTGCGCTCAGGACAGATAGACATTGCTGTGTATCAAAGGTAAAAAAAAAATATATAAATACTGTTCAGTTTCTCACAAAAAAACGATCATTTCATGTCTTAGGACATCAGTGTATGGTCACAAGCCACAGGGTGTAATTTTGGATTTGTCTTTGCATGTTTTTTTTTTGTTTGTTTGTTTGTTTTACTTTTAAAGGTTTGGTGCCCATCCACTGTAATTATATGGCTGACAGATTGCAATGGTTTGAGTAAAAAAAACCTTTGAGTTCTACTGAAGAAACAAAGTCACCTAAATCTTGGATGCCCTGTGGGTAAGCAGATAAACATCAAACTTTCATTTTTGGTCAACTATCCCTTTAAGATCTCAATGTATCGTCATGAGCTGTAGGGTTTAATTTGGTTTTGTTTGTGTATGTTTTTTTTACTCTTAAAGATTTGGTAACCACTGCATCTCTTCAAATTTATATACCTACTTTTTCAAAATAATGTAAAAGTTAAAGTTAATACATTTTCAACCTGTATTTGACCTAGCATTTACTGAAAGCTTCGAATATTAAACCGGAAATAAATTGGAAACAATTAGAAGCAGCAGCAACTATACATTTGTGCTTACAGTGCAGACAGTCACTCGTGCATTCTAGACATCCTCTGTACTCCTCCGTCCCTTGTCCCAAGTTTGAGAGATCCTCATCAGCTTCTTGCCAATCAGTGCAGCCTTCTTAAGAACCTCTGCAAAACAAATTTGTTTAAATATACTGAATATGCAAGATCACATTACAAATAGCACTTTTGTGCTTGACTGAATTAGGGTAATGCTTAAAATGAAAATGAAAATAATTTTGTCAGAAAGATGACATAAAATAAGGAAACTGCCCTCACCTACAGAAAGGAAAACAACAGAGTAAAAAACAAGCTCTACAGATTCTATTCCAATAGATAGATTTTCTAGAATGTGTGTAGTAAATGTTAAAAAAATGTACTTACATGTTAAAACAACATATTAAAGAAAAACAACTATTACTCAGGATAATACTAAAAATAATAATTATAATTATTTTAAATTGTCATAGATTGGCAATGAACATTGGAGTGTCACTGGAGGGACATTAGGGAAATTAATAGAGAAATACTCTTTATTCATTCAAACAAATCTATTTTAATTTTTATTGATAAAGTCAATTTATGAAGCATGAATATGCAATGTGTTTTAAATGACCACTCCAATTATTGATATGAGTTAACCATTCATAAAATAATAATAACAATAATAATAATAATGTTTTTGTTTTGTTTTTTCTCAAGACTTTGTCACTATTAGGCAGATTCTTGCATTTAGATTCTGTCCATGGATGGAATGGACCAACAAAATAATGTTTAAAGTATTTTTAATATTATGATCATGATCCCTCCATTTTATTATTATTAATATTATTAATGCTGGTGCATTTAAAATAGTAAACATCAATTCATAAGTTTCCAGTGTGGATCTACTTAAGCTTCACAGTTTTAATAACATAAGTTAGAGCTGATAAAAAAACAAAGGGTAATTACCCTGATAGGTTAGAGCTGTTAGTTAAACTAAAATACTAAAACTAAATAAACTGAGATTGAACTAATATATAATAATACTAATACTACTACTACTACTAATAATAATAATAATAAAATAACATGCAATTGTAGGTTCTGGCAAATTCATTTTTAGAGTCAATTTAGGATTTAAGTCATCACACTTAATTCAGAATCCTAACTGCACACTGTAGTAAGTATATTTAAATAGTACATTTTAAAAGTAAATTAAAAAGTAAATTGTATTTAATTATGTCAAATCCAAACTCTTAACATTGCAAAATGTTAATAAATCCATACCAGAAGTTATAGTGGAGTGTAGCAGACACAGAAGAGCCCTCCACCATATTGTAGTAATCAGCTGAATCCTCAGTCAGTCTGGGGTGGGCTGATAAGTCCTTAAAAATAAAGATTTTATTTTTTTAATTATTTTAAACTCTTAGACAAAATGTTTTTAAATTGTACCCACATTTGCCACTATAAATCATTCAGATTAACAGTCAGCTTTGAGACTGTTAGTTATTATATAATTAAAAATGTAAGAAATGCCTAACTCATGGCAATCCAAAAAGAAAAGTGTAAATCCCCACAAAAGACACTGGATTCACAACAATAGTCTCTTTTTATAAATGTATCATAACAAGGTAAACACAATTGTAGCTTGAAAGTTAGTGGACCCAAATCAAACCAAACATCTAATAATTTTACCTGCAGCTGCATTTATCCAGTTATGACCCATCTGAGGCTCATGAAGGACTTTCTCATATAATTTTTTCTAGTGAAATAAATAAAGGACTGATGATGGTAGCATGTCCTCCATCTTTATGTTACCTCAGATGAAGAAAGACAAAAGAATAAGAAAGTTACTCATATTGATAATCAGTGGGGCAAATGTCTTACAAATGTATTTTTGATTATGAGAAGAACCATTTAACCTTTTTACTACATATTTTAATCCCATGTAAGATCTTGAATCAAAGATTAAAAATTATCTTATTGGTAGCAGTTTGTGTTTTTATAGTTAGATTCCTGTTTCCGAGCTTTAATAGCACTTTCATCACTTGCCGTATAACAATATCAGGGGCTACAAATTCGTGCTAATATGCTAATCGCGATTAGCATCTAACATCTTTGATGAAGCAGTACACACAGATGCAGTCAGTGCCTCTGTTACCTCATCATGCGTAACTTACACAGACAGAACATAAAGCTAGAAAGACTGAAATATGTTCCCTTACCTGATACCAGCAATCACCTCACAGATCCAGTCCGGTCTTCCTCTGTGTTCACATTCCAGGTTATGTTCTCAGCATGTCACAACGCGAGTTAATTCAAAATAAAAAAAATGTAACAGTCACTTATTCAAATAACCAGGGACAGACGCGTCATCTTGCTGAGCAGAAGCACACACATCACCAACTCAGGCTAACGTATTTTCAAATATGACCAGTAAAGGCGCGCACAGTTGTCATTGGCCAGTTACTTGTCAGATGGCAGTCAGCTTAGCCAATCATGATCCCTCCAGCAAGGTTATACCATCGCGGTAATGGCAAAGATAACGACTTTTTTAAAGAAATGTGTGTGTTTAGTGTTATTTGCAGGCTGTATTTTTTTATTAGTTGTTCAAAAAGTGTTTTTAATGTATGAAATAAACATGCAGCTGTAGCCATGCACAAAAATGTAGATCCACTAAATCAAAACAAAAATATTGATTCAAAATACATAAACTATATTTCCAAAAGTATTCACTCATCACTTTCAAAGAACAGGTTTGACTACTTTAGTAATTTCCATGAGTACAAATCTTAATGTTTAAGCATAAAATGATATTCTAGGGAATTAATTTTAATAGCAATAGTTTGAACAGAGCCTCTTCAGTTCTAACATGACAATGCCTTTGTGTATAAGGCAAGGTTCAAATTGAAATGATTGATTGATTCAGTCAGTGTGGAAGAACTTGATTGGTCTGCAGAAAGCCAAGTCCTAACCCAAGTTGAACACCTCGGTGTGACTTTAAATGCAGACCTTGAGCCAAAAAGTTAGGCTATCACCAAACACCAATGACTTGTACATATCGGTAAAGTCATTTTAGACAAATACAAAACTTTTTAATACATTAAAAACCATTTTTAAATACATTAATTATTTTTCCATTTCTGTGTTGCCACAGTTTTAGAAATGCTGTTTCTGTTTTAAAGGGGGGTGTCCCATTACTTTTGTCCATGTAATGTTTGTACAAGTCATTGGTGTTTGGCAATGAGTTTTTGGCTCAAAGTCTTCATTTAAAGTCACTCCAGAGGTGTTCAACTGGGATTAGCACTTGGCTTTCTGTAGACCAGTCAAGTTCTTCCACACTGACTGAATCAATCATTTCGATTTGAACCTTGCCTTATACACAAAGGCATTGTCATGTTACAATTGAAGAAGCTCCTGTCCAAATGTTTCTACAAAATTAGAAGCGCACAATTCCCTAGATTATCATATTATGCTTAAACATTAATATTTGTACTCATGGAAATTACTAAAGTAGTCAAACCTGTTCATTAGAAGGGGGTGAGGGAATACTTTTGGCAATACAGTGTATCATGTAAAAAAAATCAACTTTGATTTATACAAGTTTTTGTTAACCCTTTTTTAATCATTTAGCAAACCATTTTACAACTTTGATGGTTGGTCATGTGCTGGGACATAAAATAAAAAAAGCTAATGAAACATTCTCTTCAGAAACATAAAATCCCATTCTATCTTTCTTTACTTGGGCTATTTTATTATATGAACTGATGACCTAACCTTACAAAATTTAAAAGAATATCTCTAGAAATGTATTGTCACTCCGACTGACCATAAAACTCCACTAAATCAGGGCACATGACAAGCTGCTAGAGGGTTTAATTGTATCCCATTATTTAGAGATAATTAGTCGTCTCTAAACTGTTCATCAAAGTGCACAGTTTTCTGTATGTTTTTAAACATTTGTATACATTTAAAAATATCTATTGTGATAAGCATTGTGCTGCAACTCACAAAATCAGACCACTATAATCTGACACTTTAATATACTGAATATTTAATGTCCAATGAGTGTACAGGTCATTTGCCCAATTTCAGATATCAAAAGACATGTGCTATGCAGGACATTTTTGGCAACACCCAGGTTTGACCTGGTTTGCCTGTACCAGGATTCTTTAACTCCTGACTTGATCCTAAACTTTTTGACAGTCCTTTAAAGAGTAGTTCACCCAAAAATTCAAATTCTGCTATCATTTCCTCACCCTCAAGTTGTACCAAACCTGTATTAGTTTCTTCCGTGTGGTAAAAACAATATATAAAAATATTTTGTGAAATTACCTTAACAAAAAGTTTCTGGTCCCCAATGACTTCCATCGCCTTTTTTTTATTTCATTTTTTTCCAGCAAATGGCTTTCAACATTCTTTAAAATATCTAATTCACAAATAATTTATTTAATTTTCAACAGAAGATAGACTTCATGCAGGTTTTGAACAGAGAATGAGCAAATGTGACAGAATTGTGAGTGATTGTCTTGTTGAGTTTAGTTCTAACTCTAACCACACACGTCAGACAAGCTAATCATAATGATCCAAGCTATTTGTAAATTAGACACAGTCATGTTTGATTAGGGTTAGAATCATATTTGGTCTAGCCAAGAGGACCCCATGTCCCTTATTAAAATGAATCATGATTTTAGTACAATAAAAAAAATATATATAATTATTGTAGTTATTTTTGGTAACTATCAATTAACCATAATGACCCATATAAAGACTATGTGGGTACCAGCTTGGCCCCATGTGGGCACCCTATATGGGACTGATTGTGTTTGCCCATGTCTTACACAACTGGAATGAATAAGCGGGCCCCATATATATTTTCCCATTCTGAACCCATATAAACAGTATATGTGGGTGCTACCTTGGCCCCATGTAGGCAGCCTGTATGGGACTGAAATGCATGTTGGCTGGGTGGCTACGTAGACCATGTTATGAAATTACACTTATATCTTTGTAGATATTGTTGACACTGCGAACATGATGGTATATCAACCACTTTATGCGTTGCCCACATTGAATCAGATTGGGATATAAGTGGGCTACAAATAGCTGGTCTGACTACAGTAGGACCTAAACCGAGGCTATGCACAACTTATGCATTAAACATGTCAAAGAAATGAAACCAAACCCCTTCTAAACTCTGTTGACTTTGCTTTCATGAGAGAATATCATACATCTCATGAGTTATTTTGCCAAAAAATTACATGTATTCAAATTCAAGGTTATTGGGCTAAAAGGGGTTACAAATAGCCGGACTATATCGGGTCTATAGTTAACCGAGACAGTGAAATGACGGCTTTTGCTTGCTGGGTAGCCAGTATGAACGTCTTTTCTCAACTAAATCTGGTAGTCAGTGGACGTTTAGATTGTGGCCAGATTGGACATCTTTATTCACGTCATAAATCGACTAAATCTAGATGTCAACGGACGTCCAGATTATAGCCAGTATGAACGTCTGTTTTGAACTAGTTCTGGTAGTCAGTGGACGTTTAGATTGTGGTCAGATTGGACATCTTTATTCACGTCATAAATCGACAAAATCTAGATGTCAATGGACGTCCAGATTATAGCCAGTATGAACGTCTGTTTTGAACTAGTTCTGGCTGTCAGTGGACGTTTAGATTGTAGCCAGATTGGACATCTTTATTCACGTCATAAATCGACTAAATCTACATGTCAACGGACGTCCAGATTATAGCCAGTATGAACGTCTGTTTTGAACTAGTTCTGGTAGTCAGTGGACGTTTAGATTGTGGTCAGATTGGACATCTTTATTCACGTCATAAATCGACAAAATCTAGATGTCAATGGACGTCCAGATTATAGCCAGTATGAACGTCTGTTTTGAACTAGTTCTGGCTGTCAGTGGACGTTTAGATTGTGGCCAGATTGGACATCTTTATTCACGTCATAAATCGACTAAATCTAGATGTCAACGGACGTCCAGATTATAGCCAGTATGAACGTCTGTTTTGAACTAGTTCTGGTAGTCAGTGGACGTTTAGATTGTGGCCAGATTGGACATCTTTATTCACGTCATAAATCGACTAAATCTAGATGTCAACGGACGTCCAGATTATAGCCAGTATGAACGTCTGTTTTGAACTAGTTCTGGTAGTCAGTGGACGTTTAGATTGTGGCCAGATTGGACATCTTTATTCACGTCATAAATCGACTAAATCTAGATGTCAACGGACGTCCAGATTATAGCCAGTATGAACGTCTGTTTTGAACTAGTTCTGGCTGTCAGTGGACGTTTAGATTGTGGTCAGATTGGACATCTTTATTCACGTCATAAATCGACAAAATCTAGATGTCAATGGACGTCCAGATTATAGCCAGTATGAACGTCTGTTTTGAACTAGTTCTGGCTGTCAGTGGACGTTTAGATTGTGGCCAGATTGGACATCTTTATTCACGTCATAAATCGACTAAATCTAGATGTCAATGGACGTCCAGATTATAGCCAGTATGAACGTCTGTTTTGAACTAGTTCTGGCTGTCAGTGGACGTTTAGATTGTGGCCAGATTGGACATCTTTATTCACGTCATAAATCGACTAAATCTAGATGTCAACGGACGTCCAGATTATAGCCAGTATGAACGTCTGTTTTGAACTAGTTCTGGCTGTCAGTGGACGTTTAGATTGTGGCCAGATTGGACATCTTTATTCACGTCATAAATCGACTAAATCTAGATGTCAACGGACGTCCAGATTATAGCCAGTATGAACGTCTGTTTTGAACTAGTTCTGGTAGTCAGTGGACGTTTAGATTGTGGCCAGATTGGACATCTTTATTCACGTCATAAATCGACTAAATCTAGATGTCAACGGACGTCCAGATTATAGCCAGTATGAACGTCTGTTTTGAACTAGTTCTGGTAGTCAGTGGACGTTTAGATTGTGGCCAGATTGGACATCTTTATTCACGTCATAAATCGACTAAATCTAGATGTCAACGGACGTCCAGATTATAGCCAGTATGAACGTCTGTTTTGAACTAGTTCTGGCTGTCAGTGGACGTTTAGATTGTGGTCAGATTGGACATCTTTATTCACGTCATAAATCGACAAAATCTAGATGTCAATGGACGTCCAGATTATAGCCAGTATGAACGTCTGTTTTGAACTAGTTCTGGCTGTCAGTGGACGTTTAGATTGTGGCCAGATTGGACATCTTTATTCACGTCATAAATCGACTAAATCTAGATGTCAATGGACGTCCAGATTATAGCCAGTATGAACGTCTGTTTTGAACTAGTTCTGGCTGTCAGTGGACGTTTAGATTGTGGCCAGATTGGACATCTTTATTCACGTCATAAATCGACTAAATCTAGATGTCAATGGACGTCCAGATTATAGCCAGTATGAACGTCTGTTTTGAACTAGTTCTGGCTGTCAGTGGACGTTTAGATTGTGGCCTGATTAGACATAATTTCTCAGTGTCATTAATTGACTTATTCTGGCTGTCAATGGACGTTCAGATCATGGCCTGGACGGGCCGACGCGATATCAACATGTTTTGTATGTCCACAGACGTCACTTGCTCAGTGGGTAGTGTGTCACAGTGTTAAACATGTCACTTCCTGTTGACAGTAGGTGGCGCTATAACTATAACTGAATATTGGCATGTAGACATCTTCAGGTCACGACTGTTATCAAACATGTGAAGTTTGGGGCTGATTGGACATTGCATGCCTGAGTTACAGTAACTTCCTGTTTCATTGCATTAAGAGCATGCTTTAGCACTTAGCTAAATGTTGCTAACATGTTATAGCATGTTTCTAGCATGTTTCTACCCTTTTTAACAGTTGTTGATTTTTTTTAAATGTTGCTAGTCATCCACAACAGTATTAAACATATGGTTTCCTGTTACCAGCTGGTGGCGCTATGACTATAACTGAATACAGGCATGGGCGTGTGTTTAGGCCAGGATTCTTATCAAACGTGTTAAGTTTGGGGCTGATTGGACATGGTATGCCTGAGTTAGAGTAACTTCCTGTTTTATTGTATTATTAGCATGTTTTAGCATATTAGCTAAGTGTTGCTAGCATGCTTTATTATTTTTGTAGCATGTTGAATATTAAGTTTGGGTCAGATTCAACAGTATATACATGAGTTACAGCAATTTCCTTTTGTATTTTTATTAATAGCATGCTTTAGCTCTTAGCTAAGTGTTGCTAGCATGTTTTAGCATGTTTGTAGCATGTTGCTAGCCTATTTACGACTTGTTAACGCTTTTCAATATGTTGCTAAGAGTCCGTAACAGTGTTAAACATGTCATTTCCTGTTGTCAGCAGGTGGCGCTATGACTATAACTGAATTTGGGCACTGACATGTGTTCAGGACCGGACTGTCATCAAACATGTGAAGTTTGAGGCAGATCGGACATCGTATGCCTGAGTTATAGCAACTTCCTTTTTCATGGCGAAACATCAAAGTTTGTCAGGCCGCCACGGACACGCCCATCGACGAAAACTCTAAAGCTTCGCAATTTAACATCGCAAAGGCCTTATGATGACACTCAGCAAATTTGAAGATGATCGGATAAAAACTGTAGGAGGAGTTCGTTAAAGTACGAGGCCTGAAAATGGCAAAAACTGCACAAAAATCGTACAGGAAATTCAATATAACGGACTTCCTGTTGGGTTTCGGATGTTGCACCAGGAGACTTTTTTGTAGGTATTGGTGTGTTACATATGTGTACCCAGTTTCGTTCATGTACGTGAAACGTAGCTCGAGGCGGACTCCGTTGAAATTTTATAGGTGGCGCTATCGAGCCATTTTGCCACACCCACTTTTGAAAACCATATCAGATGTAAATTTTCGCCAGGTCTGATGCGTGTGCAAAGTTTCGTGAGTTTTCGGGCATGTTTAGGCCCTCAAAAAGACTTTTCATTTTGGAGAAGAAGAAGAATAATTAAAGCTGCAAGCAGCGATGAACGGGCCCTCGCACACGGGCTCACCGCCGACCGGTGGCTTTAGGAACACAGCAAACGGTGGGCAGTATGCTTTTAATACAGTAAATGTAGGAAAAATAGATCAAAGTCACTTAAATGTGCAAAACTTCCTGCTGCCAGCTGGTGGCGCTATGCTATAACTGATTATTGGCATGTAGATGTGTTCAGGCCAGCACTTTCATCAAACATATGAAGTTTGGTGCAGATTGACCTTGGTATGTGTGAGTTAGTGCAAGATATGATATATCCTGCTGCCAATAGGTGGCGCTATGATAATATCTGTATATTGGCCTTTAGATGTCTTCAGGCCAGGACTCTTACCAAACATGTGAAGTTTGAGGCAGATCGGACATTTTATGGCTGAGTTATAACAACTTTTATGTCCATGGCGAAACATCAAACTTTGTCAGGCCGCCATGGACACGCCCTTTAACGAAAACTCAAGATCTTCACAATTTAACATCTCTAAGGCCTCGAGATCAGACTGACCAAATATAATGTTAATATAATTAAATCTCTAGGAGGAGTTTGGTACAAGTCATTTCCTGTTGACAACAGGTGGCGCTGTGATTATAATAGAATATAGGCCTTCAGATTGGTTCAGGCCAGGACTCTTATCGAACATGTGAAGTTTGAGGCAAATCGGACATTTTATGGCTGAGTTATAACAAGATTTATATCCATGGCGAGACCACGAAATTTGCCAGGCCGCCACGGACACGCCCTTCAACGAAAACTCAAGATCTTCGCAATTTAACATCGCTAAAGCCTTTTTAATAGACTGACCGATTTTGGTGTTGATCTGATTAAATCTCCAGGAGGAATTTGTTGCAGAGTACAGCATGACACTTCCTGGTGCCTGCAGGTGGCGCTATGAGTAAAACTGAATATGGGCATGTAGATGTCTTCAGGTCAGGAGTGTTATCACACATGTGAAGTTTGGGGCAGATCGGGCATTTTATGCCTGAGTTATAGCAACTTCCTTTTTCATGGCGAAACATCGAAATTTGCGAGGCCGCCACGGACACGCCCTCTGATGAAAACTCTAGATCTTCGCAATTTAACGTCACAAAGGGCTTTAGATTAGACTCACCAAATTTGGTGTTGATCCGAATAAATCTCTAGGAGGAGTTCGTTCAAGTATGACGCCTGAAAATGGCAAAAATGACACAAATTTTGCTAAGAAAATTAATAATAACCGACTTCCTGTTGGGTTTCGGATTTTGTCCCAGGAGGCTTTTTTGTAGGTATTGGTGAGTTACATGTGTGTACCGATTTGCGTGCATGTACGTGAATCACAGCTGAATGCGCACACCGCGGAACGTGTAAAGGTGGCGCTATTGAGCCATTTTGCCACACCCACTTCTGCAACCCATATCAGACGTCCATTTTCGCCAGGTTTGATGTGTGTGCAAAGTTTCATGAGTTTTCGGGTATGTTTAGGCCCTCAAAAATGCGATTCATTCCGGAGAAGAAGAATAATAATTAAAGCTGCAAGCAGCGATGACCGGGCCCTCGCCATATGCGCAGTCACCATCCCGATAGCATCAGGAAAACGGTGCCCAGTTGGCACATGCATTCACAGTAACCCTCTGCCAGTTTGGATGTAAAGTTTACAGAATTGAAAGGGTTAATTAAAATCAACACACAGACACATACACACAATATTTAAAATTTTGCCATCTAGTTTAATTTGTTAACATTAACTATATTAGTTAACATGAACAATAATTAAATAGCATTTATTAATGTTAATTAATATTAAGCTAAAAAAAAGTATTCATATATTATTGAAAGGTACATTAGTACATTTATTTATATTTGTTAAAAATATTTGTGGGTTCATGTATTAATAGTACATTATAAGGGTATTCTTAAGGCATTATAATGAATGCATAATAAATTATAAAAAACCTTATAATATGTTGTATCATCTCATGAGCATTCATAGAAACAGTTTTAATGTATTAGAATTTTTACTTTTTTATTATAGCTTTTATGAGTATGATTACCTCCTCACAGTTATAATGTATAAGTCTCATATTTTGCCATCTTACTGATGTCACTTTACTTAAAGCATACAAAGATCACTTATAAGTAATAATAATAATAGTAATTCTCAAATAGCCATAAGATCAGGTATCAGATCAGATGAATGTATAATATGATCAGTTTAATTATTTTGATGGTACCCGTTAGACAGCTTTTTATAAGTAACTCTGCAACTGCATGTCAGCTAGCAGTAATTATTATTTGTTGTGGTAAATATATGCTAACACTGTATTTAGACAGTTCCCCAAAAGACAAACTGATTATAAGTAACTTTGCAAGACCATGAACCTTCTACTTAGCCTAACATTAAACTAAGTCTACACTGTAAGGAGTGTTAGTTGGTGAGAGTTAGTTGTTAATAGTCAATAGAATAGAATATAATGTAAAAAATAAATCTAATATGATATAGTCCATTACAAATGAAGTAGGTTTAAAATGGTGTCTACTGTGTGTTATAAATAATCATAATCTTAAAAGTTATAACCTCTAATATTTAAGTATTATAATGTATGATAATTGTTGTTATGAATATTCATTGGATGATATAATATATTATACTTTTTTTATAATGCATTATGCGTTCATTATAATGCCTTAGAAATACCCTTATAATAGGGGCTACATAGAAAGTGTTACCAAATCAGTGAGAGACAAACAAAACATTTCATAATTTTTCATTAAAAAAATTACTAATTTTTTTAAAGCTTTTTAGTGTTTATTTTAAAATTATGTAAAAGTATTCTGACAGTACAGTACATAACAACTCCAAATAAATCTATGCATTTGTTTCTTTGTTGCACATTGAGAATGAACAGAATAGGATTAGAGGTAAAAATATTCCTTATCATACGAGGACCTCTTGTGTTCATCCCTTGTATTACAGTCTTCATTTCTCCCTCTCTCACTTCTGGATACTTTTAATGTTTTTGGGACCTCTGAGCATGATACAATTTTGACACCAAGCGTATTTTCTAAGAATGATTTGTTCTTCATACATACAAAGTTTTGAAGAGTTGATATTAGGCACTTTAAAGATATAGAAAAATTAATGCAACTTTTTTTAAGGTGACTTTTAAAAAATCACCACATCAACACCGTTCAAGATATCCAAAATCCGCTCACAATTTAGCATTTTGAGTATATTCTTATCATGTTGACAAAGTTTGGTGTGAACTTCTTGTTTCTGCTTTGTTTAGTATGATTTTATTTACAGCCTGATTTTTCCAAAAATCCACATTCAAATAAAAATAGCCAACTTCCTGTTTATTATAGCTAATGAGTGTTAATTAGAAAGTTGTCCGGCTTGATGAGACCAATATATGTACCGAGTTTGGTGACTGTAGGCAAAACTAAACCCCCAACTTTTGTCAAAAGGTGGCGCTATAGAGTGCCTCTTCCACGCCCATTTATGGGCTTTTATCAGTGTCTAAATATCATTAATACAGATGTGTGTGTTGAGTTTCATGAAATTCCAAGTATTTTAAGTGGCTTGAAAACACAAAAAACCAAAGTTAAAGTTTGACACGTTTCCATGGCAACATGATAAAAGTTATCGATAATGCCCTTCACAGATTTTCATCGGCCGTGTTTCGACATTATTGGGATGAAGTTTCAAGCAAATTGAGTAAAATTAAGAGGCTGATTTAAAAGCATTTAGAAAACGTTGCGCTTTCTGCTGCCAGTTGGTGGCGCTATAACTTTAACTCATAATAGTCAGATCGCTGTGATTGGCATCAGACGATGAACAAACTGCTGAAGTTTGGTCAAAATCAAACAAAGTGTGTTAAAGTTATTAGACACTTCCTGTTTCTCATTTCTCGCCATAACTTTGTCGCACCGCCACGACCAAACCATTCGAAATATCAAAATTCCCCTGGCAATTTTGCGTCCCCAATGTCTTGAGATCATGCTAACCGAGTTTGGTGGCCATCGGTGGATACACCTAGGAAGAGTATATCAAATTCCATTGCATGCGCTTTTTAGACATCCCTGAATAGCTGACTTCCTGTTGGGTGAAGCACTGACTTTGAGCATGAAAGTTGTTCGGCCCGATGAGGTCTATATGTGTATGAATTTTGATAAATGTAGGTCAACCGGTGTGTGCTCCAGAGTCCCTCAAAAGTAAAAATTTTTAACGCTGTGCCACGCCCCCCCCAGGTGACCCCCCACATGTCAAAGTTTGTCCGGCCCTGATGGCCGCAGGTTCCAATGTGTGTGCAAAGTTTCAAGAGTTTTCGTGTATGTTAACGGCCCCGAAATGAACCAAAACATTGATGAAATAATAATAATAATAATAATAATAATAATAATCCTTAGAAAAACAATAGGGCCTTCGCCCATTCTGGGCTCGGGCCCTAATTAAAGCTGCGAGCAGCGATGAACGGGCCCTCGCACCTGGGCTCACCGCCGACCGGTGGCTTCAGGAAATCAGCAAACGGTGGGCAGTATGCTTTTAAAACAGTAAATATAGAAAAAATATGTCATAAGTCATTTAAATGTGCCAAACTTGCCGCTGCCAGATGGTGGCGCTATGCCTATAACTGATTATTGGCATGTAGATGTGTTCAGGCCAGCACTATTATCAAACATATGAAGTTTGGTGCAGATTGACCTTGGTATGTTTGAGTTAGTGAAATATATGAGATATCCTGCTGCCAACAAGTGGCGCTATGATAATATCTGAATATTGGTCTTTAGGTGTCTTCAGGCCAGGACTCTTACCAAACCTGTGAATTTTGTGGCAGATCAGACATTTTATGGCTAAGTTATAACAACTCAATGAAAACTCAAGATCCTCACAATTTAACATCTCTAAGGCCTCAAGATCAGACTGACCAAATATAATGTTGATTTAATTAAATGCAATCAATGCAAGGACTTCAGATAATGCCAACTGTGAACCAATATGCAAAATTTTCCCTATACTCTGATGATGAT
The DNA here is from genome assembly GCF_049309525.1 of Garra rufa. Classification (NCBI taxonomy): domain Eukaryota; kingdom Metazoa; phylum Chordata; class Actinopteri; order Cypriniformes; family Cyprinidae; genus Garra; species Garra rufa. The sequence goes on from NC_133372.1 coordinate 16,676,559, forward strand.
GATAAGAACATGATTCATGATGATAACAAAATGTTATTATTGCTTGCTTTACGTCCACCACTTCTGCTTAAATGTCATTGTTACCTATCTGTACAAGTTTTGTGTGGATATTGCTTTGCTGGTGACTCCTCCTGTTACAAGGCATCACTCTTAAGCGCTACATAACTAAGAATCAATAAGGAAGACGGTGCCCAGTTGGCACATGCATTCACAGTAACCCTCTGCTAGTTTGGATTTTAAGTTTACAGAATTGAAAGGGTTAGACTTTAAAATCAACACACAGACACATACACACAAAATATAAAATGTTGCCATCCAGTTTCATTTGTTAAAATTAACTATATTAGTTAACATGACCAATAAATAAATAGCATTTATTAATGTTAATTAATATTAAGCTAAAAGAAGTAGTCATACAAAGTTTATGTACTGTGTATTAACATGAACATGAACACAGTTCATGTGGGTGTACAGCAATACACAATAAAGTGCTCTATAAACGCTTCATTCTTTCAAAATATCTTTAAAAATCAAGTTGAGTATTTTAACGGGGTGATACATATATATATATATATATAACTGATCTTAAAATTATGGTTTTCAGATGTTTTGAAGAGATAACAGTAACGTTTGTTTTGTTGTCAAAGTTTGTCTTAATTTTTTATTATTATTATTTTATATTCAATAAATAACACTATGTAAATATTGTCTATCAATGAAGATAAATTGATCATGCTAAAAAGTTGTATTTTTTTAAATCTTTTGCTATGTGACTGAATAGGACAAGTTCATGGTACAGTTAAGTAAAAAATAAATAAAAAACAACAACTGCAAAATACGAACAATGAAAGACTTAGTGACCCTTTATATTTTCTCAAAATATCAGACTCTCAAAGATCAGACATATTTATGTAATTACAATACATATGTGCATTTTTTGTTCAAAGATGGTCTGTAGGATGGCTCTCTACTCTGTCACCCTCTCTGCCTCTCACCCCTCCCCCCTGCAATAATGAGCTTCTCTGTGCCTGACTGAACGCACACACATACTGTAGAGACATTCACCAGAGTGACAGCAGGTTTCTGAGTTATTTTTTTAATTTTCTTTAATTCATTGAAGCTTGTATAAAATTTATATTTCCAGCACTTGCTCAGAATGATTAGATCTCTGTGTGAAAAAAGTTTTAAAGAGTTTGGATGCTGCACTTTAAAGATATAAAAAATTAGGGTTATGTTTTTTACTACATCTTTATAAAATCACCACGTCAACACCGTTCGAGATATCCAAAATCCGCTCGCAATTTAACATCTTCAGAATCTTCTCCTCATGTTAAAAAAGTTTGGTGTGAACAGCTGGTTGTTCTTAGGAGTAGTGTGAATTTGTTTACTACCTGATTTTTCAAAAAATCCACCTTCAAATCAAAATAGCCGGCTTTCTGTTGGTCTTAGCTAATGAGTTTGATTTAGAAAGTTGTCCAGATTCATGAGAACAATATAAGTACAGAGTTTGGTGACTGTAGGAAAAACTAACCCCCCAACTTTTGTCAAAAGATGGCGCTATAGAGTGCCTGCTCCACGCCCATTTATGACCTTTTGCCAGTGTCTAACTATCATTAATATTGATGTGTGTGTTGAGTTTCATGAAATTCTAAGCATGTTATCTGCCTCGAAAAGACAGGAATGTAATTTTAAAGTTTGACACGTTGCCATGGCAACAGCATTTGATTTATCATCGACCCCTTTACATATTCTTATTGGCCGTGTTTTGACATGATTTTGATGAAGTTTAAAGAAAATCGATTAAAATTAAGAGGCTGATTTCAAAGCATTTTGAAAATGACACGTTTCCTGCTGCCAGTTGGTGGCGCTATAACTTTGACTCATAATAGTCACATTTATGGAATCGGCATCATACAAGGAACAAACTGGTGAAGTTTCATCAGAATCAGGCAATGTGTGCAACAGTTATTAGACACTTCCTGTTTCTCATTTCTCGCCATAACTTTGTCGCCTTGCCACGGCCAAACCGTTCGAGATATCAAAAATCTCCTCGCAATTTAGCGTCCCCAATGTCTTGAGATCATGCTGACCGAGTTTGGTGACAATCCCATGGAATTCCTGGGAGGAGTACGTTAAATTCCAGAGCATGCGCTTTTTAAACAGCCCTAAATATCTCACTTCCTGTTGCGTGGAGCCCATGACATAGAGTACAAAAGTTGTTCAGCTCGATGAGTTCTATATGTGTACCGAGTTTCATATCAATACGCGCAAGTATGTGTGCGCAGTACATCAAGTTTTCAAACTGTGTTCCAGGGGGCGCTGTAGAGGCCCTGAACCACGCCCGGGTCCCAGCCTCTGTGGCGTCCGGACGACGGCAGATTCCGACGTGTGTGCAAATTTTCAAGAGTTTTTGAGTATGTTAAGGCCCCCAAAAGTGCCCCAACGGTTGAAAAAAAAAAAAAAAAAAAAAAAAAATAAGAATCCTTAGAAGAACAATAGGGCCTTCGCCCTTTTGGGCTCGGGCCCTAATAATAAGAAACGGAGCAGATCCAATAGGGTCCTCACACCATCGGTGCTCGGGCCCTAATAATAAACGGAGCAATTCCAATAGGGTCCTCGCACTGTAGTGCTCGGGCCCTAATAATAATAATAATAATAATAATAATAAACGGAGCAGATCCAATAGGGTCCTCACACCATCGGTGCTCGGGCCCTAATAATAAACGGAGCAGATCCAATAGGGTCCTCACACCATCGGTGCTCGGGCCCTAATAAACGAAGCAGATCCAATAGGGTCCTCACACCATCGGTGCTCGGGCCCTAATAAACGGAGCAATTCCAATAGGGTCCTCGCACTGTAGTGCTCGGGCCCTAATAATAAACGAAGCAGATCCAATAGGGTCCTCACACCATCGGTGCTCGGGCCCTAATAATTAAAGCTGCAAGCAGCGATGGTAGGGCCCTCACACTCGGGCTCACCGCCGATCGGTGGCGAAAGGTGGGCACTATGCTATTAACACAGAAAATGTAGGAGGAATATGTCAAAGTCATTGATATGTGCCAATCTTCCTTCTGCCAGCTGGTGGCGCTATGCCTATAACTGAATATTGGCATGCAGATGTGTTCAGGCCAGTGCTTTTATCAAACATATGAAGTTTGGTGAAGCTTGAACATGGCATGCTTGAGTGTAAGTCATGACATATCCTGCTGCCAACAGGTGGCGCTACTACAAAATATTGGCTTTTAGATGTCTTCAGGCCAGGACTATTGGCAAACATGTCAAGTTTGGTGCAAATTGTACATTGCATGCTTAAGTTAGTGTAAAACAAGTAATTTGCTGTTGCCAGCTGGTGGCGCTATGACTATAACTAAATATTGGCATGTAAATGTATTCAGGCCAAGACTCAAACATATCAAACATCAAACATATTAAGTTTGGGGCTGATTGGACATTGCATGCCTGAGTTACAGTAACTTCCTGTTTCATTGCATTAAGAGTATACTTTAGCACTTAGCTAAATGTTGCTAACATGTTTCTAGCATGTTGCTACCCTATTTAACACTTGTTGATATTTTTAAAATGTTGCTTGGCATCCACAACAGTATTAAACATGTGACTTCCTGTTGCCAGCAGGTGGCACTATCACTATAACTGAATATGGGCATGGGCTTGTGTTCAGACCAGGACTCTTATCAAACATATTAAGCTTGGGTCAGATTGGACATTGTATGCATGAGTTACACTTATTTTTCTTTGTATTAATATCATGCTTTAGCTCTCAGCTAAGTGTTGCTAGCATGTTTTAACATGATTCTAGCATGATGCTAGCCTATTTAAAACTTGCTAAAGCTTTTTATTATGTTGCTAGGAGTCCGTAACACCATTAAACGTCACTTCCTGTTGTCAGCAGGTGGCGCTGTGACTATAACTGAATATTGGCATGTAGACATCTTCAGGTCACGACTGTTATCAAACATGTGAAGTTTGGGGCTGATTGGACATTGCATGCCTGAGTTACAGTAACTTCCTGTTTCATTGCATTAAGAGCATGCTTTAGCACTTAGCTAAATGTTGCTAACATGTTATAGCATGTTTCTAGCATGTTGCTACCCTGTTTAACAGTTGTGGAATTTTTTTAAAATGTTGCTAGGCATCCACAACAGTATTAAACATGTGGCTTCCTGTTACCAGCTGGTGGCGCTATGACTATAACTGAATACGGGCATGGGCGTGTGTTTAGGCCAGGATTCTTATCAAACATGTTAAGTTTGGGGCTGATTGGACATTGTATGCCTGAGTTAGAGTAACTTCCTGTTTCATTGTATTATTAGCATGCTTTAGCATATTAGCTAAGTGTTGCTAGCATGCTTTATTATTTTTGTAGCATGTTGAATATTAAGTTTGGGTCAGATTCAACATTATATACATGAGTTACAGCAATTTCCTTTTGTATTTGTATTAATAGCATGCTTTAGCTCTTAGCTAAGTGTTGCTAGCATGTTTTAGCATGTTTGTAGCATGTTGCTAGCCTATTTAAGACTTGTTAACGCTTTTCAATATGTTTCTAGGAGTCCGTAACAGTGTTAAACATGTCACTTCCTGTTGTCAGCAGGTGGCGCTATGACTATAACTGAATATGGGCACTGACGTGTGTTCAGGACCGGACTGTCATCAAACATGTGAAGTTTGAGGCAGATCGGACATCGTATGCCTGAGTTATAACAACTTCCTTTTTCATGGCGAAACATCAAAGTTTGTCCGGCCGCCACGGACATGCCCTTCGACGAAAACTCTAAAGCTTCGCAATTTAACATCGCAAAGGCCTTATGATGACACTCAGCAAATTTGAAGATGATCGGATAAAAACTGTAGGAGGAGTTCGTTAAAGTATGAGGCCTGAAAATGGCAAAAACTGCACAAAAATCGTACAGGAAATTCAATATAACGGACTTCCTGTTGGGTTTCGGATGTTGCACCAGGAGACTTTTTTGTAGGTATTGGTGTGTTACATATGTGTACCGAGTTTCGTACATGTACGTGAAATGTAGCTCGAGGGGAACTCCGTTGAAATTTTATAGGTGGCGCTATCGAGCCATTTTGCCACACCCACTTTTGAAAACCATATCAGATGTAAATGTTCGCCAGGTCTGATGCGTGTGCAAAGTTTCGTGAGTTTTCGGGCATGTTTAGGCCCTCAAAAAGACTTTTCATTTCGGAGAAGAAGAAGAAGAAGAAGAAGAAGAATTAAAGCTGCAAGCAGCGATGACCGGGCCCTCGCCGTCTGTGCAGTCGCCATCCCGATAGCATCAGGGAAACGGTGCCCAGTAGGCAAATGCATTCACAGTAACCCTTTGGACTAACCCTAACTGTCTCTCCTCCTCTCTGACTCATTCTCTTACCACCCATCCCCCCTCCTTACACTCAGCCACTTACCACACAAACACACACATAGAGTGCAGAGCAGACTGAGATCAGATATGTTTTTTTTTTTTTTTAATTCGTGGAGTTTTGTATAATTATGAAATGAATTGTGCTTGATAAGAATGAATAGTTATTTGTATGAAAAAAGTTTCAAAGAGTTAGGATGCTGCACTTTAAATATATAATAAATCATTGAAAATGGAAAATGAAATTCTAAGCACGCTATCTGCCTCAAAAACACAGGAAACAAATATTTGAATGTATTTTTTATTTTTATTTATTTGCCATGGCAACAGCATTTGATGCATCAGGGGCGCCTTTACAGACTCGGCCGTGTTTTTACATTATTCTGATGAAGTTTGAATAAAATCGAGTACAAATATATTGTCCGTTGTTCGTTCGTGTTTGTTAGTTCATTAACCATTGTTAACAAAAGAGACCCTATTTTAAATATTTACCATGTTTTATGATCTACAACCATTTTTAAATATTATTTTAATGATCTATAAGCATCTGTGAAATAATTATAAACAAATATATTAAAAATAAATACATATTAACTTAGTTGATGTATTTGTTTCTCATTCTAATTAAGTGAACTGAGCAGTATAGTGTCATACTTATAAGATTTTTTGTTCTATCAGTGAGAGTGTATATATGTATTTAAATCATATAATTTTTCCTTAAAAGATGAAAAAAAAAGATTTTAATGCTCTTTAAGCACCTATACAAAATAATTATGTATAAGTACACTGACAATACAGTACATATCAACTGATTCTATGGATTATTGTCATTCTTATACACTGAGAATGAGCTAAATAGCATTAGAGGTCAAATGATTCCTTATCTTATGAGGACCTCTAGTGTTCATCCCTGGTATTAGAGCTTTAATCAGACAAATTTAAATGACACTTTTAATGTTTTTGGGGCCTCTGAGCATGATAACATTTTGAAACTACACGTATTTCCTAAGAATTTCTTGTTCTTATTATGTAAAAAGTTTTGATGAGTTAGAATAATGCAATTTAAAGATATATGAATATAACTCTTCATCTTTTTTTATTGTTACTTTCATGAATCACCACATCAACACAGTTCAAGATATCCCAAAGCCGTTCACAATATAGGGAACATTTTCCCAATATTCTGATGATGACGATAAGAACATGTAATTCATGATGATAACAAAATGTTATTATTGCTTGCTTTACGTCCACCACTTCTGCTTAAATGTCATCGTTACCTATCTGTTCAATATGTGTGTGGATATTGCTTTGCAGGTGACTCCTGTTATAAGACATCACTTTTAAGCGCTACATAACTAAGAATCAATTAGGAAAACGGTGCCCAGGTGGCACATGCATTCACAGTAACCCTCAGCCAGTTTGGATTTAAAGTTTACAGAATTGAAAGGGTTACATTTTAAAATCAACACACAGACACATACACACTAAATATACAATTTTACCATCCAGTTTCATTTGTTAACATTGTTAACATGAACAATAATTAAATAGCATTTATTAATGTTAATTAATATTAACCTAAAAAAGTACTCATATATTGTTTAAAGGTAAATTAGTATCTTTTAACATTAGTTTATGTACTGTGAATTAACATGAACATGAACACAGTTTTCAGATGTTTCGAACAGATAACAGCAAAGTTTGTTTTGTTGTCAAAGTTTGTCTTGAAATTGTTAGTGTTTTTTTTATTGAATCTAAAATTTAAATTATGAAAATAAATGTCTATCAATGAAGATAAATCGCTCATGCTAAAAAGTTGTATCTTTCTTAATCTTTTGCTATGTGACTGAATAGGACAAGTTCATGGTACAGTTCAGTAAAAAATAAATAAAAAAACAACAACTGCAAAATACAAAGAATGAAAGAGTTTGTGACCCTTTATAATTTCTCAAAGATCAGACTCTCAAAGTTCAGACATATGTGACCCTGGACCACAAAACCAGTCATAAGGTTAAATTTTACAAAACTGAGATGTATACATCATATGAAAGCTCAATATGCTAAATAAGCTTTCTATTGATGTATGGTTTGTTAGGATAGGACAATATTTGCCCGAGATACAACTGTTTGAAAACCTGGAATCTGAGGGTGCAAAAAAATCAAAATGCTGAGAAAATCACCTTAAAAGTTCTTCAAATTAGGTTCTTAACAATGCATATTACTAATCAAAAATTACATTTTGATATATTTATAGTAGGAATTTTACAAAAAATCTTCTTGGAACATGATCTTTACTTAATTTCCTAATGATTTTTGGCATAAAAGAAAAATCAATAATTTTGACCCATACAATGTATTTTTGGCTATTGCTACAAATATACCCCAGCGACTTAAGACTGGTTTTGTGGTCCAGGGTCACATATTAATGTAGATTGCACATTGCACATTGCTGTAGTTTAATGTGCATTTTCCTCAAAGATGGTCTTAAGAAAAACAGCATGTTCCACTGGTCTCTCTCCCTTTCACCCCTCCCCCCTTCAGTCACTCTTAGTGTCAACACAGACAGTCAGCCCAGTGACAGCAGGTTACTGAGTTCTTTTTTTAATTTTCTTTAATTCATAGAAGCTTGAATAATTATGACATTACCAGCACTTGCTCATAATGATTAGATCTCTGTGTGAAAAAAGTTTTAAAGAGTTTGGATGCTGCACTTTAAAGATATAAAAAATTAGGGTTATGTTTTTTACTACATCTTTAAAAAATCACCACGTCAACACCGTTCAAGATATCCCAGATCCGCTCGCAATTTAACATCTTCAGAATCTTCTCTTCATGTTAAAAAAGTTTGGTGTGAAAAGCTTTTTGTTCTTAGAAGAAGTGTGAATTTGTTTACAGCCTGATTTTTCAAAAAATCCACATTCAAATCAAAATAGCCGGCTTCCTGTTGGTCTTAGCTAATGAGTTTAATTTAGAAAGTTGTCCAGATTGATGAGATCAATATATGTACAGAGTTTGGTGACTGTAGGTAAAACTAACCCCCCAACTTTTGTCAAAAGATGGCGCTATAGAGTGCCTGCTCCACGCCCATTTATGACCTTTTGCCAGTGTCTAACTATCATTAATATTGATGTGTGTGTTGAGTTTCATGAAATTCTAAGCATGTTATCTGCCTCGAAAAGACAGGAATCTAATTTTAAAGTTTGAGACGTTGCCATGGCAACAGCATTTGATTTATCATCGACCCCTTTACATATTCTTATCGGCCGTGTTTTGACATTATTTTGATGAAGTTTAAAGAAAATCAAGTAAAATTAAGAGGCTGATTTCAAAGCATTTTGAAAATGACACGCTTCCTGCTGCCAGTTGGTGGCGCTATAACTTTGACTCATAATAGTCACATTTATGGAATCGGGATCATACAAGGAACAAATTGGTGAAGTTTCATCAGAATCAGGCAATGTGTGCAACAGTTATTAGACACTTCCTGTTTCTCATTTCTCGCCATAACTTTGTCGCCTTGCCACGGCCAAACCGTTCGAGATATCAAAAATCCCCTCGCAATTTAGCGTCCCCAATGTCTTGAGATCATGCTGGCCGAGTTTGGTGACAATCCTATGGAAATCCTGGGAGGAGTACGTTAAATTCCAGAGCATGCGCTTTTTAAACAGCCCTAAATATCTCACTTCCTGTTGCGTGGAGCCCATGACATAGAGTACAAAAGTTGTTCGGCTTGATGAGTTCTATATGTGTACCGAGTTTCATATCAATACGTGCAAGTATGTGTGTGCAGTACATCAAGTTTTCAAACTGTGTTCCAGGGGGCGCTGTAGAGGCCCTGAACCACGCCCGGGTCCCAGCCTCTGTGGCATCCGGACGACGGCAGATTCCAACGTGTGTGCAAATTTTCAAGAGTTTTTGAGTATGTTAAGGCCCCCAAAAGTGCCCCAACGGTTGAAAAAAAATAAAAATAAAAAAAAATAAAAAAAAAACAAATTAAAGCTGCAAGCAGCGATGAACGGGCCCTCGCACCCGGGCTCACCGCCGACCGGTGGCTTTAGGAAAACAGCAAATGGTGGGTAGTATGCTTTTAATACATTGAAAATAGGAGAAATATGTCAAAGTCACTTAAATGTGCCAAATTTCCTGCTGCCAGCTGGTGGCGCTATGCATATAACTGATTATTGGCATGTAGATGTGTTCAGGCCACCACTTTCATCAAACATATGAAGTTTGGTGCAGATTGACCTTGGTATGTTTGAGTTAGTGAAAGATATGATATATCCTGCTGCCAACAGGTGGCGCTATGATAATATCTGAATATTGGCCTTTTGCTGTCTTCAGGCCAGGACTCTTACCAAACCTGTGAAGTTTGAGGCAGATCGAACATTTTATGGCTGAGTTATAACAACTTCTATGTCCATGGCGAAACATCAAACTTTGTCACGCCGCCACAGACACGCCCTTTAACGAAAACTCAAGATCTTCGCAATTTAACATCTTTAAGGCCTCTAGATCAGAATGACCAAATATAATGTTAATATCATTAAATCTCTAAGAGGAGTTTGATACAAGCCATTTCCTGTTGCCAACAGGTGGCGCTGTGATTATAATAGAATATTGGCCTTCAGATGTGTTTAGGCCAGGACTCTTATCGAATATGTGAAGTTTGAGGCTAATTGGACATTTTATGGCTGAGTTATAACAAGTTTTATATCCATGGCGAGAACTCGAAATTTGTCAGGCCGCCACGGACACGCCCTTCAACGAAAACTCAAGATCTTCGCAATTTAACATCACTAAAGCCTTTATATTAGACTGACCGATTTTGGTGTTGATCTGTATAAATTTCTAGGAGGAGTTTGTTGCAGAGTACAACATGACACTTCCTGTTGCCAGCAGGTGGCGCTATGACTATAACTGAATATGGGCATGTAGATGTCTTCAGGTCAGGAGTGTTATCACACATGTGAAGTTTGGGACAGATCGGACATTTTATGCCTAAGTTATAGCAACTTCCTTTTTCATGGCGAAACATCGAAATTTGCGAGGCCGCCACGGACACGCCCTCTGATGAAAACTCTAGATCTTCACAATTTAACGTCACAAAGGGCTTTAGATTAGACTCACCAAATTTGGTGTTGATCGGAATAAATCTCTAGGAGGAGTTCGTTCAAGTATGACACCTGAAAATGGCAAAAATGACACAAATTTTGCCGAGAAAATTAATAATAACCGACTTCCTGTTGGGTGTCGGATTTTATCTCAAGAGGCTTTTTTGTAGGTATTGGTGTGTTACATATGTGTACCGATTTTTGTGCATGTACGATAATCACAGCTGAATGCGCACACCGCGGAACGTGTAAAGGTGGCGCTATTGAGCCATTTTGCCACACCCACTTCTGCAACCCATATCAGATGTCCATTTTCGCCAGGTCTGATGTGTGTGCAAAGTTTTGTTAGTTTTCGGGTATGTTTAGGCCCTCAAAAATGCGATTCATTCCGGATAAGAAGAATAATAATAATAATAATAATAAACGGAGCAGATTCAATAGGGTCCTCACACCATCGGTGCTCGGGCCCTAATAAGAATCCTTAGAAGAACAATAGGGCCTTCGCCCTTTTGGGCTCGGGCCCTAATTAAAGCTGCAAGCAGCGATGAACGGGCCCTCGCACACGGGCTCACCGCCGACCGGTGGCTTTAGGAAAACAGCAAACGGTGGGCAGTATGCTTTTAATACATTAAATGTAGGAAAAATAGATCAAAGTCACTTAAATGTGTCAAACTTCCTGCTGCCAGCTGGTGGCGCTATGCCTATAACTGATTATTGGCATGTAGATGTGTTCAGGCCAGCACTTTCATCAAACATATGAAGTTTGGTGCAGATTGACCTTGGTATGTTTTAGTTAGTGCAAGATATGATATATCCTACTGCCAATAGGTGGTGCTATGATAATATCTGAATATTGGCCTTTAGATGTCTTCAGGCCAGGACTTTTACCAAACATGTGAAGTTTGAGGCAGATCAGACATTTTATGGCTGAGTTATAACAACTTCTATGTCCATGGCGAAACATCAAACTTTGTCAGGCCACCAAGGACACGCCCTTTGACGAAAACTCAAGATCTTCGCAATTTAACATCTCTAAGGCCTCTAGATCAGACTGTCCAAATATAATGTTGATATCATTAAATCTCTAGGAGGAGTTTGGTACAAGTCATTTCCTGATGCCAACAGGTGGCGCTGTGATTATGATAGAATATTGGCCTTCAGATTGGTTCAGGCCAGGACTCTTATCAAACATGTGAAGTTTGAGGCAAATCGGACATTTTATGGCTGAGTTATAACAAGTTTTATATCCATCGTGAGACCTCAAAATTTGTCAGTCCGCCACGGACACGCCCTTCAACGAAAACTCAAGATCTTCGCAATTTAACATCACTAAAGCCTTTTTATTAGACTGAGCGATTTTGGTGTTGATCTGATTAAATCTCTTGGAGGAGTTTGTTGCAGAGTACAGCATGACACTTCCTGTTGCCAGGAGGTGGCGCTATGAGTAAAACTGAATATGGGCATGTAGATGTCATCAGGTCAGGAGTGTTATCACACATGTGAAGTTTGGGACAGATCGGACATTGTATGCCTGAGTTATAGCAACTTCCTTTTTCATGGCGAAACATCGAAATTTGCGAGGCCGCCATGGACACGCCCTCTGATGAAAACTCTAGATCTTTACAATTTAACGTCACAAAGGGCTTTAGACTAGACTCGGCAAATTTTGCGTTGATCCGAATAAATCTCTAGGAGGAGTTCGTTCAAGTACGACGCCTGAAAATGGCAAAAATGACACAAATTTTGTTGAGAATATTAATATTAACCGACTTCCTGTTGGGTTCCGGATTTTGGTCCAAAAGGCTTTTTTGTAGGCATTGGTGTGTTACATGTGTGTACCGATTTCCGTGCATGTACGTGAATCACAGCTGAAAGCGCACACCGCTGAACGTCTAAAGGTGGCGCTGTCGAGCCATTTTGCCACACCCACTTCTGAAACCCATATCAGACGTAAATTTTCGCCAGGTTTGATGTGTGTGCAAAGTTTTGTGAGTTTTCGGGCATGTTTAGGTCCTCTAAAATGCGATTCATTTTGGAGAATAATAATAATAATAATAATAATAATAATTAAAGCTGCAAGCAGCGATGAACGGGCCCTCGCACACGGGCTCACCGCCGACCGGTGGCTTTAGGAACACAGCAAATGGTGGGTAGTATGCTTTTAATACAGTAAAAATATGAGAAATATGTCAAAGTCACTTAAATGTGCCAAATTTCCTGCTGCCAGCTGGTGGCGCTATGCCTATAACTGATTATTGGCATGTAGATGTGTTCAGGCCACCACTTTCATCAAACATATGAAGTTTGGTGCAGATTGACCTTGGTATGTTTGAGTTAGTGAAATATATGATATATCCTGCTGCCAACAGGTGGCGCTATGATAATATCTGAATATTGGCCTTTAGGTGTCTTCAGGCCAGGACTCTTACCAAACATGTGAAGTTTGAGGCAGATCGGACATTTTATGGCTGAGTTATAACAACTTTTATGTCCATGGCGAAACATCAAACTTTGTCAGGCCGCCACGGACACGCCCTTTAACGAAAACTCAAGATCTTCACAATTTAACATCTCTAAGGCCTCGAGATCAGACTGACCAAATATAATGTTGATATCATTAAATCTCTAGGAGGAGTTTGGTACAAGTCATTTCCTATTGCCAACAGATGGCGCTGTGATTATAATAGAATATAGGCCTTCAGATTGGTTCAGGCCAGGACTCTTATCGAACATGTGAAGTTTGAGGCAAATCGGACATTTTATGGCTGAGTTATAACAAGTTTTATATCCATGGCGAGACCACGAAATTTGCCAGGTCGCCACGGACACACCCTTCAACGAAAACTCAAGATCTTTGCAATTTAACATCATTAAGGCCTTTATATTAGACTGACAGATTTTGGTGTTGATCTGATTAAATCTTTTGGAGGAGTTTGTTGCAGAGTACAGCATGACACTTCCTGGTGCCAGCAGGTGGCGCTATGAGTAAAACTGAATATGGGCATGTAGATGTCATCAGGTCAGGAGTGTTATCACACATGTGAAGTTTGGGGCAGATCGGGCATTTTATGCCTGAGTTATAGCAACTTCCTTTTTCATGGCGAAGCATCGAAATTTGCCAGGCCGCCACGGACACGCCCTCTGATGAAAACTCTAGATCTTCGCAATTTAACGTCACAAAGGGCTTTAGATTAGACTCACCAAATTTGCCGTTGATCCGAATAAATCTCTAGGAGGAGTTCGTTCAAGTATGACGCCTGAAAATGGCAAAAATTACACAAATTTTGCTAAGAAAATTAAAAATAACCGACTTCCTGTTGGGTGTCAAATTTTGCTCCAAGAGGCTTTTTTGTAGGTATTGGTGAGCTAGATGTGTGTACCGATTTTCGTGCATGTACGTGAATCACAACTGAAAGCGCACACCGCGGAACGTGTAAAGGTGGCGCTATCGAGCCATTTTGCCACACCCACTTCTGCAACCCATATCAGACGTAAATTTTCGCCAGGTCTGATGTGTGTGCGAAGTTTCATGAGTTTTCGGGTATGTCTAAGCCCTCAAAAATGCGATTCATTTTGGAGAAGAATAATAATAATAATAATAATAATAAACGAAGCAGATCCAATAGGGTCCTCACACCATCGGTGCTCGGGCCCTAATAAACGGAGCAGATCCAATAGGGTCCTCACACCATCGGTGCTCGGGCCCTAATAATAATAAACGGAGCAATTCCAATAGGGTCCTCGCACTGTAGTGCTCGGGCCCTAATTAAAGCTGCAAGCAGCGATGAACGGGCCCTCGCACACGGGCTCACCGCCGACCGGTGGCTTTAGGAACACAGAAAATGGTGGGTAGTATGCTTTTAATACAGTAAAAATATGAGAAATATGTCAAAGTCACTTAAATGTGCCAAATTTCCTGCTGCCAGCTGGTGGCGCTATGCCTATAACTGATTATTGGCATGTAGATGTGTTCAGGCCACCACTTTCATCAAACATATGAAGTTTGGTGCAGATTGACCTTGGTATGTTTGAGTTAGTGAAATATATGATATATCCTGCTGCCAACAGGTGGCGCTATGATAATATCTGAATATTGGCCTTTAGGTGTCTTCAGGCCAGGACTCTTACCAAACCTGTGAAGTTTGAGGCAGATCGGACATTTTATGGCTGAGTTATAACAACTTCTATGTCCATGGCGAAACATCAAACTTTGTCAAGCCGCCACGGACACGCCCTTTAACAAAAACTCAAGATCGTCGCAATTTAACATCTCTAAGGCCTCTAGATCAGACTGACCAAATATAATGTTGATATCATTAAATCTCTAGGAGGAGTTTGATACAAGTCATTTCCTGTTGCCAACAGGTGGCGCTGTGATTATAATAGAATATAGGCCTTCAGATTGGTTCAGGCCAGGATTCTTATCGAACATGTGACATTTTATGGCTGAGTTATAACAAGTTTTATATCCATGGCGAGACCTCGAAATTTGTCAGGCAGCCACGGACACGCCCATCAACGAAAACTCAAGATCTTCGCAATTTAACATCGCTAAAGCCTTTTTATTAGACTGACCGATTTTGGTGTTGATCTGATTAAATCTTTTGGAGGAGTTTGTTGCAGAGTACAGCATGACACTTCCTGTTGCCAGCAGGTGGCGCTATGAGTAAAACTGAATAAGGGCATGTAGATGTCATCAGGTCAGGAGTGTTATCACACATGTGAAGTTTGGGGCAGATCGGACATTTTATGCCTGAGTTATAACAACTTCCTTTTTCATGGCGAAGCATCGAAATTTGCCAGGCCGCCACGGACACGCCCTCCGATGAAAACTCTAGATCTTCACAATTTAACGTCACAAAGGGCTTTAGATTAGACTCAGCAAATTTGGCGTTGATCCGAATAAATCTCTAGGAGGCGTTCGTTCAAGTATGACGCCTGAAAATGGCAAAAATGACACAAAATTTGCTGAGAAAATTAAAAATAACCGACTTCCTGTTGGGTGTCAAATTTTGCTCCAAGAGGCTTTTTTGTAGGTATTGGTGAGTTACATGTGTGTACCGATTTTCGTGCATGTACGTGAATCACAACTGAAAGCACACACCGTGGAACGTGTAAAGGTGGCGCTATCGAGCCATTTTGCCACACCCATCTCTGAACCCCATATCAGACGTACATTTTCGCCAGGTTTGATGTGTGTGCAAAGTTTCATGAGTTTTCGGGTGTGTTTAGGCCCTCAAAAATGCGATTCATTCCGGAGAAGAAGAATAATAATAAGAAACGGAGCAGATCCAATAGGGTCCTCACACCATCGGTGCTCGGGCCCTAATAAGAAACGGAGCAGATCCAATAGGGTCCTCACACCATCGGTGCTCGGGCCCTAATAAACGGAGCAATTCCAATAGGGTCCTCACACCATCGGTGCTCGGGCCCTAATTAAAGCTGCAAGCAGTGATGACCGGGCCCTCGCCGACTGTGCAGTCGCCATCCCGATAGCATCAGGAAAACGGTGCCCAGTTGGCACATGCATTCACAGTAACCCTTTGGACTAACCCTAACTGTCTCTCCTCCTCTCTGACTCTTTCTCTTTCTACCCATCCCCCCTCCTTACACTCAGCCACTTACCACACAAACAAACACATAGAGTGCAGAGCAGAGTGAGATCAGATATGTTTTTTTTTTTATTTTCTTTCATTCGTGGAGTTTTGTATAATTATGAAATGAACTGTGTTTGATCAGAATGAATAGTTATATGTATGAAAAAAGTTTCAAAGAGTTGGGATGCTGCACTTTAAATATATAATAAATCATTGAAAATTGAAAATGGAAAATGAAATTCTAAGCACGCTATCTGCCTCAAAAACACAGGAAAAAAATATTTGAATGTATTTTTTATTTTTATTTATTTGCCATGGCAACAGCATTTGATGCATCAGGGACGCCTTTACAGACTCTCATCGGCTGTGTTTTTACATTATTCTGATGAAGTTTGAAGAAAATTGAGTACAAATATATTGTTTGTTGTTCGTTCGTGTTTGTTAGTTCATTAACCATTGTTAACAAAAGAGACCCTATTTTAAATAGTTACCATGTTTTATGATCTACAACCATTTTTAAATATTATTTTAATGATCTATAAGCATCTGTGAAATAATTATAAACAAATATATTAAAAATAAATACATATTAACTTAGTTGATGTATTTGTTTCTCATTCTAATTAAGTGAACTGAGCAGTATAGTGTCATACTTATAAGATTTTTTATTCTATCAGTGAGAGTCTATATATGTATATAAATCATATAATTTTTCCTTAAAAGATTAAAAAAAGTTTTTAAATGCTCTTTAAGCACCTATACAAAACAATTATGTACACAGTACATATCAACTGATTCTATGCATTATTGTCATTCTTACACACTGACAATGAGCTAAATCGCATTAGAGGTCAAACGATTCCTTATCTTATGAGGACCTCTAGTGTTCATCCCTGGTATTAGAGCTTTAATCTGACATTTATATGACACTTTTAATGTTTTTGGGGCCTCTGAGCATGATAACATTTTGAAACTACACGTATTTCTTAAGAATTTCTTGTTCTTTATATTTAAAAGTTTTGATGAGTTATAATAATTTAATTTAAAGATATATGAAAATAACTCTTCATCTTTTTTATTGTTACATTCATAAATCACCACATCAACAGCGTTCAAGATATCCCAAAGCCGTTCACAATATAGGGAACATTTTCCCTATATTCTGATGATGATGATAAGAACATGTAATTCATGATGATAACAAAATGTTATTATTGCTTGCTTTACGTCCACCACTTCTGCTTAAATGTCATCGTTACCTATCTGTTCAATATGTGTGTGGATATTGCTTTGCAGGTGACTCCTGTTATAAGACATCACTTTTAAGCGCTACATAACTAAGAAAGAATCAATTAGGAAAACGGTGCCCAGTTGGCACATGCATTCACAGTAACCCTTAGCCAGTTTGGATTTAAAGTTTACTGAATTGAAAGGGTTAAACTTTAAAATCAACACACAGACACATACACACAATATATAAAATTTCCAACCAGTTTCATTTGTTAACATTAACTATATTAGTTAACATGAACAATAATTAAATAGTATTTATTAATGTTAATTAATATTAAGCTAAAAAAAGTATTCATATATTGTTTAATGGTAAAATAGTATATTTTAACATTAGTTTATGTACTGTGAATTAACATGAACATGAACATGAACACAGTTCATGTGGGTGTACAGCAATACACAAAGTGCTCTATAAACGATTCTTTCTTTCAAAATATCTTTAAAAATCAAGTTGAGTATTGTAATGGGGTGATATATATATATATATATATATATATATATATATATATATATATATATATATAAAACTCATCTTAAAATGGTATAATTATAAACTTACTCAAAGATAGTGTTTAAGAAGACAGCATGTTTTTTCACTCCCTCTCTTCCTTTCACCCCTCCCCCCTTCAGTCTCTCTTAAGTGACTGTGACTCAACTACGCACACACACACAGAGACTCAGGCAGAGAGACAGCAGGTTTCTGATTTTTCTTTTTTAAATTTTCTTTAATTCATGGAAGCTTGGGAAAAATTGATATTAACATCACTTGCTCAGAATGATTAGATCTGTGTGTGAAAAAAAGTTTTAAAGAGTTTGGATGCTGCACTTTAAAGATATAAAAAATTAGGGTTTTGTTTTTTACTACATCTTTAAAAAATCACCACGTCAACACCATTCAAGATATCCCAAATCCGCTCGCAATTTAACATCTTCAGAATCTTCTCTTCATGTTAAAAAAGTTTGGTGTGAAAAGCTTGTTGTTCTTAGAAGGAGTGTGATTTTGTTTACAGCCTGATTTTTCCAAAAATCCACATTCAAATCAAAATAGCCGGCTTCCTGTTGGTCTTAGCTAATGAGTTTAATTTAGAAAGTTGTCCAGATTGATGAGATCAATATATGTACAGAGTTTGGTGACTGTAGGAAAAACTAACCCCCCAACTTTTGTCAAAAGATGGCGCTATAGAGTGCCTGCTCCACGCCCATTTATGACCTTTTGCCAGTGTCTAACTATCATTAATATTGATATGTGTGTTGAGTTTCATGAAATTCTAAGCATGTTATCTGCCTCGAAAAGACAGGAATCTAATTTAAAAGTTTGACACGTTGCCATGGCAACAGCATTTGATTTATCATCGACCCCTTTACATATTCTCATCGGCCGTGTTTTGACATTATTTTGATGAAGTTTGAAGATAATCAAGTAAAATTAAGAGGCTGATTTCAAAGGATTTTGAAAATGACACGCTTCCTGCTGCCAGTTGGTGGCGCTATAATTTTGACTCATAATAGTCACATTTATGGAATCGGCATCATACAACGAACAAACTGGTGAAGTTTCATAAG
Organism: Garra rufa; assembly: GCF_049309525.1. NCBI lineage: Eukaryota > Metazoa > Chordata > Actinopteri > Cypriniformes > Cyprinidae > Garra > Garra rufa. Next base: position 16,695,514 of record NC_133372.1, read on the forward strand.
ATTCAGGCAATGTGTGCAACAGTAATTAGACACTTCCTGTTTCTCATTTCTCGCCATAACTTTGTCACCTTGCCACGGCCAAACCGTTCGAGATATCAAAAATCCCCTCGCAATTTAGCGTCCCCAATGTCTTGAGATCATGCTGGCCGAGTTTGGTGACAATCCTATGGAAACCCTGGGAGGAGTACGTTAAATTCCAGAGCATGCGCTTTTTAAACAGCCCTAAATATCTCACTTCCTGTTGCGTGGAGCCTATGACATAGAGTACAAAAGTTGTTTGGCTCAGTGAGATCTATATGTGTACCGAGTTTCATATCAGTACGTGCAAGTATGTGTGCGCAGTACATCAAGTTTTCAAACTGTGTTCCAGGGGGCGCTGTAGAGGCCCTAAACCACGCCCGGGTCCCAGCCTCTGTGGCGCCCTGATGGCCGCAGATTCCGACGTGTGTGCAAATTTTCAAGAGTTTTTGAGTATGTTAAGGCCCCCAAAAGTGCCCGGAAGGTTTAAAAAAAAAAAAAAAAAAAAAATTAAAGCTGCAAGCAGCGATGACCGGGCCCTCGCCATATGCGCAGTCACCATCCCGATAGCATCAGGAAAACGGTGCCCAGTTGGCACATGCATTCACAGTAACCCTCTGCCAGTTTAGATTTAAAGTTTACAGAATTGAAAGGGTTAATTAAAATCAACACACAGACACATACACACAATATTTAAAATTTTGCCATCCAGTTTAATTTGTTAACATTAACTATATTAGTTAACATGAACAATAATTAAATAGCATTTATTAATGTTAATTAATATTAAGCTAAAAAAAAGTATTCATATATTATTAAAAGGTACATTAGTACATTTATTTATATTTGTTAAAAATATTTGTGTGTTCATGTATTAATAATACATTATAAGGGTATTCTTAAGGCATTATAATGAATGCATAATAAATTATAAAAAACCTTATAATATGTTGTATCATCTCATGAGCATTCATAAGAACAGTTTTAATGTATTAGAATTTTTACTTTTTTTATTATAGCTTTTATGAGTATGATTACCTCCTCATAGTTATAATGTATAAGTCTCATATTTTGCCATCTTACTGATGTCACTTTACTTAAAGCATACAAAGATCACTTATAAGTAATAATAATAATAATTCTCAAATAGCCATAAGATCAGGTATCAGATCAGATGAATGTATAATATGATCAGTTTAATTATTTTGATGGTACCCGTTAGACAGCTTTTTATAAGTAACTCTGCAACTGCATGTCAGCTAGCAGTAATTATTATTTGTTGTGGTAAATATATGCTAACACTGTATTTAGACAGTTCCCCAAAAGACAAACTGATTATAAGTAACTTTGCAAGAACATGAACCTTCTACTTAGCCTAACATTAAACTAAGTCTACACTGTAAGGAGTGTTAGCTGGTGAGAGTTAGTTGTTAATAGTCAATAGAATAGAATAGAATGTAAAAAATAAATCTAATATGATATAGTCCATTACAAATGAAGTAGGTTTAAAATGGTGTCTACTGTGTGTTATAAATAATCAAAATCTTAAAAGTTATAACCTCTAATATTTAAGTATTATAATGTATGATAATTGTTGTTATGAATATTCATTGGATGATATAATATATTATATGTTTTTTTATAATGCATTATGCGTTCATTATAATGCCTTAGAAATACCCTTATAATAGGGGCTTCATAGAAAGTGTTACCAAATCAGTGAGAGACAAACAAAACATTTCATAATTTTTCATTAAAAAAATAACTAATTTTTTTATGCTTTTTAGTGTTTATTTTAAAATTATGTAAAAGTATTCTGACAGTACAGTACATAACAACTCCAAATAAATCAATGCATTCTTTTCTTTGTTGCACATTGAGAATGAACAGAATAGGATTAGAGGTAAAAAATATTCCTTATCATACGAGGACCTCTGGTGTTCATCCCTTGTATTACAGTCTTCATTTCTCCCTCTCTCACTTCTGGATACTTTTAATGTTTTTGGGGCCTCTGAGCATGATACAATTTTGATACCAAGCGTATTTTCTAAGAATGATTTGTTCTTCATACATACAAAGTTTTGAAGAGTTGGTATTAGGCACTTTAAAGATATAGAAAAATTAATGCAACTTTTTTTACTGTGACTTTTAAAAAATCACCACATCAACACCGTTCAAGATATCCAAAATCCGCTCACAATTTAGCATTTTGAGTATATTCTTATCATGTTGACAAAGTTTGGTGTGAACTTCTTGTTTCTGCTTTGTTTAGTATGATTTTATTTACAGCCTGATTTTTCCAAAAATCCACATTCAAATAAAAATAGCCAACTTCCTGTTTATTATAGCTAATGAGTGTTAATTAGAAAGTTGTCCGGCTTGATGAGACCAATATATGTACCGAGTTTGGTGACTGTAGGCAAAACTAAATCCCCAACTTTTGTCAAAAGGTGGCGCTATAGAGTGCCTCCTCCACGCCCATTTATGGGCTTTTATCAGTGTCTAAATATCATTAATACAGATGTGTGTGTTGAGTTTCATGAAATTCCAAGTATTTTAAGTGGCTCGAAAACACAAAAAACTAAAGTTAAAGTTTGACACGTTGCCTTGGCAACATGATAAAAGTTATCGATAATGCCCTTTACAGATTCTCATCGGCCGTGTTTCGACATTATTGGGATGAAGTTTCAAGCAAATTGAGTAAAATTAAGAGGCTGATTTAAAAGCATTTAGAAAACGTTGCGCTTTCTGCAGCCAGTTGGTGGGGCTATAACTTTAACTCATAATAGTCACATCTCTGTGATTGGCATCAGACGATGAACAAACTGCTGAAGTTTGGTCAAAATCAGACAAAGTGTGTTAAAGTTATTAGACACTTCCTGTTTCTCATTTCTCGCCATAACTTTGTTGCCCCGCCACGGCCAAACCATTCGAAATATCAAAATTCCCTTGGCAATTTTGCATCCCCAATGTCTTGAGATCATGCTGACCGAGTTTGGTGGCCATCGGTGGATACACCTAGGAGGAGTATATCAAATTCCATTGCATGCGCTTTTTAGACATCCCTGAATAGCTGACTTCCTGTTGGGTGAAGCACTGACTTTGAGCATGAAAGTTAGTTTGGCCCGATGAGGTCTATATGTGTATGAATTTTGATAAATGTAGGTCAACCGGTGTGTGCTCCACAGTCCCTCAAAAGTAAATTTTTTTAACGCTGTGCCACGCCCCCCCCCAGGTGACCCCCCCCCATGTCAAAGTTTGTCCGGCCCTGATGGCCGCAGGTTCCAATGTGTGTGCAAAGTTTCAAGAGTTTTCGTGTATGTTAAGGGCCCCGAAATGACCCAAAACATTGATGAAATAATAATAATAATAATAATTAAAGCTGCAAGCAGCGATGACCGGGCCCTCGCCGTCTGCGCAGTCGCCATCCCGATAGCATCAGGAAAACGGTGCCCAGTTGGCACATGCATTCACAGTAACCCTTTGGACTAACCCTAACTGTCTCTCCTCCTCTCTGACTCTTTCTCTTACCACCCATCCCCCCTCCTTACACTCAACCACTTACCACACAAACACACACATAGAGTGCAGAGCAGAGTGAGATCAGATATGTTTTTTTATTTTCTTTCATTCGTGGAGTTTTGTATAATTATGAAATGAACTGTGTTTGATCAGAATGAATAGTTATTTGTATGAAAAAAGTTTCAAAGAGTTAGGATGCTGCACTTTAAATATATAATAAATCATTGAAAATTGAAAATGGAAAATGAAATTCTAAGCACGCTATCTGCCTTAAATATCACAGGAAACAAATATTTGAATGTATTTTTTTATTTTTATTTATTTGCCATGGCAACAGCATTTGATGCATCAGGGCTTTTACATTATTCTGATGAAGTTTGAAGAAAATCGAGTACAAATATATTGTTCGTTGTTTGTTCGTGTTTGTTAGTTCATTAACCATTGTTAACAAAAGAGACCCTATTTTAAATAGTTACCATGTTTTATGGTCTACAAGCATTTTTAAATATTATTTTAATAATCTATAAGCATCTGTGAAATAATTATAAACAAATATATTAAAAATAAATACATATTAACTTAGTTGATTTTTTTTGGCCTTTTTGTATTTGTTTCTCATTCTAATTAAGTGAACTGAGCAGTATAGTTTCATACTTATAAGATTTTTTGTTCTACCAGTGAGAGTGTATATATGTATTTAAATCATATAATTTTTCCTTAAAAGATAAAAAAAAGATTTTAATGCTCTTTAAGCACCTATACAAAATAATTATGTAAAATTACACTGACAGTACAGTATATATCAACTGATTCTATGGATTATTGTCATTCTTATACACTGAGAATGAGCTAAATAGCATTAGAGGTCAAACGATTCCTTATCTTATGAGGACCTCTAGTGTTCATCCCTGGTACTAGAGCTTTAATCTGACAAATTTAAATGACACTTTTAATGTTTTTGGGGCCTCTGAGCATGATAACATTTTGAAACTACACGTATTTCCTAAGAATTTCTTGTTCTTTATATGTAAAAAGTTTTGATGAGTTAGAATAATGCAATTTAAAGATATATGAAAATAACTCTTCATCTTTTTTATTGTTACTTTCATAAATCACCACATCAACACTGTTCAAGATATCCCAAAGCCATTCACAATATAGGGAACATTTTCCCTATATTCTGATGATGATGATAAGAACATGTAATTCATGATGATAACAAAATGTTATTATTGCTTGCTTTACGTCCACCACTTCTGCTTAAATGTCATCGTTACCTATCTGTACAATTTGTGTGTGGATATTGCTTTGCAGGTGACTCCTGTTATAAGACATCACTTTTAAGCGCTACATAACTAAGAAAGAATCAATTAGGAAAACGGTGCCCAGTTGGCACATGCATTCACAGTAACCCTCAGTCAGTTGGATTTAAAGTTTACTGAATTGAAAGGGTTAAACTTTAAAATCAACACACAGACACATACACACAATATATAAAATTGCCAACCAGTTTCATTTGTTAACATTATCTATATTAGTTAACATGAACAATAATTAAATAGTATTTATTAATGTTAATTAATATTAAGCTAAAAAAAGTATTCATATATTGTTTAATGGTAAAATTGTATATTTTAACATTAGTTTATGTACTGTGAATTAACATGAACATGAACACAGTTCATGTGGGTGTACAGCAATACACAAAGTGCTCTATAAACGCTTCTTTCTTTCAAAATATCTTTAAAAATCAAGTTAAGTATTGTAATGGGGCGATATATATATATATAACTGATCCTAAAATGGTAAAATTTTCAGATGTTTTGAACAGATAACAGCAAAGTTTGCTTTGTTGACAAAGTTTGTCTTGAAACTGTTAAAGGTCCCATATCGTACACATTTCTGGAGGTTTATTTTATTTGTTGATGTCCTTAAGAATATATATTTGCGGTATAATTGCCAAAATCCATCTCAATATATTTTTACAGCTCCTTTTTTAGGAGCTCTGTCAAAAACAGGTCGATTTTGGCCCATCTAATTATTATTCATGAGCCTCTCTTCTGATTGGCCTGTTGTTTTCTGAGTGACGCACAACCAGGCCAATCACAGGTAACTACGGTCATGTATGCTGTAAGCGTAAGCGAGCTCAGAGCAATAGAGAGAGCTGATACTCAACAGGATATTTTAGAATGATCATTAATGTTTTTTCTTTTACAAACACCGAATGCAGTAGGCTACATAACTGTTGCTTTAGTAAAGCCCCTTTCACAATGCGCGCTGATTCTGGAAAATTACGGGAACGAGCGCTGTGTGAACCAAAGCCAGAACTAAAGGCAGTGTTGTAGTAATGATGCACGTTATCAAGCGACTCTTCACAACGAAAAATAACGTTACGTGCAAAGTGGAATGAAGCGGCGATCAGACAGAGCCAGCTCCTCACTCTCAGCGCTGAAGCACAGTTTGTTCAGGTTAGTTTCAGTTTAGTGAAACGTACGCGTCGCATTACATCTCACATCCAAACGTCACATGTCTTTATGGTTTGTGTGTAAAGCACGCACAGATTCCGGAAAACAACTGTGAATGAACCAAATTAAACAATTCCGGAACAAATCATGGGACACATTATCCGTGTATTTACCGGAATCGCTGTGTGAAAGAGGCTGAAGTTGACGTGCTGCCGGTCTCTTATATTAACATTGTTCTGAAGCCTGTGTAATGATCGTAGCTTGACATCTATCGACTGAACAGGGTTTTCTCCACTTGTTTTCCTGTTGTTGTTGCTCAATGGAATGGATGCGTTGTTGTCTGAGGGTTTGACAAAAGGAGGGTGGGACGTTGGTTTGTGACTGAAGGCGGTGACTTGAGTCGATCGGACGTCACATCGTTACGGAAGTCACAGCTGCTCATGAAAATGAACAGCTACTTTAAGCAGGCTGTGTGCAGTTTACTGTGGATTGACTGTTTTGAAACTCATTTGGTAGTTAGATAGCCCCTAGACCTTAGTTATCATGAAAAAAGCCAGGAAATTTTGATTTTGACGATATGGGACCTTTAATTAAAATGTTATATTCAATAAATAACACTATGAAAATAAATGTCTACCAATGAAGATAAACCGCTCATGCTAAAAAGTTGTATTTTTCTTAATCTTTTGCTATGTGACTGAATAGGACAAGTTCATGGTACAGTTCAGTAAAAAATAAATAAAAAACAACAACTGCAAAATACAAACAATGAAAGACTTAGTGACCCTTTATATTTTCTCAAAATATCAGACTCTCAAAGATCAAACATATTTATGTAACATCAATGTGCATTTTTTCCTCAAAGATGGTCTTTAGCAAGACAGCATGTTCTACTCTCTCTCCCTCTCTCCCTTTCACCCCTCCCCCTTCAGTCTCTCTTCAGTCACTTAATGGTGACTGAACACAGACACTCAAGGCAGAGTGACAGCAGGCTTCTGATTTCTTTTTTTAATTTTCTTTAATTCGTAGAAGCTTGAATTAAATTGATATTTACAGCACTTGCTCAGAATGATAAGATCTCTGTGTGAAAAAAGTTTTAAATAGTTAAGATGCTGCACTTTAAAGATATAGAAAATGACGGTTATACATCTTTAAAAAATCACCACGTCAACACCGTTCAAGATATCCCAAAACCGCTCGCAATTTAACATCTTCAGAATCTTCTCTCCATGTTAAAAAAGTTTGGTGTGAACAGCTTGTTCTTCTTAGGAGGAGTATAAATTTGTTTACAGCCTGATTTTTCCAAAAATCCACATTCAAATCAAAATAGCCGGCTTCCTGTTGGTCTTAGCTAATGAATTTGATTTAGAAAGTTGTCCAGATTGATGAGATTAATATATGTACAGAGTTTGGTGACTGTAGGAAAAACTAACCCCCCAACTTTTGTCAAAAGATGGCGCTATAGAGTGCCTTCTCCACGCCCATTTATGACCTTTTGCCAGTGTCTAACTATCATTAATATTGATGTGTGTGTTGAGTTTCATGAAATTCTAAGCATGTTATCTGCCTTGAAAAGACAGGAATCTAATTTTAAAGTTTGACATGTTGCCATGGCAACAGCATTCGATTTATCATCGACCCCTTTACATATTCTTATCGGCCGTGTTTTGACATGATTTTGATGAAGTTTAAAGAAAATCGAGTAAAATTAAGAGGCTGATTTCAAAGCATTTTGAAAATGACACACTTCCTGCTCCCAGTTGGTGGCGCTATAACTTTGACTCATAATAGTCACATTTATGGAATCGGCATCATACAACGAACAAACTGGTGAAGTTTCATCAGAATCAGGCAATGTGTGCAACAGTTATTAGACACTTCCTGTTTCTCATTTCTCGCCATAACTTTGTCGCCTTGCCACGGCCAAACCGTTCGAGATATCAAAAATCTCCTCGCAATTTAGCGTCCCCAATGTCTTGAGATCATGCTGGCCGAGTTTGGTGACAATCCAATGGAATTCCTGGGAGGAGTACGTTAAATTCCAGAGCATGCGCTTTTTAAACAGCCCTAAATATCTCACTTCCTGTTGCGTGGAGCCTATGACATAGAGTACAATAGTTGTTTGGCTCAGTGAGATCTATATGTGTACCGAGTTTCATATCAGTACGTGCAAGTATGTGTGCGCAGTACATCAAGTTTTCAAACTGTGTTCCAGGGGGCGCTGTAGAGGCCCTGAACCACGCCCGGGTCCCAGCCTCTGTGGCGTCCTGATGGCCGCAGATTCCGACGTGTGTGCAAATTTTCAAGAGTTTTTGAGTATGTTAAGGCCCCCAAAAGTGCCCGGAAGGTGTAAAAAAAAAAAAAAAAAAAAAAAAATAAGAACCCTTAGAAGAACAATAGGGCCTTCGCCCTTTTGGGCTCGGGCCCTAATTAAAGCTGCAAGCAGCGATGACCGGGCCCTCGCCATATGCGCAGTCACCATCCCGATAGCATCAGGAAAACGGTGCCCAGTTGGCACATGCATTCACAGTAACCCTCTGCCACTTTGGATTTAAAGTTTACAGAATTGAAAGGGTTAATTAAAATCAACACACAGACACATACACACAATATTTAAAATTTTGACATCCAGTTTAATTTGTTAACATTAACTATATTAGTTAACATGAACAATAATTAAATAGCATTTATTAATGTTAATTAATATTAAGCTAAAAAAAAAGTATTCATATATTGTTAAAAGGTACATTAGTACATTTATTTATATTTGTTAAAAATATTTGTGGGTTCATGTATTAATAATACATTATAAGGGTATTCTTAAGGCATTATAATGAATGCATAATAAATTATAAAAAACCTTATAATATGTTGTATCATCTCATGAGCATTCATAAGAACAGTTTTAATGTATTAGAATTTTTTTTTTTATTATAGCTTTTATGAGTATGATTACCTCCTCATAGTTATAATGTATAAGTCTCATATTTTGCCATCTTACTGATGTCACTTTACTTAAAGCATACAAAGATCACTTATAAGTAATAATAATAATAATTCTCAAATAGCCATAAGATCAGGTATCAGATCAGATGAATGTATAATATGATCAGTTTAATTATTTTGATGGTACCCGTTAGACAGCTTTTTATAAGTAACTCTGCAACTGCATGTCAGCTAGCAGTAATTATTATTTGTTGTGGTAAATATATGCTAACACTGTATTTAGACAGTTCCCCAAAAGACAAACTGATTATAAGTAACTTTGCAAGAACATGAACCTTCTACTTAGCCTAACATTAAACTAAGTCTACATTGTAAGGAGTGTTAGTTGGTGAGAGTTAGTTGTTAATAGTCAATAGAATAGAATATAATGTAAAAAATAAATCTAATGTGATATAGTCCATTACAAATGAAGTAGGTTTAATATGGTTTCTATTGTGTGTTATAAATAATCAAAATCTTAAAAGCTATAACCTCTAATATTTAAGTATTATAATGTATGATATTTGTTGTTATGAATATTCATTGGATGATATAATATATTATTTTTTATATTGCATTATGCGTTCATTATAATGCCTTAGAAATACCCTTATAATAGGGGCTTCATAGAAAGTGTTACCAAATCAGTGAGAGACAAACAAAACATTTCATAATTTTTCATTAAAAAAATAACTAATTTTTTTATGCTTTTTAGTGTTTATTTTAAAAATAGGTAAAAGTATTGTGACAGTACAGTACATAACAACTCCAAATAAATCTATGCATTCGTTTCTTTGTTGCACATTGAGAATGAACAGAATAGGATTAGAGGTAAAAATATTCCTTATCATGCGAGGACCTCTGGTGTTCATCCCTTGTATTACAGTCTTCATTTCTCCCTCTCTCACTTCTGGATACTTTTAATGTTTTTGGGGCCTCTGAGCATGATACAATTTTGATACCAAGCGTATTTTCTAAGAATGATTTGTTCTTCATATATACAAAGTTTTGAAGAGTTGGTATTAGGCACTTTAAAGATATAGAAAAATTAATGCAACTTTTTTTACTGTGACTTTTAAAAAATCACCACATCAACACCGTTCAAGATATCCAAAATCCGCTCACAATTTAGCATTTTGAGTATATTATTATCATGTTGACAAAGTTTGGTGTGAACTTCTTGTTTCTGCTTTGTTTAGTATGATTTTATTTACAGCCTGATTTTTCCAAAAATCCACATTCAAATAAAAATAGCCAACTTCTTGTTTATTATAGCTAATGAGTGTTAATTAGAAAGTTGTCCGGCTTGATGAGACCAATATATGTACCGAGTTTGGTGACTGTAGGCAAAACTAAACCCCCAACTTTTGTCAAAAGGTGGCGCTATAGAGTGCCTCCTCCACGCCCATTTATGGGCTTTTATCAGTGTCTAAATATCATTAATACAGATGTGTGTGTTGAGTTTCATGAAATTCCAAGTATTTTAAGTGGCTCGAAAACGCAAAAAACTAAAGTTAAAGTTTGACACGTTGCCATGGCAACATGATAAAAGTTATCGATAATGCCCTTCACAGATTCTCATCGGCCGTGTTTCGACATTATTGGGATGAAGTTTCAAGCAAATTGAGTAAAATTAAGAGGCTGATTTAAAAGCATTTAGAAAACGTTGAGCTTTCTGCTACCAGTTGGTGGCGCTATAACTTTAACTCATAATAGTCACATCTCTGTGATTGGCATCAGACGGTGAACAAACTGCTGAAGTTTGGTCAAAATCAGACAAAGTGTGTTAAAGTTATTGGATACTTCCTGTTTCTCATTTCTCGCCATAACTTTGTCGCCCCGCCACGGCCAAACCGTTCGAAATATCAAAATTCCCATGGCAATTTTGCGTCCCCAATGTCTTGAGATCATGCTGACCGAGTTTGGTGGCCATCGGTGGATACACCTAGGAGGAGTATATCAAATTCCATTGCATGCGCTTTTTAGACATCCCTGAATAGCTGACTTCCTGTTGGGCGAAGCACTGACTTTGAGCATGAAAGTTGTTCGGCCCGATGAGTTCTATGTGTGTATGAATTTTGATAAATGTAGGTCAACCGGTGTGTGCTCCAGAGTCCCTCAAAAGTAAAAATTTTTAACGCTGTGCCACGCCCCCCCCAGGTGACCCCCCCATGTCAAAGTTTGTCCGGCCCTGATGGCCGCAGGTTCCAATGTGTGTGCAAAGTTTCAAGAGTTTTCGTGTATGTTAAGGGCCCCGAAATGACCCAAAACATTGATGAAATAATAATAATAATAATAATAATAATTAAAGCTGCAAGCAGCGTTGACCGGGCCCTCGCCGTCTGGCAGTCGCCATCCCGATAGCATCAGGAAAACGGTGCCCAGTTGGCACATGCATTCACAATAACCCTTTGGACTAACCCTAACTGTCTCTCCTCCTGTCTGACTCTTTCTCTTACCACCCATCCCACCTCCTTACACTCAGCCACTTACCACACAAACACACACATAGAGTGCAGAGCAGAGTGTTTTTTAATTTTCTTTCATTCGTGGAGTTTTGCATAATTATGAAATAAACTGTATTTAATCATAATGAATAGTTATTTGTATGAAAAAAGTTTCAAAGAGTTAGGATGCTGCACTTTAAATATATAATAAATCATTGAAAATTGAAAATGGAAAATGAAATTCTAGGCACGCTATCTGCCTCAAAAACACAGGAAACAAATATTTGAATGTATTTTGTATTTTTATTTATTTGCCATGGCAACAGCATTTGATGCATCAGGGACGCCTTTACAGACTCTCATCGGCCGTGTTTTTACATCATTCTGATGAAGTTTGAAGAAAATCGAGTACAAAAATATTGTTCGTTGTTCGTTCGTGTGTTAGTTCATTAACCAATGTTAACAAAAGAGACCCTATTTTAAATAGTTACCATGTTTTATGATCTACATCAATTTTTTAATATTATTTTAATGATCTATAAGCATCTGTGAAATAATTATAAACAAATATATTAAAAATAAATACATATTAACTTAGTTGATGTATTTGTTTCTCATTCTAATTAAGTGAACTGAGCAGTATAGTGTCATACTTATAAGATTTTTTATTCTATCAGTGAGATTGTATATATGTATATAAATCATATAATTTTTCCTTAAAAGATTAAAAAAAGATTTTAATGCTCTTTAAGCACCTATACAAAATAATTATGTAAAAGTACACTGACAGTACAGTCTATATCAACTGATTCTATGGATTATTTTCATTCTTATACACTGAGAATGAGCTAAATAGCATTAGAGGTCAAACGATTCCTTATCTTATGAGGACCTCTAGTGTTCATCCCTGGTATTAGAGCTTTAATCTGACAAATTTATGTGACACTTTTAATGTTTTTGGGGCCTCTGAGCATGATAACATTTTGAAACTACACGTATTTCCTAAGAATTTCTTGTTCTTTATATGTAAAAAGTTTTGATGAGTTAGAATAATGCAATTTAAAGATATATGAAAATAACTCTTCATCTTTTTTATTGTTACTTTCATAAATCACCACATCAACACCGTTCAAGATGTCCCAAAGCCGTTCACAATTTAACATCTTCAGTATCTTGGCATCATGTTGACAAAGTTTGCTGTGAACTGTCTGATTCTGCTATGAGTGATATGAATTTATTCACAGCTATATTTAAAAACACAGGAAACAAATGTTAAAGTTTGACATGTTGCCATGGCAACAGCATTTGATGTATCAAGGACCCCTTCACAGATTCTCATCGGCCGTGTTTTGATATTATTCTGATGAAGTTTGAAGCAAATTGAGTAAAAATAAGAGGTTGATTTAAAAGCGTTTTGCAAGCAACACACTTCCTGCTGCCAGTTGGTGGCGCTATAACTTTGACTCATAATAGTCACATCTCTGTGATCGGTATCATACGACGAACAAACTGCTTAAGTTTGGTCAAAATCAGATAAAGTGTGTCAAAATTATTAGACATTTCCTGTTTCTCATTTCTCGCCATAATTTGTCGCCCTGCCACGGCCAAACCGTTCGAGATAGCAAAAATCCCCTGGCAATTTTGCATTCCCAATATCTTGAGATCATGCTGACCGAGTTTGGTGGCCATCGGTGGAAAGGTCTAGGAGGAGTATTTCAAATTCCACAGCTTGATTTTTCCAAAAATCCATATTTAAATAAAAATAGCTGACTTCCTGTTGGTCGTAGCTAATGGGTGTAAATTAGAAAGTTGTCCGGCTTGATGAGTCCAATATATGTACCGAGTGTGGTGACTGTAGGACAAAGTAACCCCCCAACTTTTGTCAAAAGGTGGCGCTATGGAGCGCCTGCTCCACGCCCATTTATGGGCTTTTATCAGTGTTTAACTGTCATTAATACAGATGTGTGTGTTGAGTTTCATGAAATTCTAAGCATTTTAAGTGGCTCAAAAACACAAAAAACTAAAGTTAAAGTTTGACACGTTGCCATGGCAACATGATAAAAGTTATGGATAACGCCCTTCACAGATTCTTATCGGTCGTGTTTTGACATTATTGTGATGAAGTTTGAAGCAAATTGAGTAAAATTAAGAGGCTGAGTTTAAAGCGTTTCAAAAACGTCACGCTTTCTGCTGCCAGTTGGTGGCGCTATAACTTTGACTCATAATAGTCACATCTCTGTGATCGGCATCAGACGATGAACAAACTGCTGAAGTTTGGTCAAAATCAAACAAAGTATGTCAAAGTTATTAGGCACTTCCTGTTTCTCATTTCTCGCCATAAATTTGTCGCCCCGTCACGGTCAAACCGTTCGAGATATCAAAAATCCCCTGGCAATTTTGCGTCCCCAATGTCTTGAGATCATGCTGACCGAGTTTGGTGGCCATCGGTGGAAAGGCCTAGTAGGAGTATTTCAAATTCCATTGCATGCACTTTTTAGACATCCCTGAATAGCCGACTTCCTGTTTGGCGAAGCACGGACTATGAGTGTGAAATTTGTTCGGCCCGATGAGGTCTATATGTGTATGAATTTTGGTGACTGTAGGTCAACCGTTGTGCGCTCCAGAGCCCTTCAAAAGTCGCAATTTTTAACGCTGTGCCATGCCCCCCCCAGGTGACCCCCCCATGTCAAAGTCTGTCCGGCCCTGATGGCCGCAGGTTCCAATGTGTGTGCAAAGTTTCAAGAGTTTTCGTGTATGTTAAGGCCCCCGAAATCCCCCAAAACATTGAAAAAAAAAAAAAAAAAAAATAATAATCCTTAGAAAAACAATAGGGCCTTCGCCCTTTTGGGCTCGGGCCCTAATAATAATAATAATAATCCTTAGAAAAACAATAGGGCCTTCGCCCTTTTGGGCTCGGGCCCTAATAATAATAATTAAAGCTGCAAGCAGCGATGGGAGGGCCCTCGCACCGGGCTCACCGCCGACCTGTGGCGAATGGAGGGCACTATGCTTTTAACATAGTAAATTTAGGAGTTTTATGTGGAAGTCATTTAGATGTGTCAGATTTCTTGCTGCCACCTGGTGGCGCTATGTGTATAACTGAATATTGGCATGCGGATGTGTTCAGGCCAGCAATTGTATCAAACATATGAAGTTTGGTGCAGCTTGAACATGGCATGCTTGAGTGTAATACATGACATATCCTGCTGCCAACAGGTGGCGCAATTACAGAATATTGGGTTTTAGATGTCTTCAGGCCAGGACTCTTATCAAACAAATTAAGTTTGGGGCTGATTGGACATTGCATGCCTGAGTTACAGTAACTTCCTGTTTCATTGCATTAAGAGTATGCTTTAGCACTTAGCTAAATGTTGGAAACATGTTTCTAGCATGTTGCTACCCTATTTAACACTTGTTGATATTTTTAAAATGTTGCTGGGCTTCCACAACAGTATTAAACATGTGACTTCCTGTTGCCAGTAGGTGGCACTATGACTATAACTGAATATGGGCATGGGCTTGTGTTCAGACCAGCACTCTTATCAAACATATTAAGCTTGGGTCAGATTGGACATTGTATGCATGAGTTACACTTATTTTTCTTTGTATTAATATCATGCTTTAGCTTTTAGCTAAGTAATGCTAGTATTTTTTACATGATTGTAGCATGATGCTAGCCTATTTAAAACTTGCTAACACTTTTTAATATATTGCCAGGAGTCCGTAACACCATTAAACGTCACTTCCTGTTGTCAGCAGGTGGCGCTGTGACTATAACTGAATATGGGCATGTATATATCTTCAGGCCAGGAATCTTATCAAACATGTGAAGTTTGGGACTGATTGGACATTGCATGCCTGAGTTACAGTAACTTCCTGTTTCGTTGCATTAAGAGCATGCTTTAGAACTTAGCTAAATGTTGCTAACATGTTATAGCATGTTTCTAGCATGTTGCTATCCTGTTTAACACTTGTTAATATTTTTAAAATGTTGCTAGGCATCCACAACAGTATTAAACATGTGGCTTCCTGTTACCAGCTGGTGGCGCTATGACTATAACTGAATACGGGCATGGGCGTGTGTTCAGGCCAGGACTCTTATCAAACATGTTAAGTTTGGGTCAGATTGGACATTGTATGCATGAGTTACACTTATTTTTCTTTGTATTAATATCATGCTTTAGCTTTTAGCTAAGTAATGCTAGTATTTTTTACATGATTGTAGCATGATGCTAGCCTATTTAAAACTTGCTAACACTTTTTAATATATTGCCATTAGAACTTAGCTAAATGTTGCTAACATGTTATAGCATGTTTCTAGCATGTTGCTATCCTGTTTAACACTTGTTGATATTTTTAAAATGTTGCTAGGCATCCACAACAGTATTAAACATGTGGCTTCCTGTTACCAGCTGGTGGCGCTATGACTATAACTGAATACGGGCATGGGCGTGTGTTCAGGCCAGGACTCTTATCAAACATGTTAAGTTTGGGGCTGATTGGACATTGTATGCCTGAGTTAAAGTAACTTCCTGTTTCACTGTATTATTAGCATGCTTTAGCATATTAGCTAAGTGTTGCTAGCTGGCTTTACTATGTTTGTAGCATGTTGAATATTAAGTTTGGGTCAGATTCGACATTATATACATGAGTTACAGCAATTTCCTTTTGCATTTGTATTAATAGCATGCTTTAGCTCTTAGCTAAGTGTTGCTAGCATGTTTTAGCATGTTTGTAGCATGTTGCTAGCCTATTTAAGACTTGTTAACGCTTTTCAATATGTTGCTAGGAGTCCGTAACAGTGTTAAACATGTCACTTCCTGTTGTCAGCAGGTGGCGCTATGACTATAACTGAATATGGGCATTGACGTGTGTTCAGGACCGGACTGTTATCAAACATGTGAAGTTTGAGGCAGATCGGACATCGTATGCCTGAGTTATAGCAACTTCCTTTTTCATGGCGAAACATCAAAGTTTGTCCGGCCGCCACGGACACGCCCTTTGACGAAAACTCTAAAGCTTCGCAATTTAACATCGCAAAGGCCTTATGATGACACTCAGCAAATTTGAAGATGATCGGATAAAAACTGTAGGAGGAGTTCGTTAAAGTACGAGGCCTGAAAATGGCAAAAACTGCACAAAAATCGTACAGGAAATTCAATATAACGGACTTCCTGTTGGGTTTCGGATGTTGCACCAGGAGACTTTTTTGTAGGTGCTGGTGTGTTACATATGTGTACCGAGTTTCGTACATGTACGTGAAACACAGCTCGAGGCGCACTCCGTTGAAATTTTATAGGTGGCGCTATCGAGCCATTTTGGCACACCCACTTCTGAAAACCATATCAGATGTAAATTTTCGCCAGGTCTGATGCGTGTGCAAAGTTTGGTGAGTTTTCGGGCATGT
The DNA here is from genome assembly GCF_049309525.1 of Garra rufa. Taxonomy (NCBI): domain Eukaryota; kingdom Metazoa; phylum Chordata; class Actinopteri; order Cypriniformes; family Cyprinidae; genus Garra; species Garra rufa. The sequence goes on from NC_133372.1 coordinate 16,712,358, forward strand.
TTAGGCCCTCAAAAAGACTTTTCATTTTGGAGAAGAAGAAGAATCAGAAGAAGAATAATAATAAACGGAGCAATTCCAATAGGGTCCTCGCACTGTAGTGCTCGGGCCCTAATAATAATAATAATAATAATAATAATCCTTAGAAAAACAATAGGGCCTTCGCCCTTTTGGGCTCGGGCCCTAATTAAAGCTGCAAGCAGCGTTGACCGGGCCCTCGCCGTCTGGCAGTCGCCATCCCGATAGCATCAGGAAAACGGTGCCCAGTTGGCACATGCATTCACAATAACCCTTTGGACTAACCCTAACTGTCTCTCCTCCTGTCTGACTCTTTCTCTTTCCACCCATCCCACCTCCTTACACTCAGCCACTTACCACACAAACACACACATAGAGTGCAGAGCAGAGTGAGATCAGATTTGTTTTTTAATTTTCTTTCATTCGTGGAGTTTTGTATAATTATGAAATGAACTGTGTTTAATCAGAATGAATAGTTATTTGTATGAAAAAAGTTTCAAAGAGTTAGGATGCTGCACTTTAAATATATAATAAATCATTGAAAATTTAAAATGGAAAATGAAATTCTAGGCACGCTATCTGCCTTAAATATCACAGGAAACAAATATTTGAATGAATTTTGTATTTTTATCTATTTGCCATGGCAACAGCATTTGATGCATCACGGACGCCTTTACAGACTCTCATCGGCCGTGTTTTTACATCATTCTGATGAAGTTTGAAGAAAATCGAGTACAAATATATTGTTCGTTGTTCGTTCGTGTGTTAGTTCATTAACCAATGTTAACAAAAGAGACCCTATTTTAAATAGTTACCATGTTTTATGATCTACATCCATTTTTTTATATTATTTTAATGATCTATAAGCATCTGTGAAATAATTATAAACAAATATATTAAAAATAAATACATATTAACTTAGTTGATGTATTTGTTTCTCATTCTAATTAAGTGAACTGAGCAGTATAGTGTCATACTTATAAGATTTTTTATTCTATCAGTGAGATTGTATATATGTATATAAATCATATAATTTTTCCTTAAAAGATTAAAAAAAGATTTTAATGCTCTTTAAGCACCTATACAAAATAATTATGTAAAAGTACACTGACAGTACAGTCTATATCAACTGATTCTATGGATTATTTTCATTCTTATACACTGAGAATGAGCTAAATAGCATTTGAGGTCAAACGATTCCTTATCTTATGAGGACCTCTAGTGTTCATCCCTGGTATTAGAGCTTTAATCTGACAAATTTATGTGACACTTTTAATGTTTTTGGGGCCTCTGAGCATGATAACATTTTGAAACTACACGTATTTCCTAAGAATTTCTTGTTCTTTATATGTAAAAAGTTTTGATGAGTTAGAATAATGCAATTTAAAGATATATGAAAATAACTCTTCATCTTTTTCATTGTTACTTTCATAAATCACCACATCAACACCGTTCAAGATGTCCCAAAGCCGTTCACAATTTAACATCTTCAGTATCTTGGCATCATGTTGACAAAGTTTGGTGTGAATTGTCTGATTCTGCTATGAGTGATATGAATTTATTCACAGCTATATTTAAAAACACAGGAAACAAATGTTAAAGTTTGACATGTTGCCATGGCAACAGCATTTGATGTATCAAGGACCCCTTCACAGATTCTCATCGGCCGTGTTTTGATATTATTCTGATGAAGTTTGAAGCAAATTGAGTAAAATTAAGAGGTTGATTTAAAAGCGTTTTGCAAGCAACACACTTCCTGCTGCCAGTTGGTGGCGCTATAACTTTGACTCATAATAGTCACATCTCTGTAATCGGTATCATACGACGAACAAACTGCTTAAGTTTGGTCAAAATCAGATAAAGTGTGTCAAAATTATTAGACATTTCCTGTTTCTCATTTCTCGCCATAATTTGTCGCCCTGCCACGGCCAAACCGTTCGAGATAGCAAAAATCCCCTGGCAATTTTGCATTCCCAATATCTTGAGATCATGCTGACCGAGTTTGGTGGCCATCGGTGGAAAGGTCTAGGAGGAGTATTTCAAATTCCACAGCTTGATTTTTCCAAAAATCCATATTTAAATAAAAATAGCTGACTTCCTGTTGGTCGTAGCTAATGGGTGTAAATTAGAAAGTTGTCCGGCTTGATGAGTCCAATATATGTACCGAGTTTGGTGACTGTAGGACAAAGTAACCCCCCAACTTTTGTCAAAAGGTGGCGCTATAGAGCGCCTGCTCCACGCCCATTTATGGGCTTTTATCAGTGTTTAACTGTCATTAATACAGATGTGTGTGTTGAGTTTCATGAAATTCTAAGCATTTTAAGTGGCTCAAAAACACAAAAAACTAAAGTTAAAGTTTGACACGTTGCCATGGCAACATGATAAAAGTTATGGATAACGCCCTTCACAGATTCTTATCGGTCGTGTTTTGACATTATTGTGATGAAGTTTGAAGCAAATTGAGTAAAATTAAGAGGCTGAGTTTAAAGCGTTTCAAAAACGTCACGCTTTCTGCTGCCAGTTGGTGGCGCTATAACTTTGACTCATAATAGTCACATCTCTGTGATCGGCATCAGACGATGAACAAACTGCTGAAGTTTGGTCAAAATCAGACAAAGTATGTCAAAGTTATTAGGCACTTCCTGTTTCTCATTTCTCGCCATAAATTTGTCGCCCCGTCACGGTCAAACCGTTCGAGATATCAAAAATCCACTGGCAATTTTGCGTCCCCAATGTCTTGAGATCATGCTGACCGAGTTTGGTGGCCATCGGTGGAAAGGCCTAGTAGGAGTATTTCAAATTCCATTGCATGCACTTTTTAGACATCCCTGAATAGCCGACTTCCTGTTTGGCGAAGCACGGACTATGAGTGTGAAATTTGTTCGGCCCGATGAGGTCTATATGTGTATGAATTTTGGTGACTGTAGGTCAACCGTTGTGCGCTCCAGAGCCCTTCAAAAGTCGCAATTTTTAACGCTGTGCCACGCCCCCCCCAGGTGACCCCCCCATGTCAAAGTCTGTCCGGCCCTGATGGCCGCAGGTTCCAATGTGTGTGCAAAGTTTCAAGATTTTTCGTGTATGTTAAGGCCCCCGAAATCCCCCAAAACATTGAAAATAAAATAATAATAATAATAATAATAATAATAATCCTTAGAAAAACAATAGGGCCTTCGCCCTTTTGGGCTCGGGCCCTAATAATAATTAAAGCTGCAAGCAGCGATGAACGGGCCCTCGCACACGGGCTCACCGCCGACCGGTGGCTTTAGGAACACAGCTAATGGTGGGCAGTATGCTTTTAATACAGTAAAAATAGGAAAAATATGTCAAAGTCACTTAAATGTGCCAAATTTCCTGCTGCCAGCTGGTGGCGCTATGCCTATAACTGATTATTAGCATGTAGATGTGTTCAGGCTGGCACTTTCATCAAACATATGAAGTTTGGTGCAGATTGACCTTGTTATGTTTGAGTTAGTGAAAGATATGATACATCCTGCTGCCAACAGGTAGCGCTATGATAATATCTGAATATTGGCCTTTAGGTGTCTTCAGGCCAGGACTCTTACCAAACCTGTGAAGTTTGAGGCAGATCGGACATTTTATGGCTGAGTTATAACAACTTCTATGTCCATGGCGAAACATCAAACTTTGTCACGCCGCCACAGACACGCCCTTTAACGAAAACTCAAGATCTTCGCAATTTAACATCTCTAAGGCCTCTAGATCAGACTGAGCAAATATAAAGTTGATATCATTAAATCTCTAGGAGGAGTTTGCTACAAGTCATTTCCTGTTGCCAACAGGTGGCGCTGTGATTATAATAGAATATTGTCCTTCAGATTTGTTCAGGCCAGGACTCTTATCGAATATGTGAAGTTTGAGGCAAATTGGACATTTTATGGCTGAGTTATAACAAGTTTTATATCCATGGCGAGACCTCGAAATTTGTCAGGCCGCCACGGACACGCCCTTCAACGAAAACTCAAGATCTTCGCAATTTAACATCACTAAAGCCTTTTGATTAGACTGACCGATTTTGGTGTTGATCTGTATAAATCTCTAGGAGGAGTTTGTTGCAGAGTACAGCATGACACTTCCTGTTGCCAGCAGGTGGCGCTATGACTATAACTGAATATGAACATATAGATGTCATCAGGTCAGGAGTGTTATCACACATGTGAAGTTTGGGACAGATCGGACATTGTATGCCTGAGTTATAGCAACTTCCTTTTTCATGGCGAAACATCGAAATTTGCGAGGCCGCCATGGACACGCCCTCTGATGAAAACTCTAGATCTTCACAATTTAACGTCACAAAGGGCTTTAGACTAGACTCGGCAAATTTGGCGTTGATCCGAATAAATCTCTAGGAGGAGTTTGTTCAAGTACGACGCCTGAAAATGGCAAAAATGACTAAAATTTTGTTGAGAATATTAATATTAACCGACTTCCTGTTGGGTTCCGGATTTTGCTCCAAGAGGCTTTTTTGTAGGTATTGGTGAGTTACATGTGTGTACCGATTTCCGTGCATGTACGTGAATCACAGCTGAAAGCGCACACCGCTGAACGTCTAAAGGTGGCGCTGTCGAGCCATTTTGCCACACCCACTTCTGAACCCCATATCAGACGTAAATTTTCGCCAGGTTTGATGTGTGTGCAAAGTTTTGTGAGTTTTCGGGCATGTTTAGGTCCTCTAAAATGCAATTCATTTTGGAGAATAATAATAATAATAATAATAATAATAATTAAAGCTGCAAGCAGCGATGAACGGGCCCTCGCACACAGGCTCACCGCCGACCGGTGGCTTTAGGAACACAGCAAATGGTTGGTAGTATGCTTTTAATACAGTAAAAATATGAGAAATATGTCAAAGTCACTTAAATGTGCCAAATTTCCTGCTGCCAGCTGGTGGCGCTATGCCTATAACTGATTATTGGCATGTAGATGTGTTCAGGCCACCACTTTCATCAAACATATGAAGTTTGGTGCAGATTGACCTTGGTATGTTTGAGTTAGTGAAAGATATGATATATCCTGCTGCCAACAGGTGGCGCTATGATAATATCTGAATATTGGCCTTTAGGTGTCTTCAGGCCAGGACTCTTACCAAACCTGTGAAGATTGAGGCAGATCGGACATTTTATGGCTGAGTTATAACAACTTCTATGTCCATGGCGAAACATCAAACTTTGTCACGCCGCCACGGACACGCCCTTTAACGAAAACTCAAGATCTTCGCAATTTAACATCTCTAAGGCCTCTAGATCAGACTGACCAAATATAATGTTGATATCATTAAATCTCTAGGAGGAGTTTGATACAAGTCATTTCCTGTTGCCAACAGGTGGCGCTGTGATTATAATAGAATATTGGCCTTCAGATGTGTTCAGGCCAGGACTCTTATCGAATATCTGAAGTTTGAGGCAAATCGGACATTTTATGGCTGAGTTATAACAAGTTTTATATCCATGGCGAGACCTCGAAATTTGTCAGGCCGCCACGGACACGCCCTTTACCGAAAAATCAAGATCTTCACAATTTAACATCGCTAAGGCCTTTATATTAGACTGACCGATTTTGGTGTTGATCTGTATAAATCTCTAGGAGGAGTTGGTTGTAGAGTACAGCATGACACTTCCTGTTGCCTGCAGGTGGCGCTATGACTATAACTGAATATGGGCATGTAGATGTCATCAGGTCAGGAGTGTTATCACACATGTGAAGTTTGGGACAGATCGGACATTTTATGCCTAAGTTATAGCAACTTCCTTTTTCATGGCGAAACATCGAAATTTGCGAGGCCGCCACGGACACGCCCTCCGATGAAAACTCTAGATCTTCACAATTTAACGTCACAAAGGGCTTTAGATTAGACTCACCAAATTTGGTGTTGATCGGAATAAATCTCTAGGAGGAGTTCGTTCAAGTATGACACCTGAAAATGGCAAAAATGACACAAATTTTGCTGAGAAAATTAATAATAACCGACTTCCTGTTGGGTTTCGGATTTTATCTCAAGAGGCTTTTTTGTAGGTATTGGTGTGCTACATGTGTGTACCGATTTTTGTGCATGCTCGATAATCACAGCTGAATGCGCACACCGCGGAACGTGTAAAGGTGGCGCTATTGAGCCATTTTGCCACACCCACTTCTGCAACCCATATCAGACGTCCATTTTCGCCAGGTCTGATGTGTGTGCGAAGTTTCGTTAGTTTTCGGGTATGTCTAGGCCCTCAAAAATGCGATTCATTCCGGATAAGAAGAATAATAATAATTAAAGCTGCAAGCAGCGATGACCGGGCCCTCGCCATATGCGCAGTCACCATCCCGATAGCATCAGGAAAACGGTGCCCAGTTGGCACATGCATTCACAGTAACCCTCTGCCAGTTTGGATTTAAAGTTTACAGAATTGAAAGGGTTAATTAAAATCAACACACAGACACATACACACAATATTTAAAATTTTGCCATCCAGTTTAATTTGTTAACATTAACTATATTAGTTAACATGAACAATAATTAAATAGCATTTATTAATGTTAATTAATATTAAGCTAAAAAAAGTATTCATATATTATTAAAAGGTACATTGGTACATTTATTTATATTTGTTAAAAATATTTGTGGGTTCATGTATTAATAATACATAATAAGGGTATTCTTAAGGCATTATAATGAATGCATAATAAATTATAAAAAACCTTATAATATGTTGTATCATCTCATGAGCATTCATAAGAACAGTTTCAATGTATTAGAATTTTTACTTTTTTTATTATAGCTTTTATGAGTATGATTACCTCTTCATAGTTATAATGTATAAGTCTCATATTTTGCCATCTTACTGATGTCACTTTACTTAAATCATACAAAGACCACTTATAAGTAATAATAATAATAATTCTCAAATAGCCATTAGATCAGGTATCAGATCAGATGAATGTATAATATGATCAGTTTAATTATTTTGATGGTACCCGTTAGACAGCTTTTTATAAGTAACTCTGCAACTGCATGTCAGCTAGCAGTAATTATTATTTGTTGTGGTAAATATATGCTAACACTGTATTTAGACAGTTCCCCAAAAGACAAACTGATTATAAGTAACTTTGCAAGAACATGAACCTTCTACTTAGCCTAACATTAAACTAAGTCTACACTGTAAGGAGTGTTAGTTGGTGAGAGTTAGTTGTTAATAGTCAATAGAATAGAGTATAATGTAAACAAAATAAATCTAATATGATATAGTCCATTACAAATGAAGTAGGTTTAAAATGGTGTCTACTGTGTGTTATAAATAATCATAATCTTAAAAGTTATAACCTCTAATATTTAAGTATTATAATGTATGATAATTGTTGTTATGAATATTTATTGAATGATATAATATATTATACGTTTTTTTATAATGCATTATGCATTCATTATAATGCATTAGAAATACCCTTATAATAGGGGCTTCATAGAAAGTGTTACCAAATCAGTGAGAGACAAACAAAACATTTCATAATTTTTCATTAAAAAATAACTAATTTTTTTATGCTTTTTAGTGTTTATTTTAAAATTATGTAAAAGTATTCTGACAGTACAGTACAGTACATAACAACTCCAAATAAATCTATGCATTTGTTTCCTTGTTGCACATTGAGAATGAACAGAATAGGATTAGAGGTAAAAAATATTCCTTATCATACGAGGACCTCTGGTGTTCATCCCTTGTATTACAGTCTTCATTTCTCCCTCTCTCACTTCTGGATACTTTTAATGTTTTTGGGGCCTCTGAGCATGATACAATTTTGATACCAAGCGTATTTTCTAGGAATGATTTGTTCTTCATATATACAAAGTTTTGAAGAGTTGGTATTAGGCACTTTAAAGATATATGAAAATGAATGCTACTTTTTTTTTACTGTGACTTTAAAAAATCACCACATCAACACCATTCAAGATATCCCAAATCCGCTCACAATTTAGCATTTTGAGTATATTCTTATCATGTTGACAAAGTTTGGTGTGAACTTCTTATTTCTGCTTTGTTTAGTATGATTTTATTTACAGCCTGATTTTTCCAAAAATCCACATTCAAATAAAAATAGCCAACTTCCTGTTTATTATAGCTAATGAGTGTTAATTAGAAAGTTGTCCGGCTTGATGAGACCAATATATGTACCGAGTTTGGTGACTGTTGGCAAAACTAAACCCCCAACTTTGGTCAAAAGGTGGCGCTATAGAGTGCCTCCTCCACGCCCATTTATGGGCTTTTATCAGTGTCTAAATATCATTAATACAGATGTGTGTGTTGAGTTTCATGAAATTCTAAGTATTTTAAGTGGCTCGAAAACACAAAAAACTAAAGTTAAAGTTTGACACGTTGCCATGGCAACATGATAAAAGTTATCGATAATGCCCTTCACGGATTGTCATCGGCCGTGTTTCGACATTATTGGGATGAAGTTTGAAGCAAATTGACAAAAATTAAGAGGCTGATTTAAAAGCATTTAGAAAACGTTGCGCTTTCTGCTGCCAGTTGGTGGCGCTATAACTTTGACTCATAATAGTCACATCTCTGTGATTGGCTTCATACGATGAACAAACTGCTGAAGTTTGGTCAAAATCAGACAACGTGTGTCAAAGTTATTAGACACTTCCTGTTTCTCATTTCTCGCCATAACTTTGTCGCCCCGCCACGGCCAAACCGTTCGAGATATCCAAAATCCCCTGGCAATTTTGCGTCCCCAATGTCTTGAGGTCATGCTGACCGAGTTTGGTGGCCATCAGTGGAAAGGCTTAGGAGGAGTATTTCAAATTCCATTGCATGCGCTTTTTAGACATCCCTGAATAGCTGACTTCCTGTTAGGCGAAGCACTGACTTTGAGCATGAACGCTGTTCAGACCGATGAGGTCTATATGTGTATGAATTTTGACAATTGTAGGTCATCCGGTGTGTGCTCCAGAGTCCCTGAAAAGTCGCAATTTTTAACGTGATGCCACGCCCCCCCCAGGTGACCCCCCCATGTCAAAGTTTGTCTGGCCCTGATGGCCGCAGGTTCCAATGTGTGTGCAAAGTTTCAAGAGTTTTCGTGTATGTTAAGGGCCCCGAAATGACCCAAAACATTGATGAAATAATAATAATAATAATAATAATAATAATAATAATCCTTAGAAAAACAATAGGGCCTTCGCCCTTTTGGGCTCGGGCCCTAATAATTAAAGCTGCAAGCAGCGATGGTAGGGCCCTCGCACTCGGGCTCACCGCCGATCGGTGGCGAATGGTGGGCACTATGCTATTAACACAGAAAATGTAGGAGGAATATGTCAAAGTCATTGATATGTGCCAATCTTCCTTCTGCCAGCTGGTGGCGCTATGCCTATAACTGAATATTGGCATGCAGATGTGTTCAGGCCAGTGCTTTTATCAAACATATGAAGTTTGGTGAAGCTTGAACATGGCATGCTTGAGTGTAAGTCATGACATATCCTGCTGCCAACAGGTGGCGCTATTACAAAATATTGGCTTTTAGATGTCTTCAGGCCAGGACTATTGGCAAACATGTCAAGTTTGGTGCAAATTGTACATTGCATGCTTAAGTTAGTGTAAAACAAGTAATTTGCTGTTGCCAGCTGGTGGCGCTATGACTATAACTAAATATTGGCATGTAAATGTATTCAGGCCAAGACTCTTATCAAACATATTAAGTTTGGGGCTGATTGGACATTGCATGCCTGAGTTACAGTAACTTCCTGTTTCATTGCATTAAGAGTATGCTTTAGCACTTAGCTAAATGTTGCTAACATGTTTCTAGCATGTTGCTACCCTATTTAACACTTGTTGATATTTTTAAAATGTTGCTTGGCATCCACAACAGTATTAAACATGTGACTTCCTGTTGCCAGCAGGTGGCACTATGACTATAACTGAATATGGGCATGGGCTTGTGTTCAGACCAGGACTCTTATCAAACATATTAAGCTTGGGTCAGATTGGACATTGTATGCATGAGTTACACTTATTTCTCTTTGTATTAATATCATGCTTTAGCTCTCAGCTAAGTGTTGCTAGCATGTTTTAACATGATTCTAGCATGATGCTAGCCTATTTAAAACTTGCTGACGCTTTTTATTATGTTGCTAGAAGTCCGTAACACCATTAAACGTCACTTCCTGTTGTCAGCAGGTGGCGCTGTGACTATAACTGAATATGGGCATGTATATATCTTCAGGCCAGGACTCTTATCAAACGTGAAGTTTGGGGCTGATTGGACATTGCATATCTGAGTTACAGTAACTTCCTGTTTTATGTCTTTAACAACATGCTTTAGCACTAAGTAAGTGTTGCTAGCATGTTTGAGTACGTTTTAAACTAGTTTAGCACTCAATGGCTTTTTTAGTGTGTTGCTAATAGTGTGTCACAGTGTTAAACATGTCACTTCCTGTTGACAGTAGGTGGCGCTATAACTATAACTGAATATTGGCATGTAGATATCTTCAGGCCAGGACTGTTATCAAACATGTGAAGTTTGGGGCTGAATGGACATTGCATGCCTGAGTTACAGTAACTTCCTGTTTCATTGCATTAAGAGTATGCTTTAGCACTTAGCTAAATGTTGCTAACATGTTATAGCATGTTGCTACCCTATTTAACACTTGTTGATATTTTTAAAATGTTGCTGGGCATCCACAACAGTATTAAACATGTGACTTCCTGTTGCCAGCAGGTGGCACTATGACTATAACTGAATATGGGCATGGGCTTGTGTTCAGACCAGGACTCTTATCAAACATATTAAGCTTGGGTCAGATTGGACATTGTATGCATGAGTTACACTTATTTCTCTTTGTATTAATATCATGCTTTAGCTCTCAGCTAAGTGTTGCTAGCATGTTTTAACATGATTCTAGCATGATGCTAGCCTATTTAAAACTTGCTGACGCTTTTTATTATGTTGCTAGAAGTCCGTAACACCATTAAACGTCACTTCCTGTTGTCAGCAGGTGGCGCTGTGACTATAACTGAATATGGGCATGTATATATCTTCAGGCCAGGACTCTTATCAAACGTGAAGTTTGGGGCTGATTGGACATTGCATATCTGAGTTACAGTAACTTCCTGTTTTATGTCTTTAACAACATGCTTTAGCACTAAGTAAGTGTTGCTAGCATGTTTGAGTACGTTTTAAACTAGTTTAGCACTCAATGGCTTTTTTAGTGTGTTGCTAATAGTGTGTCACAGTGTTAAACATGTCACTTCCTGTTGACAGTAGGTGGCGCTATAACTATAACTGAATATTGGCATGTAGATATCTTCAGGCCAGGACTGTTATCAAACATGTGAAGTTTGGGGCTGAATGGACATTGCATGCCTGAGTTACAGTAACTTCCTGTTTCATTGCATTAAGAGTATGCTTTAGCACTTAGCTAAATGTTGCTAACATGTTATAGCATGTTGCTACCCTATTTAACACTTGTTGATATTTTTAAAATGTTGCTGGGCATCCACAACAGTATTAAACATGTGACTTCCTGTTGCCAGCAGGTGGCACTATCACTATAACTGAATATGGGCATGGGCTTGTGTTCAGACCAGGACTCTTATCAAACATATTAAGCTTGGGTCAGATTGGACATTGTATGCATGAGTTACACTTATTTTTCTTTGTATTAATATCATGCTTTAGCTCTCAGCTAAGTGTTGCTAGCATGTTTTAACATGATTCTAGCATGATGCTAGCCTATTTAAAACTTGCTGACGCTTTTTATTATGTTGCTAGGAGTCCGTTACACCATTAAAGTCACTTCCTGTTGTCAGCAGGTGGCGCTGTGACTATAACTGAATATGGGCATGTATATATCTTCAGGCCAGGACTCTTATCAAACGTGAAGTTTGGGGCTGATTGGACATTGCATGTCTGAGTTACAGTAACTTCCTGTTTTATGTCTTTAACAACATGCTTTAGCACTAAGTAAGTGTTGCTAGCATGTTTGAGTACGTTTTAAACTAGTTTAGCACTCAATGGCTTTTTTAGTGTGTTGCTAATAGTGTGTCACAGTGTTAAACATGTCACTTCCTGTTGACAGTAGGTGGCGCTATAACTATAACTGAATATTGGCATGTAGATATCTTCAGGCCAGGACTGTTATCAAACATGTGAAGTTTGGGGCTGATTGGACATTGCATGCCTGAGTTACAGTAACTTCCTGTTTCATTGCATTAAGAGTATGCTTTAGCACTTAGCTAAATGTTGCTAACATGTTATAGCATGTTTCTAGCATGTTGCTACCCTGTTTAACAGTTGTTGAATTTTTTTAAAATGTTGCTAGGCATCCACAACAGTATTAAACATGTGGCTTCCTGTTGCCAGCAGGTGGCACTATCACTATAACTGAATATGGGCATGGGCTTGTGTTCAGACCAGGACTCTTATCAAACATATTAAGCTTGGGTCAGATTGGACATTGTATGCATGAGTTACACTTATTTTTCTTTGTATTAATATCATGCTTTAGCTCTCAGCTAAGTGTTGCTAGCATGTTTTAACATGATTCTAGCATGATGCTAGCCTATTTAAAACTTGCTGACGCTTTTTTATTATGTTGCTAGGAGTCCGTTACACCATTAAAGTCACTTCCTGTTGTCAGCAGGTGGCGCTGTGACTATAACTGAATATGGGCATGTAGATATCTTCAGGCCAGGACTCTTATCAAACGTGAAGTTTGGGGCTGATTGGACATTGCATGTCTGAGTTACAGTAACTTCCTGTTTTATGTCTTTAACAACATGCTTTAGCACTAAGTAAGTGTTGCTAGCATGTTTGAGTACGTTTTAAACTAGTTTAGCACTCAATGGCTTTTTTAGTGTGTTGCTAATAGTGTGTCACAGTGTTAAACATGTCACTTCCTGTTGACAGTAGGTGGCGCTATAACTATAACTGAATATTGGCATGTAGATATCTTCAGGCCAGGACTGTTATCAAACATGTGAAGGTTGGGGCTGATTGGACATTGCATGCCTGAGTTACAGTAACTTCCTGTTTCATTGCATTAAGACTATGCTTTAGCACTTAGCTAAATGTTGCTAACATGTTATAGCATGTTTCTAGCATGTTGCTACCCTGTTTAACAGTTGTTGATTTTTTTTAAAATGTTGCTAGGCATCCACAACAGTATTAAACATGTGGCTTCCTGTTACCAGCTGGTGGCGCTATGACTATAACTGAATACGGGCATGGGCGTGTGTTTAGGCCAGGATTCTTATCAAACATGTTAAGTTTGGGGCTGATTGGACATTGTATGCCTGAGTTAGAGTAACTTCCTGTTTCATTGTATTATTAGCATGCTTTAACATATTAGCTAAGTGTTGCTAGCATGCTTTATTATTTTTGTAGCATGTTGAATATTAAGTTTGGGTCAGATTCAACATTATATACATGAGTTACAGCAATTTCCTTTTGTATTTGTATTAATAGCATGCTTTAGCTCTTAGCTAAGTGTTGCTAGCATGTTTTAGCATGTTTGTAGCATGTTGCTAGCCTATTTAAGACTTGTTAACGCTTTTCAATATGTTTCTAGGAGTCCGTAACAGTGTTAAACATGTCATTTCCTGTTGTCAGCAGGTGGCGCTATGACTATAACTGAATATGGGCACTGACGTGTGTTCAGGACCGGACTGTCATCAAACATGTGAAGTTTGAGGCAGATCGGACATCGTATGTCTGAGTTATAGCAACTTCCTTTTTCATGGCGGAACATCAAAGTTTGTCCGGCCGCCACGGACACGCCCTTCGACGAAAACTCTAAAGCTTCGCAATTTAACATCGCAAAGGCCTTATGATGACACTCAGCAAATTTGAAGATGATCGGATAAAAACTGTAGGAGGAGTTCGTTAAAGTATGAGGCCTGAAAATGGCAAAAACTGCACAAAAATCGTACAGGAAATTCAATATAACGGACTTCCTGTTGGGTTTCGGATGTTGCACCAGGAGACTTTTTTGTAGGTATTGGTGTGTTACATATGTGTACCGAGTTTCGTACATGTACGTGAAACGTAGCTCGAGGGGCACTCCGTTGAAATTTTATAGGTGGCGCTATCGAGCCATTTTGCCACACCCACTTTTGAAAACCATATCAGATGTAAATTTTCGCCAGGTCTGATGCGTGTGCAAAGTTTCGTGAGTTTTCGGGCATGTTTAGGCCCTCAAAAAGACTTTTCATTTTGGAGAAGAAGAAGAAGAAGAAGAATTAAAGCTGCGAGCAGCGATGAACGGGCCCTCGCACCTGGGCTCACCGCCGACCGGTGGCTTCAGGAAATCAGCAAACGGTGGGCAGTATGCTTTTAATACAGTAAATATAGAAAAAAGTCATTAGTCATTTAAATGTGCCAAACTTGCCGCTGCCAGATGGTGGCGCTATGCTTGTAACTAATTATTGGCATGTAGATGTGTTCAGGCCAGCACTATTATCAAACATATGAAGTTTGGTGCAGATTGACCTTGGTATGTTTGAGTTAGTGAAAGATATGATATATCCTGCTGCTAACAAGTAAGAACAAGATTCATGATAACAAAATGTTATTATTGCTTGCTTTACGTCCACCACTTCTGCTGAAATGTCATCGTTACCTATCTGTACAATTTTTGTGTGGATATTGCTTTGCTGGTGACTCCTCCTGTTATAAGACATCACTCTTAAGCGCTACATTACTAAGAATCAATAATGAAGACGGTGCCCAGTTGGCACATGCATTCAAAGTAACCCTCTGCTAGTTTGGATTTAAAGTTTACAGAATTGAAAGGGTTAGACTTTAAAATCAACACACAGACACATACACACAAAATATAAAATGTTGCCATTCAGTTTTATTTGTTAGCATTAACTATATTAGTTAACATGACCAATAAATAAATAGCATTTATTAATGTTAATTAATATTAAGCTAAAAAAAAAGTATTCATATATAGTTTATGTACTGTGAATTAGCATGAACATGAACACAGTTCATGTGGGTGTACAGCAATACACAATAAAGTGCTCTATAAACTCTTCATTCTTTCAAAATATCTTTAAAAATCAAGTTGAGTATTTTAACGGGGTGATATATATATTTATAACTGATCTTAAAATTATGGTTTTCAGATGTTTTGAAGAGATAACAGTAACGTTTGTTTTGTTGTCAAAGTTTGTCTTAATTTTTTATTATTATTATTTTATATTCAATAAATAACACTATGTAAATATTGTCTATCAATGAAGATAAATTGATCATGCTAAAAAGTTGTATTTTTTTAAATCTTTTGCTATGTGACTGAATAGGACAAGTTCATGGTACAGTTAAGTAAAAAATTAATAAAAAACAACAACTGCAAAATACGAACAATGAAAGGCTAAGTGACCCTTTATATTTTCTCAAAATATCAGACTCTCAAAGATCAGACATATTTATGTAATTACAATACATATGTGCATTTTTTTGTTCAAAGATGGTCTGTAGGATGGCTCTCTACTCTGTCACCCTCTCTGCCTCTCACCCCTCCCCCCTGCAATAATGAGCTTCTCTGTGCCTGACTGAACGCACACACATACTGTAGAGACATTCACCCAGAGTGACAGCAGGTTTCTGAGTTATTTTTTTAATTTTCTTTAATTCATTGAAGCTTGTATAAAATTTATATTTCCAGCACTTGCTCAGAATGATAAGATCTCTGTGTGAAAAAAGTTTTAAAGAGTTTGGATGCTGCACTTTAAAGATATAAAAAATTAGGGTTATGTTTTTTACTATATCTTTAAAAAATCACCACGTCAACACCGTTCGAGATATCCAAAATCCGCTCGCAATTTAACATCTTCAGAATCTTCTCTTCATGTTAAAAAAGTTTGGTGTGAACAGCTGGTTGTTCTTAGGAGTAGTGTGAATTTGTTTACTACCTGATTTTTCAAAAAATCCACCTTCAAATCAAAATAGCCGGCTTTCTGTTGGTCTTAGCTAATGAGTTTGATTTAGAAAGTTGTCCAGATTGATGAGAACAATATATGTACAGAGTTTGGTGACTGTAGGAAAAACTAACCCCCCAACTTTTGTCAAAAGATGGCGCTATAGAGTGCCTGCTCCACGCCCATTTATGACCTTTTGCCAGTGTCTAACTATCATTAATATTGATGTGTGTGTTGAGTTTCATGAAATTCTAAGCATGTTATCTGCCTCGAAAAGACAGGAATGTAATTTTAAAGTTTGACACGTTGCCATGGCAACAGCATTTGATTTATCATCGACCCCTTTACATATTCTTATCGGCCGTGTTTTGACATGATTTTGATGAAGTTTAAAGAAAATCGAGTAAAATTAGGAGGCTGATTTCAAAGCATTTTGAAAATGACACGTTTCCTGCTGCCAGTTGGTGGCGCTATAACTTTGACTCATAATAGTCACATTTATGGAATCTGCATCATACAAGGAACAAACTGGTGAAGTTTCATCAGAATCAGGCAATGTGTGCAACAGTTATTAGACACTTCCTGTTTCTCATTTCTCGCCATAACTTTGTCGCCTTGCCACGGCCAAACCGTTCGAGATATCAAAAATCTCCTCGCAATTTAGCGTCCCCAATGTCTTGAGATCATGCTGACCGAGTTTGGTGACAATCCCATGGAATTCCTGGGAGGAGTACGTTAAATTCCAGAGCATGCGCTTTTTAAACAGCCCTAAATATCTCACTTCCTGTTGCGTGGAGCCCATGACATAGAGTACAAAAGTTGTTCAGCTCGATGAGTTCTATATGTGTACCGAGTTTCATATGAGTACGTGCAAGTATGTGTGCGCAGTACATCAAGTTTTCAAACTGTGTTCCAGGGGGCGCTGTAGATGCCCTGAACCACGCCCGGGTCCCAGCCTCTGTGGCGTCCGGACGACGGCAGATTCCAACGTGTGTGCAAATTTTCAAGAGTTTTTGAGTATGTTAAGGCCCCCAAAAGTGCCCCAACGGTTGAAAAAAAATAAAAAAAAAAAAAAAATAAGAATCCTTAGAAGAACAATAGGGCCTTCGCCCTTTTGGGCTCGGGCCCTAATAATAATAAACGGAGCAATTCCAATAGGGTCCTCGCACTGTAGTGCTCGGGCCCTAATTAAAGCTGCAAGCAGCGATGAACGGGCCCTCGCACACGGGCTCACCGCCGACCGGTGGCTTTAGGAACACAGCAAATGGTTGGTAGTATGCTTTTAATACAGTAAAAATATGAGAAATATGTCAAAGTCACTTAAATGTGCCAAATTTCCTGCTGCCAGCTGGTGGCGCTATGCCTATAACTGATTATTGGCATGTAGATGTGTTCAGGCCACCACTTTCATCAAACATATGAAGTTTGGTGCAGATTGAACATGGTATGTTTTAGTTAGTGAAAGATATGATATATCCTGCTGCCAACAGGTGGCGCTATGATAATATCTGAATATTGGCCTTTAGGTGTCTTCAGGCCAGGACTCTTACCAAACCTGTGAAGTTTGAGGCAGATCGGACATTTTATGGCTGAGTTATAACAACTTCTATGTCCATGGCGAAACATCAAACTTTGTCACGCCGCCACGGACACGCCCTTTAACGAAAAGTCAAGATCTTCGCAATTTAACATCTCTAAGGCCTCTAGATCAGACTGACCAAATATAATGTTAATATCATTAAATCTCTAGGAGGAGTTTGATACAAGTCATTTCCTGTTGCCAACAGGTGGCGCTGTGATTATAATAGAATATTGGCCTTCAGATGTGTTCAGGCCAGGACTCTTATCGAATATGTGAAGTTTGAGGCAAATCGGCCATTTTATGGCTGAGTTATAACAAGTTTTATATCCATGGCGAGACCTCGAAATTTGTCAGGCCGCCACGGACACGCCCTTTACCGAAAACTCAAGATCTTCACAATTTAACATCGCTAAGGCCTTTATATTAGACTGACCGATTTTGGTGTTGATCTGTATAAATCTCTAGGAGGAGTTGGTTGTAGAGTACAGCATGACACTTCCTGTTGCCTGCAGGTGGCGCTATGACTATAACTGAATATGGGCATGTAGATGTCATCAGGTCAGGAGTGTTATCACACATGTGAAGTTTGGGACAGATCGGACATTTTATGCCTAAGTTATAGCAACTTCCTTTTTCATGGCGAAACATCGAAATTTGCGAGGCCGCCACGGACACGCCCTCCGATGAAAACTCTAGATCTTCACAATTTAACGTCACAAAGGGCTTTAGATTAGACTCACCAAATTTGGTGTTGATCGGAATAAATCTCTAGGAGGAGTTCGTTCAAGTATGACACCTGAAAATGGCAAAAATGACACAAATTTTGCTGAGAAAATTAATAATAACCGACTTCCTGTTGGGTTTCGGATTTTATCTCAAGAGGCTTTTTTGTAGGTATTGGTGTGCTACATGTGTGTACCGATTTTTGTGCATGTACGATAATCACAGCTGAATGCGCACACCGCGGAACGTGTAAAGGTGGCGCTATTGAGCCATTTTGCCACACCCACTTCTGCAACCCATATCAGACGTCCATTTTCGCCAGGTCTGATGTGTGTGCGAAGTTTCGTTAGTTTTCGGGTATGTCTAGGCCCTCAAAAATGCGATTCATTCCGGATAAGAAGAATAATAATAATAATAATAATAATAATAATAATAATAAACGGAGCAGATTCAATAGGGTCCTCACACCATCGGTGCTCGGGCCCTAATAATAATAAACGGAGCAGATTCAATAGGGTCCTCACACCATCGGTGCTCGGGCCCTAATTAAAGCTGCAAGCAGCGATGACCGGGCCCTCGCCGTCTGTGCAGTCGCCATCCCGATAGCATCAGGAAAACGGTGCCCAGTTGGCACATGCATTCACAGTAACCCTTTGGACTGACCCTAACTGTCTCTCCTCCTCTCTGACTCTTTCTCTTACCACCCATCCCCCCTCCTTACACTCAGCCACTTACCACACAAACACACATATAGAGTGCAGAGCAGAGTGAGATCAGATTTGTTTTTTAATTTTCTTTCATTCGTGGAGTTTTGTAAAATTATGAAATGAACTGTGTTTGATCAGAATGAATAGTTATTTGTATGAAAAAAGATTCAAAGAGTTAGGATGCTGCACTTTAAATATATAATCATTGAAAATTGAAAATGGAAAATGAAATTCTAAGCACGCTATCTGCCTCAAAAACACAGGAAACAAATATTTGAATGTATTTTTTATTTTTATTTATTTGCCATGGCAACAGCATTTGATGCATCAGGGACGCCTTTACAGACTCTCGTCGGCCGTGTTTTTACATTATTCTGATGAAGTTTGAAGAAAATCGAGTACAAATATATTGTTCGTTGTTCGTTCGTGTTTGTTAGTTCATTAACCATCGTTAACAAAAGAGACCCTATTTTAAATAGTTACCATGTTTTATGATCTACAACCATTTTTAAATATTATTTAATGATCTATAAGCATCTGTGAAATAATTATCTGTGAAATAATTATAAACAAATATATTAAAAATAAATACATATTAACTTGTTAAGTTGATGTATTTGTTTCTCATACTAATTAAGTGAACTGAGCAGTATAGTGTCATACCTATAAGATTTTTTATTCTATCAGTGAGAGTGTATATATGTATATAAATCATATAATTTTTCCTTAAAAGATTAAAAAAAGATTTTAATGCTCTTTAAGCACCTATACAAAATAATTATGTAAAAGTACATTGACGGTACAGTATATATCAACTGATTCTATGGATTATTTTCATTCTTATACACTGAGAATGAGCTAAATAGCATTAGAGGTCAAACGATTCCTTATCTTATGAGGACCTCTAGTGTTCATCTCTGGTACTAGAGCTTTAATCTGACAAATTTATATGACACTTTTAATGTTTTTGGGGCCTCTGAGCATGACAACATTTTGAAACTACACGTATTTCCTAAGAATTTCTTGTTCTTTATATGTAAAAAGTTTTGATGAGTTAGAATAATGCAATTTAAAGATATATGGAAATAACTCTTCATCTTTTTTACTGTTACTTTCATAAATCACCACATCAACACCATTCAAGATATCCCAAAGCCGTTCACAATTTAACATCTTCAGTATCTTGGCATAATGTTGACAAAGTTTGGTGTGCACTGTCTGATTCTGCTATGAGTGATATGAATTCATTCACAGCTATATTTTTCCAAAAATCCACATTCAAATCAAAATAGCTGACTTCCTGTTGGTCGTAGCTAATGGGTGTAAATTAGAAAGTTGTCCGGCTTGATGAGACCAATATACCGACCAAGTTTGATGTCTGTAGCTACAACTAACCCTCCAACTTTTGTCAAAAGGTGGCGCTATAGAGTGTCTCCAACAAATCACCACATCAACACCGTTCAAGATATCCCAAAGCCGTTCACAATATAGGGAACATTTTCCCTATATTCTGAGGATGATGATAAGAACATGTAATTCATGATGATAACAAAATGTTATTATTGCTTGCTTTACGTCCACCACTTCTGCTTAAATGTCATCGTTACCTATCTGTTCCATTTGTGTGTGGACATTGCTTTGCAGGTGACTCCTGTTATAAGACATCACTTTTAAGCGCTACATAACTAAGAAAGAATCAATTAGGAAAACTGTGCCCAGTTGGCACATGCATTCACAGTAACCCTCAGCCAGTTTGGATTTAAAGTTTACAGAATTGAAAGGGTTAGACTTTAAAATCAACACACAGACACATACACACAATATATACAATTTTGCCATCCAGTTTCATTTGTTAACATTGTTGTTGAACAAAAATTAAACAGCATTTATTAATGTTATTTAATATTATGCTAAAAAAAGAATTCATATATTGTTTAAAGGTAAATTAGTATCTTTTAACATTACATTGTGTACAGCAATACACAATAAAGTGCTCAATAAACGCTTAATTCTTTCAAAATATCTTTAAAAATCAAGTTGAGTATTTTAATGGGGCGATATATATATAACTGATCTTAAAATGATGGTTTTCAGATGTTTTGAACAGATAACAGCAAAGTTTGTTTTGTTGTCAAAGTTTGTCTTGAAATTTTTAATTATTATAATTTTATATTTAATAAATAACACTATGAAAATATTGTCTACAATGAAGATAAATCACTCATGCTTAAAAGTTGTATTTTTCTTAATCTTTTGCTATGTGACTGAATAGGACAAGTTCATGGTATAGTTCAGTAAAAAAATAAATAAAAAACAACAACTGCAAAATACAAACAATGAAAGACTTAATGACCCTTTATATTTTCTCAAAATATCAGACTCTCAAAGATCAGACATATTTATGTAATTAAAGTACATATATGTGCATGGCTCTCTACTCTGTCACCCTCTCTGCCTCTCACCCCTCCCCCCTGCAATAATGAGCTTCTCTCAGCCTGACTGAACGCACATACATACAGTAGAGACATTCACCAGAGTGACAGCAGGTTTCTGATTTCGTTTTTTAATTTTCATTAATTCATTGAAGCTTGTAGAAAATTTATATTAACAGCACTTGCTCAGAATGATTAGATTTCTGTGTGAAAAAAGTTGTAAAGAGTTTGGATGCTGCACTTTAAAGATATAAAAAAAATGACGGTTATGTTTTTTACTACATCTTTAAAAAAAATCACCACGTCAACACCGTTCAAGATATCCAAAATCCGCTCGCAATTTAACATCTTCAGAATCTTATCTTCATGTTAAAAAAGTTTGGTGTGAATAGCTGGTTGTTCTTAGGAGGAGTGTGAATTTGTTTACAGCCTGATTTTTCCAAAAAAACACATTCAAATGGAAATAGCCGGCTTCCTGTTGGTCTTAGCTAATGAGTTTAATTTAGAAAGTTGTCCAGATTGATGAGAACAATATATGTACAGAGTTTGGTGACTGTAGGAAAAACTAACCCCCCAACTTTTGTCAAAAGATGGCGCTATAGAGTGCCTGCTCCACGCCCATTTATGACCTTTTGCCAGTGTCAAACTATCATTAATATTGATGTGTGTGTTGAGTTTCATGAAATTCTTAGCATGTTATCTGCCTCGAAAAGACAGGAATCTAATTTTAAAGTTTGAGACGTTGCCATGGCAACAGCATTTGATTTATCATCGACCCCTTTACATATTCTTATCGGCCGTGTTTTGACATGATTTTGATGAAGTTTAAAGAAAATCAAGTAAAATTAAGAGGCTGATTTCAAAGCATTTTGAAAATGACACGCTTCCTGCTGCCAGTTGGTGGCGCTATAACTTTGACTCATAATAGTCACATTTATGGAATCGGCATCATACAACGAACAATCTGGTGAAGTTTCATCAGAATCAGGCAGTGTGTGCAACAGTTATTAGACACTTCCTGTTTCTCATTTCTCGCCATAACTTTGTCGCCTTGCCACGGCCAAACCGTTCGAGATATCAAAAATCCCCTCGCAATTTAGCGTCCCCAATGTCTTGAGATCATGCTGACCGAGTTTGGTGACAATCCTATCGAAACCCTGGGAGGAGTACGTTAAATTCCAGAGCATGCGCTTTTTACACAGCCCTAAATATCTCACTTCCTGTTGCGTGGAGAAAATGACATAGAGTACAAAAGTTGTTCAGCTCAATGAGTTCTATAGGTGTACCAAGTTTCATATGTGTACGTTCAAGTATGTGTGCTATATGGCCCTCAAAATTCCAGGGGGCGCTGTAGAGCCCCCTTGCCACGCCCCGGTACCAGCCTCTGTGGCGTCCTGATGGCCGCAGATTCCGACGTGTGTGCAAATTTTCAAGAGTTTTTGAGTATGTTAAGACCCCCTTAAGTGCCCGGAAGGTTAACAAAAAAAAAAATAAAAAAAAAAAATAAGAATCCTTAGAAGAACAATAGGGCCTTCGCCCTTTTGGGCTCGGGCCCTAATAATAATAATAATAATAATAATAATAAACGAAGCAGATCCAATAGGGTCCTCACACCATCGGTGCTCGGGCCCTAATAATAATCCTTAGAAAAACAATAGGGCCTTCGCCCTTTTGGGCTCGGGCCCTAATAAGAACCCTTAGAAGAACAATAGGGCCTTCGCCCTTTTGGGCTCGGGCCCTAATAAACGGAGCAATTCCAATAGGGTCCTCGCACTGTAGTGCTCGGGCCCTAATAAACGGAGCAATTCCAATAGGGTCCTCGCACTGCAGTGCTCGGGCCCTAATAAACGGAGCAATTCCAATAGGGTCCTCGCACTGTAGTGCTCGGGCCCTAATTAAAGCTGCAAGCAGCGATGGTAGGGCCCTCGCACTCGGGCTCACCGCCAATCGGTGGCGAATGGTGGGCACTATGCTATTAACACAGTAAATGTAGGAGGAATATGTCAAAGTCATTGATATGTGCCAATCTTCCTGCTGCCAGCTGGTGGCGCTATGCCTATAACTGAATATTGGCATGCAGATGTGTTCAGGCCAGTGCTTTCATGAAACATATGAAGTTTGGTGAAGCTTGAACATGGCATGCTTGAGTGTAAGTCATGACATATCCTGCTGCCAACAGGTGGTGCTATTAACCCTTTCAGTGGTGAGTTTAAAATATTCTAGTGGACCCCCGGGAGTGAGTTTTTTTTAAGCGACCGTTATTTTAGAACGTTCGTCCTTATTGTTTCCATGGCGACGCGTCATGCTTGTCACGTGACACAACACAGCCACAATAACACTGTATGACAGATAGATCGCTTTAATTTCGTTTTTCCTTTTTTATCCAGAATACTAACACACTTGCTTACCATGCCATGAACTATCTAATATTCCGATTCACAAATATGTGTGAATTAGTATGATTCGTTGTTTAAAACCCTATGTAAATGATCTGGATCGTGATTTGAAACGTGAGATGGGCGCAGCCATGTTTGTTCGCGCTGCAGTTCAGAGAGTCCTGTCAGCCGCGTTTACATCACGTACATTCATCCGTTTCTCCCGAAATACATGCAAGTAAGTGGCTCGTGAACTAGAAGAGGAATAGAGTGAACCTTTTAGTTACTTTGTCTATGTGTATGTGATAGAAATAAAACACATCGGCAAATTATATTTGAATAGATGGTTATTTGCTGCTTCCATAGACCTATGTGTGTATTTTACAAACTCTTAATGTCTCGTTTTACTAGTACTTATGTGTATTTAAATGTCTGAAACCTAAAATAAGCGTTATGTGGTTAAAAACACTGCATAGTTGTGATTGTATGACAAGTGTAGAGCTCGTCCTTCTCTGGCTCAGCGCCAGCCATCGCGCCAAAGCGCAGTTTGAATTTGTCAGTTGCGTGACGTCACCGAACGTTCTAAATCCCATATGTGGGACCGTACTCCCAGGGGCACAGAAATTAGAATCCCATATGTGGGACCGTACTGCTCAAAGGGTTAAGAAATATTGGCTTTTAGACGTCTTCAGGCCAGGACTATTGCCAAACATGTCAAGTTTGGTGCAAACTGTACATTGCATGTTTAAGTTAGTGTAAAACAAGTAATTTGCTGTTGCCAGCTGGTGGCGCTATGACTATAACTGAATATTGGCATGTAAATGTATTCAGGCCAGGACTCTTATCAAACATATTAAGTTTGGGTCATATTGGACATTGCATGCCTGAGTTACAGTAACGTCCTGTTTCATTGCATTAAGAGTATGCTTTAGCACTTAGCTAAATGTTGCTAACATGTTTCTATTATGTTGCTACCCTATTTAACACTTGTTGATATTTTTTAAATGTTGCTGGGCATCCACAACATTATTAAACATGTGACTTCCTGTTGCCAGCAGGTGACACTATGACTATAACTGAATATGGGCATGGGCTTGTGTTCAGAACAGGACTCTAATCAAACATATTAAGCTTGGGTCAGATTGGACATTGTATGCATGAGTTACACTTATTTTTCTTTGTATTAATATCATGCTTTAGCTCTTAGCTAAGTGTTGCTAACATGTTTTAACATGATTCTAGCATGATGCTAGCCTATTTAAAACTTGCTAACGCTTTTTAATATGTTGCTAGGAGTCTGTAACACCATTAAACGTCACTTCCTGTTGTCAGCAGGTGGCGCTGTGACTATAACTGAATATGGGCATGTATATATCTTCAGGCCAGGAGTCTTATCAAACGTGAAGTTTGGGGCTGATTGGACATTGCATGTCTGAGTTACAGTAACTTCCTGTTTTATGTCTTTAACAACATGCTTTAGCACTAAGTAAGTGTTGCTAGCATGTTTGAAGTATGTTTTAAACTAGTTTAGTACTCAGTGGCTTTTTTAGTGTGTTGCTTATAGTGTGTCACAGTGTTAAACATGTCACTTCCTGTTGACAGTAGGTGGCGCTATAACTATAACTGAATATTGGCATGTAGATATCTTCAGGCCAGGACTGTTATCAAACATGTGAAGTTTGGGGCTGATTGGACATTGCATGCCTGAGTTACAGTAACTTCCTGTTTCATTGCATTAAGAGTATGCTTTAGCACTTAGCTAAATGTTGCTAACATGTTATAGCATGTTTCTAGCATGTTGCTACCCTGTTTAACAGTTGTTGAATTTTTTTAAAATGTTGCTAGGCATCCACAACAGTATTAAACATGTGGCTTCCTGTTACCAGCTGGTGGCGCTATGACTATAACTGAATACGGGCATGGGCGTGTGTTTAGGCCAGGATTCTTATCAAACATGTTAAGTTTGGGGCTGATTGGACATTGTATGCCTGAGTTAGAGTAACTTCCTGTTTCATTGTATTATTAGCATGCTTTAGCATATTAGCTAAGTGTTGCTAGCATGCTTTATTATTTTTGTAGCATGTTAAATATTTAGTTTGGGTCAGATTCAACATTATATACATGAGTTACAGCAATTTCCTTTTGTATTTGTATTAATAGCATGCTTTAGCTCTTAGCTAAGTGTTGCTAGCATGTTTTAGCGTGTTTGTAGCATGTTGTTAGCCTATTTAAGACTTGTTAACGCTTTTCAATATGTTTCTAGGAGTCCGTAACAGTGTTAAACATGTCATTTCCTGTTGTCAGCAGGTGGCGCTATGACTATAACTGAATATGGGCACTGACATGTGTTCAGGACCGGACTGTCATCAAACATGTGAAGTTTGAGGCAGATCGGACATCGTATGCCTGAGTTATAGCAACTTCCTTTTCCATGGCGAAACATCAAAGTTTGTCCGGCCGCCACGGACACGCCCTTCTACGAAAACTCTAAAGCTTCGCAATTTAACATCGCAAAGGCCTTATGATGACACTCAGCAAATTTGAAGATGATCGGATAAAAACTGTAGGAGGAGTTCGTTAAAGTACGAGGCCTGAAAATGGCAAAAACTGCACAAAAATCGTACAGGAAATTCAATATAACGGACTTCCTGTTGGGTTTCGGATGTTGCACCAGGAGACTTTTTTGTAGGTATTGGTGTGTTACATATGTGTACTGAGTTTCGTACATGTACGTGAAACGTAGCTCGAGGGGCACTCCGTTGAAATTTTATAGGTGGCGCTATCGAGCCATTTTGCCACACCCACTTTTGAAAACCATATCAGATGTAAATTTTCGCCAGGTCTGATGCGTGTGCAAAGTTTCGTGAGTTTTCGGGCATGTTTAGGCCCTCAAAAAGACTTTTCATTTTGGAGAAGAAGAAGAAGAAGAAGAAGAAGAAGAATTAAAGCTGCAAGCAGCGATGGTAGGGCCCTCGCACTCGGGCTCACCGCCGATCGGTGGCGAATGGTGGGCACTATGCTATTAACACAGTAAATGTAGGAGGAATATGTCAAAGTCATTGATATGTGCCAATCTTCCTGCTGCCAGCTGGTGGTGCTATGCCTATAACTGAATATTGGCTTGCAGATGTGTTCAGGCCGGCGCTTTTATCAAACATATGAAGTTTGGTGAAGATTGAACATGGCATGCTTGAGTGTAAGTCAACAGGTGCTGCTACCAACAGGTGGCGCTATTACAAAATATTGGCTTTTAGATGTCTTCAGGCCAGGACTATTGGCAATCATGTCAAGTTTGGTGCAAATTGTACATTGCATTCTTAAGTTAGTGTAAAACAAGTAATTTGCTGTTGCCAGCTGGTGGCGCTATGACTATAACTAAATATTGGCATGTAAATGTATTCAGGCCAGGACTCTTATCAAACATATTAAGTTTGGGTCTGATTGGACATTGCATGCCTGAGTTACAGTAACTTCCTGTTTCTTTGCATTAAGAGTATGCTTTAGCACTTAGCTAAATGTTGGTAACATGTTTCTAGCATGTTGCTACCCTATTTAACACTTGTTGATATTTTTAAAATGTTGCTGGGCATTCACATCGGTATTAAACATGTGACTTTCTGTTGCCAGCAGGTGGCACTATGACTATAACTGAATATAGGCATGGGCTTGTGTTCAGACCAGGACTCTTATCAAACATATTAAGCTTGGGTCAGATTGGACATTGTATGCATGAGTTACACTTATTTTTCTTTGTATTAATATCATGCTTTAGCTCTTAGCTAAGTGTTGCTAGCATGTTTTAACGTGATTCTAGCATGATGCTAGCCTATTTAAAACTTGCTAACGCTTTTTAATATGTTGCTAGGAGTCCGTAATACCATTAAATGTCACTTCCTGTTGTCAGCAGGTGGCGCTGTGATTATAACTGAATATGGGCATGTATATATCTTCAGGCCAGGAGTCCTTTCAGACATGTGAAGTTTGGGGCTGATTGGACATTGCATGCCTGAGTTACAGTAACTTCCTGTTTTATGTCTTTAACAACATGCTTTAGCACTAAGTAAGTGCTGCTAGCATGTTTGGGTACGTTTTAAACTAGTTTAGCACTCAATGGCTTTTTTAGTGTGTTGCTAATAGTGTGTCACAGTGTTAAACATGTCACTTCCTGTTGACAGTAGGTGGCGCTATGACTATAACTGAATATTGGCATGTAGATATCTTCAGGTCAGGACTGTTATCAAACATGTGAAGTTTGGGGCTGATTGGACATTGCATGCCTGAGTTAGAGTAACTTCCTGTTTCATTGCATTAAGAGTATGCTTTAGCACTTAGCTAAATGTTGCTAACATGTTATAGCATGTTTCTAGCATGTTGCTACCCTGTTTAACAGTTGTTGATTTTTTTTAAAATGTTGCTAGGCATCCACAACAGTATTAAACATGTGGCTTCCTGTTACCAGCTGGTGGCGCTATGACTATAACTGAATACGGGCATTGACGTGTGTTTAGGCCAGGATTCTTATCAAACATGTTAAGTTTGGGGCGGATTGGACATTGTATGCCTGAGTTAGAGTAACTTCCTGTTTCATTGTATTATTAGCATGATTTAACATATTAGCTAAGTGTTGCTAGCATGCTTTATTATTTTTGTAGCATGTTGAATATTAAGTTTGGGTCAGATTCAACATTATATACATGAGTTACAACAATTTCCTTTTGTATTTGTATTAATAGAATGCTTTAGCTCTTAGCTAAGTGTTGCTAGCATGTTTTAGCATGTTTGTAGCATGTTGCTAGCCTATTTAAGACTTGTTAACGCTTTTCAATATGTTTCTAGGAGTCCGTAACAGTGTTAAACATGTCATTTCCTGTTGTCAGCAGGTGGCGCTATGACTATAACTGAATATGGGCACTGATGTGTGTTCAGGACCGGACTGTCATCAAACATGTGAAGTTTGAGGCAGATCGGACATCGTATGCCTGAGTTATAGCAACTTCCTTTTTCATGGCGAAACATCAAAGTTTGTCCGGCCGCCACGGACACGCCCTTCGACGAAAACTCTAAAGCTTCGCAATTTAACATCGCAAAGGCCTTATGATGACACTCAGCAAATTTGAAGATGATCGGATAAAAACTGTAGGAGGAGTTCGTTAAAGTATGAGGCCTGAAAATGGCAAAAACTGCACAAAAATCATACAGGAAATTCAATATAACGGACTTCCTGTTGGGTTTCGGATGTTGCACCAGGAGACTTTTTTGTAGGTATTGGTGTGTTACATATGTGTACCGAGTTTCGTACATGTACATGAAACGTAGCTCGAGGGGCACTCCGTTGAAATTTTATAGGTGGCGCTATCGAGCCATTTTGCCACACCCACTTTTGAAAACCATATCAGATGTAAATTTTCGCCAGGTCTGATGCGTGTGCAAAGTTTCGTGAGTTTTCGGGCATGTTTAGGCCCTCAAAAAGACTTTTCACTTTGGAGAAGAAGAAGAAGAAGAAGAATAATAATAAACGGAGCAATTCCAATAGGGTCCTCGCACTGTAGTGCTCGGGCCCTAATTAAAGCTGCAAGCAGCGTTGACCGGGCCCTCGCCGTCTGGCAGTCGCCATCCCGATAGCATCAGGAAAACGGTGCCCAGTTGGCACATGCATTCACAATAACCCTTTGGACTAACCCTAACTGTCTCTCCTCCTGTCTGACTCTTTCTCTTACCACCCATCCCACCTCCTTACACTCAGCCACTTACCACACAAACACACACATAGAGTGCAGAGCAGAGTGAGATCAGATTTGTTTTTTAATTTTCTTTCATTCGTGGAGTTTTGTATAATTATGAAATGAACTGTGTTTAATCAGAATGAATAGTTATTTGTATGAAAAAAGTTTCAAAGAGTTAGGATGCTGCACTTTAAATATATAATAAATCATTGAAAATTGAAAATGGAAAATAAAATTCTAGGCACGCTATCTGCCTCAAAAACACAGGAAACAAATATTTGAATGTATTTTGTATTTTTATTTATTTGCCATGGCAACAGCATTTGATGCATCAGGGACGCCTTTACAGACTCTCATCGGCCGTGTTTTTACATCATTCTGATGAAGTTTGAAGAAAATCGAGTACAAATATATTGTTCGTTGTTCGTTCGTGTGTTAGTTCATTAACCAATGTTAACAAAAGAGACCCTATTTTAAATAGTTACCATGTTTTATGATCTACATCCATTTTTAAATATTATTTTAATGATCTATAAGCATCTGTGAAATAATTATAAACAAATATATTAAAAATAAATACATATTAACTTAGTTGATGTATTTGTTTCTCATTCTAATTAAGTGAACTGAGCAGTATAGTGTCATACTTATAAGATTTTTTATTCTATCAGTGAGATTGTATATATGTATATAAATCATATAATTTTTCCTTAAAAGATTAAAAAAAGATTTTGATGCTCTTTAAGCACCTATACAAAATAATTATGTAAAAGTACACTGACAGTACAGTCTATATCAACTGATTCTATGGATTATTTTCATTCTTATACACTGAGAATGAGCTAAATAGCATTAGAGGTCAAACGATTCCTTATCTTATGAGGACCTCTAGTGTTCATCCCTGGTATTAGAGCTTTAATCTGACAAATTTATGTGACACTTTTAATGTTTTTGGGGCCTCTGAGCATGATAACATTTTGAAACTACACGTATTTCCTAAGAATTTCTTGTTCTTTATATGTAAAAAGTTTTGATGAGTTAGAATAATGCAATTTAAAGATATATGAAAATAACTCTTCATCTTTTTTATTGTTACTTTCATAAATCACCACATCAACACCGTTCAAGATGTCCCAAAGCCGTTCACAATTTAACATCTTCAGTATCTTGGCATCATGTTGACAAAGTTTGGTGTGAACTGTCTGATTTTGCTATGAGTGATATAAATTTATTCACAGCTATATTTAAAAACACAGGAAACAAATGTTAAAGTTTGACATGTTGCCATGGCAACAGCATTTGATGTATCAAGGACCCCTTCACAGATTCTCATCGGCCGTGTTTTGATATTATTCTGATGAAGTTTGAAGCAAATTGAGTAAAATTAAGAGGTTGATTTAAAAGCGTTTTGCAAGCAACACACTTCCTGCTGCCAGTTGGTGGCGCTATAACTTTGACTCATAATAGTCACATCTCTGTGATCGGTATCATACGACGAACAAACTGCTTAAGTTTGGTCAAAATCAGATAAAGTGTGTCAAAATTATTAGACATTTCCTGTTTCTCATTTCTCGCCATAATTTGTCGCCCTGCCACGGCCAAACCGTTCGAGATACCAAAAATCCCCTGGCAATTTTGCATTCCCAATATCTTGAGATCATGCTGACCGAGTTTGGTGGCCATCGGTGGAAAGGTCTAGGAGGAGTATTTCAAATTCCACAGCTTGATTTTTCCAAAAATCCATATTTAAATAAAAATAGCTGACTTCCTGTTGGTCGTAGCTAATGGGTGTAAATTAGAAAGTTGTCCGGCTTGATGAGTCCAATATATGTACCGAGTTTGGTGACTGTAGGACAAAGTAACCCCCCAACTTTTGTCAAAAGGTGGCGCTATGGAGCGCCTGCTCCACGCCCATTTATGGGCTTTTATCAGTGTTTAGCTGTCATTAATACAGATGTGTGTGTTGAGTTTCATGAAATTCTAAGCATTTTAAGTGGCTCAAAAACACAAAAAACTAAAGTTAAAGTTTGACACGTTGCCATGGCAACATGATAAAAGTTATGGATAACGCCCTTCACAGATTCTTATCGGTCGTGTTTTGACATTATTGGGATGAAGTTTGAAGCAAATTGAGTAAAATTAAGAGGCTGAGTTTAAAGCGTTTCAAAAACGTCACGCTTTCTGCTGCCAGTTGGTGGCGCTATAACTTTGACTCATAATAGTCACATCTCTGTGATCGGCATCAGACGATGAACAAACTGCTGAAGTTTGGTCAAAATCAGACAAAGTATGTCAAAGTTATTAGGCACTTCCTGTTTCTCATTTCTCGCCATAAATTTGTCGCCCCATCACGGTCAAACCGTTCGAGATATCAAAAATCCCCTGGCAATTTTGCGTCCCCAATGTCTTGAGATCATGCTGACCGAGTTTGGTGGCCATCGGTGGAAAGGCCTAGTAGGAGTATTTCAAATTCCATTGCATGCACTTTTTAGACATCCCTGAATAGCCAACTTCCTGTTTGGCGAAGCACGGACTATGAGTGTGAAATTTGTTCGGCCCGATGAGGTCTATATGTGTATGAATTTTGGTGACTGTAGGTCAACCGTTGTGCGCTCCAGAGCCCTTCAAAAGTCGCAATTTTTAACGCTGTGCCATGCCCCCCCCAGGTGACCCCCCCCATGTCAAAGTCTGTCCGGCCCTGATGGCCGCAGGTTCCAATGTGTGTGCAAAGTTTCAAGAGTTTTCGTGTATGTTAAGGCCCCCGAAATCCCCCAAAACATTGAAAAAAAAATAATAATAATATTAAAGCTGCAAGCAGCGTTGACCGGGCCCTCGCCGTCTGGCAGTCGCCATCCCGATAGCATCAGGAAAACGGTGCCCAGTTGGCACATGCATTCACAATAACCCTTTGGACTAACACTAACTGTCTCTCCTCCTGTCTGACTCTTTCTCTTACCACCCATCCCACCTCCTTACACTCAGCCACTTACCACACAAACACACACATAGAGTGCAGAGCAGAGTGAGATCAGATTTGTTTTTTAATTTTCTTTCATTCGTGGAGTTTTGTATAATTATGAAATGAACTGTGTTTAATCAGAATGAATAGTTATTTGTATGAAAAAAGTTTCAAAGAGTTAGGATGCTGCACTTTAAATATATAATAAATCATTGAAAATTGAAAATGGAAAATAAAATTCTAGGCACGCTATCTGCCTCAAAAACACAGGAAACAAATATTTGAATGTATTTTGTATTTTTATTTATTTGCCATGGCAACAGCATTTGAGGCATCAGGGACGCCTTTACAGACTCTCATCGGCCGTGTTTTTACATCATTCTGATGAAGTTTGAAGAAAATCGAGTACAAATATATTGTTCGTTGTTCGTTCGTGTGTTAGTTCATTAACCAATGTTAACAAAAGAGACCCTATTTTAAATAGTTACCATGTTTTATGATCTACATCCATTTTTAAATATTATTTTAATGATCTATAAGCATCTGTGAAATAATTATAAACAAATATATTAAAAATAAATACATATTAACTTAGTTGATGTATTTGTTTCTCATTCTAATTAAGTGAACTGAGCAGTATAGTGTCATACTTATAAGATTTTTTATTCTATCAGTGAGATTGTATATATGTATATAAATCATATAATTTTTCCTTAAAAGATTAAAAAAAGATTTTAATGCTCTTTAAGCACCTATACAAAATAATTATGTAAAAGTACACTGACAGTACAGTCTATATCAACTGATTCTATGGATTATTTTCATTCTTATACACTGAGAATGAGCTAAATAGCATTAAAGGTCAAACGATTCCTTATCTTATGAGGACCTCTAGTGTTCATCCCTGGTATTAGAGCTTTAATCTGACAAATTTATGTGACACTTTTAATGTTTTTGGGGCCTCTGAGCATGATAACATTTTGAAACTACACGTATTTCCTAAGAATTTCTTGTTCTTTATATGTAAAAAGTTTTGATGAGTTAGAATAATACAATTTAAAGATACATGAAAATAACTCTTCATCTTTTTTATTGTTACTTTCATAAATCACCACATCAACACCGTTCAAGATGTCCCAAAGCCGTTCACAATTTAACATCTTCAGTATCTTGGCATCATGTTGACAAAGTTTGGTGTGAACTGTCTGATTCTGCTATGAGTGATATGAATTTATTCACAGCTATATTTAAAAACACAGGAAACAAATGTTAAAGTTTGACATGTTGCCATGGCAACAGCATTTGATGTATCAAGGACCCCTTCACAGATTCTCATCGGCCGTGTTTTGATATTATTCTGATGAAGTTTGAAGCAAATTGAGTAAAATTAAGAGGTTGATTTAAAAGCGTTTTGCAAGCAACACACTTCCTGCTGCCAGTTGGTGGCGCTATAAATTTGACTCATAATAGTCACATCTCTGTGATCGGTATCATACGACGAACAAACTGCTTAAGTTTGGTCAAAATCAGATAAAGTGTGTCAAAATTATTAGACATTTCCTGTTTCTCATTTCTCGCCATAATTTGTCGCCCTGCCACGGCCAAACCGTTCGAGATACCAAAAATCCCCTGGCAATTTTGCATTCCCAATATCTTGAGATCATGCTGACCGAGTTTGGTGGCCATCGGTGGAAAGTTCTAGGAGGAGTATTTCAAATTCCACAGCTTGATTTTTCCAAAAATCCATATTTAAATAAAAATAGCTGACTTCCTGTTGGTCGTAGCTAATGGGTGTAAATTAGAAAGTTGTCCGGCTTGATGAGTCCAATATATGTACCGAGTTTGGTGACTGTAGGACAAAGTAACCCCCCAACTTTTGTCAAAAGGTGGCGCTATGGAGCGCCTGCTCCACGCCCATTTATGGGCTTTTATCAGTGTTTAACTGTCATTAATACAGATGTGTGTGTTGAGTTTCATGAAATTCTAAGCATTTTAAGTGGCTCAAAAACACAAAAAACTAAAGTTAAAGTTTGACACGTTGCCATGGCAACATGATAAAAGTTATGGATAACGTCCTTCACAGATTCTTATCGGTCGTGTTTTGACATTATTGGGATGAAGTTTGAAGCAAATTGAGTAAAATTAAGAGGCTGAGTTTAAAGCGTTTCAAAAACGTCACGCTTTCTGCTGCCAGTTGGTGGCGCTATAACGTTGACTCATAATAGTCACATCTCTGTGATCGGCATCAGACGATGAACAAACTGCTGAAGTTTGGTCAAAATCAGACAAAGTGTGTTAAAGTTATTAGACACTTCCTGTTTCTCATTTCTCGCCATAACTTTGTCGCCCCGCCACGGCCAAACCGTTCGAAATATCAAAATTCCCCTGGCAATTTTGCGTCCCCAATGTCTTGAGATCATGCTGACCGAGTTTGGTGGCCATCGGTGGATACACCTAGGAGGAGTATATCAAATTCCATTGCATGCGCTTTTTAGACATCCCTGAATAGCTGACTTCCTGTTGGGCGAAGCACTGACTTTGAGCATGAAAGTTGTTCGGCCCAATGGGGTCTATATGTGTATGAATTTTGATAAATGTAGGTCAACCGGTGTGTGCTCCAGAGTCCCTCAAAAGTAAAAATTTTTAACGCTGTGCCACGCCCCCCCCAGGTCACCCCCCCATGTCAAAGTTTGTCCGGCCCTGATGGCCGCAGGTTCCAATGTGTGTGCAAAGTTTCAAGAGTTTTCGTGTATGTTAAGGGCCCCGAAATGACCCAAAACATTGATGAAATAATAATAATAATAATAATAATTAAAGCTGCAAGCAGCGATGACCGGGCCCTCGCCGTCTACGCAGTCCCCATCACGATAGCATCAGGAAAACGGTGCCCAGTTGGCACATGCATTCACAGTAACCCTTCTGCCAGGGTCGATTTAAAGTTTACAGAATTGAAAGGGTTAATTAAAATCAACACACAGACACATACACACAATATTTCAAATTTTGCCATCCAGTTTAATTTGTTAACATTAACTATATTACTTAACATGAACAATAATTAAATAGCATTTATTAATGTTAATTAATATTAAACTAAAAAAAGTATTCATATATTATTAAAAGGTACATTAGTACATTTATTTATATTTGTAATATATATTTAAAATATTTGTGGGTTCATGTATTTACAATACATTATAAGGGTATTCTTAAGGCATTATAATGAATGCATAATACATTATAAAAACCTTATAATATGTTGTATCATATCATGAGCATTCATAAGAACAGTTTTAATTTATTAGAATTTTAACTTTTTTTATTATAGCTTTTATGAGTATGATAACCTCCTCATAGTTGTAATGTATAAGTCTCATATTTTGCCATCTTACTGATGTCACTTTACTTAAAGCATACAAAGACCACTTATAAGTAATAATAATAATATTTCTCAAATAGCCATAAGATCAGGTATCAGATCAGATGAATGTATAATATGATCAGTTTAATTATTTTGATGGTACCCATTAGACAGCTTTTTATAAGTAACTCTGCAACTGCATGTCAACTAGCAGTAATTATTATTAGTAGTGTGCTAAATATATGCTAACACTGTATTTTGACAGTTCCCCAAAAGACAAACTGATTATAAGTAACTTTGCAAGAACACAAAACGTCTACTTAGCCTAACATTAACCTAAGTCTACACTGTAAGGAGTGTTTGTTGGTGAGAGTTAGTTGCTTATAGTCAATAGAATAGAATATAATGTAAAAAATAAATCTAATATGATATAGTCCATTACAAATGAAGTAGATTTAACATGGTTTCTATTGTGTGTTATAAATAATCAAAATCTTAAAAGCTGTAACCTCTAATATTTAAGTATTATAATGTATGATATTTGTTGTTATGAATATTCATTGGATGATATAATATATTATATTATACGTTTTATTTATTATGCGTTCATTATAATGCCTTATAAATACCCTTATAATAGGGGCTTCATAGAAAGTGTTACCAAATCAGTGAGAGACAAACAAAACATTTCATAATTTTTCATTAAAAAAAAAAAAAAAAGATTTTTAATGCTTTTAGTGTTTTAAAATTAGGTAAAAGTATTGTGACAGTACAGTACATAACAACTGCAAATGAATCTATGCATTCGTTTATTTGTTTTACATTGAGAATGAGAAGAATAGGATTAGAGGTAAAAATATTCCTTATCATTCGAGGACCTCTGGTGTTCATCCCTCGTATTACAGTCTTCATTTCTCTCTCACATCTGGATACTTTTAATGTTTTTGGGGCCTCTGAGCATGATAAAATTTTGATACCAAGCGTATTTTCTAAGAATGATTTGTTCTTAATATATACAAAGTTTTGAAGAGTTGGTATTAGACACTTTAAAGATATATGAAAATGAATGCTACTTTTTTTACTGTGACTTTAAAAAATCACCACATCAACACCGTTCAAGATATACCAAATCCGCTCACAATTTAGCATTTTGAGTATATTCTTATCATGTTGACAAAGTTTGGTGTGAACTTCTTGTTTCTGCTTTGTTTAGTATGATTTTATTTACAGCCTGATTTTTCCAAAAATCCACATTCAAATAAAAATAGCCAACTTCCTGTTTATTATAGCTAATGAGTGTTAAATAGAAAGTTGTCCGGATTGATGAGCACAATATACGTACCAAGTTTGGTGACTGTAGGCAAAACTAAACCCCCAACTTTTGTCAAAAGGTGGCGCTATAGAGTGCCTCCTCCACACCCATTTATGGGCTTTTATCAGTATCTAAATATCATTAATACAGATGTGTGTGTTGAGTTTCATGAAATTCTAAGTAATTATAGTGGCTCGAAAACACAAAAAACTAAAGTTAAAGTTTGACACGTTGCCATGGCAACATGATAAAAGTTATCGATAATGCCCTTCACAGATTCTCTTCAGCCCTGTTTCAACATTATTGGGATGAAGTTTGAAGCAAATTGAGTAAAATTAAGAGGCTGATTTAAAAGCATTTAGAAAACGTTGCGCTTTCTGCTGCCAGTTGGTGGCGCTATAACTTTTACTCATAATAGTCATATCTCTGTGATTGGCATCATACGATGAACAAACTGCTGAAGTTTGGTCACAATCAGACAAAGTGTGTTAAAGTTATTAGACACTTCCTGTTTCTCATTTCTCGCCATAATTTTGTCACCCCGCCACGGCCAAACCGTTCGAAATATCAAAATTCCCCTGGCAATTTTGCGTCTCCAATGTCTTGAGATCATGTTGACCGAGTTTGGTGGCCATCGGTGGAAAGGCCTAAGAGGAGTATTTCAAATTCCATTGCATGCGCTTTTTAGACATCCCTGAATAGCTGACTTCCTGTTAGGCGAAGCACTGACTTTGAGCATGAACGTTGTTCAGCCCGATGAGGTCTATATGTGTATGAATTTTGATAACTGTAGGTCATCCGGTGTGTGCTCCAGAGTCCCTGAAAATTCGTAATTTTTAACGTGATGCCACGCCCCCCCCAGGTGACCCCCCCATGTCAAAGTTTGTCCGGCCCTGATGGCCACAGGTTCCAATGTGTGTGCAAAGTTTCAAGAGTTTTCGTGTATGTTAAGGGCCCCGAAATGACCCAAAACATTGATGAAATAATAATAATAATAATAATAATAATCCTTAGAAAAACAATAGGGCCTTCGCCCTTTTGGGCTCGGGCCCTAATAATAATAATAATCCTTAGAAAAACAATAGGGCCTTCGCCCATTCTGGGCTCGGGCCCTAATTAAAGCTGCGAGCAGCGATGAACGGGCCCTCGCACCCGGGCTCACCGCCGACCGGTGGCTTCAGGAAAACAGCAATCGGTGGGCAGTATGCTTTTAATACAGTAAATATAGAAAAAATATGTCATAAGTCATTTAAATGTGCCAAAATTGCTGCTGCCAGCTGGTGGCGCTATGCCTATAACTGATTATTGACATGTAGATGTGTTCAGGCCAGCACTATTATCAAACATATGAAGTTTGGTGCAGATTGACCTTGGTGTGTTTGAGTTAGTGAAATATATGAGATATCCTGCTGCCAACAGGTGGCGCTATGATAATATCTGAATATTGGTCTTTAGGTGTCTTCAGGCCAGGACTCTTACCAAACCTGTGAATTTTGTGGCAGATCAGACATTTTCAGGCTAAGTTATAACCACTTCTATGTCTATGCAGAAACATCAAACTTTGTCAGGCCACCACGGACATGCCCTTTAATGAAAACTCAAGATCTTCACAATTTAACATCTCTAAGGCCTCAAGATCAGACTGACCAAATATAATGTTGATTTAATTAAATGCAATCAATGCAAGGACTTCAGATAGATGCCAACTGTGAACCAGTATGCTACAAATAAGAACTATGAGTGATATGAATATATTTTTCCAAAAATCCACATTCAAATCAAAATAGCTGACTTCCTGTTGGTTGTAGCTAATGGGTGTAAATTTTTTGCAAAAAAAAATCTGGTGATCAAAAAATATTAGGCTTTAGTTAAGATCTGTTAGTTTTATGGACATTTAGAATGTTTTGTATATGCAGACAAGGGCTTTATGATGGGCCTGATTTGAATTTAGAAAAAAAAAATATTTCTTAAACATGTTTGAAGTTCTTAATAGATTTCACTGTTGCACATTTAGTCTTTTTATTTTTTTACAGTAATGTGCATTTTGCAGTTTGTTTACATGGTGTACATTGGATGCACATATTTATGACTTCTTGTTACAGTATTCATTTAAAATAAAAGTTGTTTAAAATAAACAACTGTGTGCGCCCTATTATTAATGTAGATGTGTATTTCAGTAATAAACTTAAGTAGGGGAGTTTTAAGTTACCAGGATTTATATCAAAATAGTGATCCCATGTCTGCAAAACTAACATTTTAAATGAAATATTGATAGCTAATCGATATCGAATCGAATATAATCGAATCGAAACCATAAAAATAACAATCGAATCGAATTGCCAAATTGGTCACAATACCCAGCCCTAATTCACATCCTAATGAATAAACAACCAAGAGTTTAAATATTCCCTTCTATCTCCTCCTCTCTGACTCTCTCTTTCCACCCATCCCCCCTCCCCACTCTCACCCTAACACTCAACAAACACACACCCACTTACCACGCACACACATAAGTGCAGAGCAGAGAGGGATCAGATTTGTTTTTTTTAATTTTCATTAATTCATAGATCTTTGTATAATTATGAAATGAACGGTGTCTGATCAGAATGACTAGTAGTCTGTATGAAAAAAGTTTCAAAGACTTTGGATGCTGCACTTTAAAGATATAATAAAATTACGGCTATCTTGTTTTACTCCGATTTCAATCAATCACCACATCAACACCGTTCAAGATATCCTAAATCTGCTCGCAATTTAGAATCTTCAGAATGTTGGCAACATGTCAAAAAAGTTTGGTGTGAATTGGTTGGTTTTCCTGAGAGAAGTATATAAAATTCCACAGCCTGATTTTTCCAAATATCCACATTCAAATCAAAATAGCCGACTTCCTGTTGATCGTAGCTAATGGGTGTAAATTAGAAATGTTTCTGGCTTGATGAGATCAATATATGTACCGAGTTTGGTGACTGTAGGACAAACTAAACCCCCAACTTTTGTCAAAAGGTGGCGCTATGGAGCGCCTGCTCCACGCCCATTTATGGGCTTTTATCAGTGTCTAAATATCATTAATACAGATGTGTGTGTGAAGTTTCATGAAATTCTGAGTATTTTAAGTGGCTTCAAAACACAAAAAGCTAAAGTTAAAGTTTGACACGTTGCCATGGCAACATGATAAAAGTTATCGATAAGGCAATTCACAGATTCTCATTGGCCGTGTTTCAACATTATTGAGATGAAGTTTGAAGCAAATTGAGTAAAATTAAGAGGTTGATTTAAAAGCATTTAGAAAACGTTGCGCTTTGTGTTGCCAGTTGGTGGCGCTATAACTTTGACTCCTAATAGTCACATCTCTGTGATCGGCATCATAAGATGAACAAACTCCTGATGTTTGGTCAAAATCAGACAAAGTGTGTTAAAGTAATTAGACACTTCCTGTTTCTCATTTCTCGCCATAACTTTGTCGCCCCGCCACGGCCAAACCGTTCGAGATATCAAAAATCCCCTGGAAATTTTGCGTCCCCAATGTCTTGAGATCATGCTGACCGAGTTTGGTGGCCATCGGTTGGAAGGTCTAGGAGGAGTATTTCAAATTCCATTGCATGCGCTTTTTAGACATCCCTGAATAGCTGACTTCCTGTTTGGTGAAGCACGGACTGTGAGCACGGAAGTTGGTCGGCCCGATGAGGTCTATATGTGTATGAATTTTGGTGACTGTAGATCAATTGGTGTGCGCTCCAGAGTCCCTCAAAAGTCGCAATTTTTAACGCTGTGCCACGCCCCCCCCAGGTGACCCCCCCATGTCAAAGTCTGTCCGGCCCTGATGGCCGCAGGTTCCAATGTGTGTGCAAATTTTCAAGAGTTTTCGTGTATGTTAAGGGCCCCAAAATCACCCAAAACATTGAAAAAAAAATAATAATAATAATAATCCTTAGAAAAACAATAGGGCCTTCGCCCTTTTGGGCTCGGGCCCTAATTAAAGCTGCAAGCAGCGTTGACCGGGCCCTCGCCGTCTGGCAGTCGCCATACTGATAGCATCTGGAAAACGGTGCCCAGTTGGCACATGCATTCACAATAACCCTTTGGACTAACCCTAACTGTCTCTCCTCCTGTCTGACTCTTTCTCTTAACACCCATCCCACCTCCTTACACTCAGCCACTTACCACACAAACACACACATAGAGTGCAGAGCAGAGTGAGATCAGATTTGTTTTTTAATTTTCTTTCATTCGTGGAGTTTTGTATAATTATGAAATGAACTGTGTTTAATCAGAATGAATAGGTATTTGTATGAAAAAAGTTTCAAAGAGTTAGGATGCTGCACTTTAAATATATAATAAATCATTGAAAATTGAAAATGGAAAATGAAATTCTAGGCACGCTATCTGCCTCAAAAACACAGGAAACAAATATTTGAATGTATTTTGTATTTTTATTTATTTGCCATGGCAACAGCATTTGATGCATCAGGGACGCCTTTACAGACTCTCATCGGCCGTGTTTTTACATCATTCTGATGAAGTTGGAAGAAAATCGAGTACAAAAATATTGTTCGTTGTTCGTTCTTGTGTTAGTTCATTAACTAATGTTAACAAAAGAGACTCTATTTTAAATAGTTACCATATTTTATGATCTACATCCATTTTTTAATATTATTTATTATTATTTATGATCTATAAGCATCTGTGAAATAATTATAAACAAATATATTAAAAATAAATACATATTAACTTAGTTGATGTATTTGTTTCTCATTCTAATTAAGTGAACTGAGCAGTATAGTGTCATACTTATAAGATTTTTTATTCTATCAGTGAGATTGTATATATGTATATAAATCATATAATTTTTCCTTAAAAGATTAAAAAAAGATTTTAATGCTCTTTAAGCACCTATACAAAATAATTATGTAAAAGTACACTGACAGTACAGTCTATATCAACTGATTCTATGGATTATTTTCATTCTTATACACTGAGAATGAGCTAAATAGCATTAGAGGTCAAACGATTCCTTATCTTATGAGGACCTCTAGTGTTCATCCCTGGTATTACAGCTTTAATCTGACAAATTTATGTGACACTTTTAATGTTTTTGGGGCCTCTGAGCATGATAACATTTTGAAACTACACGTATTTCCTAAGAATTTCTTGTTGTTTATATGTAAAAAGTTTTGATGAGTTAGAATAATGCAATTTAAAGATATATGAAAATAACTCTTCATCTTTTTTATTGTTACTTTCATAAATCACCACATCAACACCGTTCAAGATGTCCCAAAGCCGTTCACAATTTAACATCTTCAGTATCTTGGCATCATGTTGACAAAGTTTGCTGTGAACTGTCTGATTCTGCTATGAGTGATATGAATTTATTCACAGCTATATTTAAAAACACAGGAAACAAATGTTAAAGTTTGACATGTTGCCATGGCAACAGCATTTGATTTATCAAGGACCCCTTCACAGATTCTCATCGGCCGTGTTTTGATATTATTCTGATGAAGTTTGAAGCAAATTGAGTAAAATAAAGAGGTTGATTTAAAAGCGTTTTGCAAGCAACACACTTCCTGCTTCCAGTTGGTGGCGCTATAACTTTGACTCATAATAGTCGCATCTCTGTGATCGGTATCATACTACGAACAAACTGCTTAAGTTTGGTCAAAATCAGCTAAAGTGTGTCAAAATTATTAGACATTTCCTGTTTCTCATTTCTCGCCATAATTTGTCGCCCTGCCATGGCCAAACCGTTCGAGATAGCAAAAATCCCCTGGCAATTTTGCATTCCCAATATCTTGAGATCATGCTGACTGAGTTTGGTGGCCATCGGTGGAAAGGTCTAGGAGGAGTATTTCAAATTCCACAGCTTGATTTTTCCAAAAATCCATATATAAATAAAAATAGCTGACTTCCTGTTGGTCGTAGCTAATGGGTGTAAATTAGAAAGTTGTCCGGCTTGATGAGTCCAATATATGTACCGAGTTTGGTGACTGTAGGACAAAGTAACCCCCCAACTTTTGTCAAAAGGTGGCGCTATGGAGCGCCTGCTCCACGCCCATTTATGGGCTTTTATCAGTGTTTAACTGTTATTAATACAGATGTGTGTGTTGAGTTTCATGAAATTCTAAGCATTTTAAGTGGCTCAAAAACACAAAAAACTAAAGTTAAAGTTTGACACGTTGCCATGGCAACATGATAAAAGTTATGGATAACGCCCTTCACAGATTCTTATCGGTCGTGTTTTGACATTATTGGGATGAAGTTTGAAGCAAATTGAGTAAACTTAAGAGGCTGAGTTTAAAGCGTTTCAAAAACGTCACGCTTTCTGCTGCCAGTTGGTGGCGCTATAACTTTGACTCATAATAGTCACATCTCTGTGATCGGCATCAGACGATGAACAAACTGCTGAAGTTTGGTCAAAATCAGACAAAGTATGTCAAAGTTATTAGGCACTTCCTGTTTCTCATTTCTCGCCATAAATTTGTCGCCCCGTCACGGTCAAACCGTTCGAGATATCAAAAATCCCCTGGCAATTTTGCGTCCCCAATGTCTTGAGATCATGCTGACCGAGTTTGGTGGCAATCGGTGGAAAGGCCTAGTAGGAGTATTTCAAATTCCATTGCATGCACTTTTTAGACATCCCTGAATAGCCGACTTCCTGTTTGGCGAAGCACGGACTATGAGTGTGAAATTTGTTCGGCCCGATGAGGTCTATATGTGTATGAATTTTGGTGACTGTAGATCAACCGTTGTGCGCTCCAGAGCCCTTCAAAAGTCGCAATTTTTAACGCTGTGCCATGCCCCCCCCAGATGACCCCCCCATGTCAAAGTCTGTCCGGCCCTGATGGCCGCAGGTTCCAATGTGTGTGCAAAGTTTCAAGAGTTTTCGTGTATGTTAAGGCCCCCGAAATCCCCCAAAACATTGAAAAAAAAAAATAATAATAATAATATTAAAGCTGCAAGCAGCGTTGACCGGGCCCTCGCCGTCTGGCAGTCGCCATCCCGATAGCATCAGGAAAACGGTGCCCAGTTGGCACATGCATTCACAATAACCCTTTGGACTAACCCTAACTGTCTCTCCTCCTGTCTGACTCTTTCTCTTACCACCCATCCCACCTCCTTACACTCAGCCACTTACCACACAAACACACACATAGAGTGCAGAGCAGAGTGAGATCAGATTTGTTTTTTAATTTTCTTTCATTCGTGGAGTTTTATATAATTATTAAATGAACTGTGTTTAATCAGAATGAATAGTTATTTGTATGAAAAAAGTTTCAAAGAGTTAGGATGCTGCACTTTAAATATATAATAAATCATTGAAAATTGAAAATGGGAAATGAAATTCTAGGCACGCTATCTGCCTCAAAAACACAGGAAACAAATATTTGAATGTATTTTTTATTTTTATTTATTTGCCATGGCAACAGCATTTGATGCATCAGGGGCGCCTTTACAGACTCGGCCGTGTTTTTACATTATTCTGATGAAGTTTGAATAAAATCGAGTACAAATATATTGTCCGTTGTTCGTTCGTGTTTGTTAGTTCATTAAACAATGTTAACAAAAGAGACCCTATTTTAAATAGTTACCATGTTTTATGATCTACATCCATTTTTTTATATTATTTTAATGATCTATAAGCATCTGTGAAATAATTATAAACAAATATATTAAAAATA
Source organism: Garra rufa (assembly GCF_049309525.1). NCBI lineage: Eukaryota > Metazoa > Chordata > Actinopteri > Cypriniformes > Cyprinidae > Garra > Garra rufa. The sequence continues at coordinate 16,757,149 of NC_133372.1, forward strand.
AATACATATTTACTTAGTTGATGTATTTGTTTCTCATTCTAATTAAGTGAACTGAGCAGTATAGTGTCATACTTATAATATTTTTTATTCTATCAGTGAGATTGTATATATGTATATAAATCATATAATTTTTCCTTAAAAGATTAAAAAAATATTTTAATGCTCTTTAAGCACCTATACAAAATAATTATGTAAAAGTACACTGACAGTACAGTCTATATCAACTGATTCTATGGATTATTTTCATTCTTATACACTGAGAATGAGCTAAATAGCATTAGAGGTCAAACGATTCCTTATCTTATGAGGACCTCTAGTGTTCATCCCTGGTATTAGAGCTTTAATCTGACAAATTTATGTGACACTTTTAATGTTTTTGGGGCCTCTGAGCATGATAACATTTTGAAACTACACGTATTTCCTAAGAATTTCTTGTTCTTTATATGTAAAAAGTTTTGATGAGTTAGAATAATGCAATTTAAAGATATATGAAAATAACTCTTCATCTTTTTTATTGTTACTTTCATAAATCACCACATCAACACCGTTCAAGATGTCCCAAAGCCGTTCACAATTTAACATCTTCAGTATCTTGGCATCATGTTGACAAAGTTTGGTGTGAACTGTCTGATTCTGCTATGAGTGATATGAATTTATTCACAGCTATATTTAAAAACACAGGAAACAAATGTTAAAGTTTGACATGTTGCCATGGCAACAGCATTTGATGTATCAAGGACCCCTTCACAGATTCTCATCGGCCGTGTTTTGATATTATTCTGATGAAGTTTGAAGCAAATTGAGTAAAATTAAGAGGTTGATTTAAAAGCGTTTTGCAAGCAACACACTTCCTGCTGCCAGTTGGTGGCGCTATAACTTTGACTCATAATAGTCACATCTCTGTGATCGGTATCATACGACGAACAAACTGCTTAAGTTTGGTCAAAATCAGATAAAGTGTGTCAAAATTATTAGACATTTCCTGTTTCTCATTTCTCGCCATAATTTGTCGCCCTGCCACGGCCAAACCGTTCGAGATAGCAAAAATCCCCTGGCAATTTTGCATTCCCAATATCTTGAGATCATGTTGACCGAGTTTGGTGGCCATCGGTGGAAAGGTCTAGGAGGAGTATTTCAAATTCCACAGCTTGATTTTTCCAAAAATCCATATTTAAATAAAAATAGCTGACTTCCTGTTGGTCGTAGCTAATGGGTGTAAATTAGAAAGTTGTCCGGCTTGATGAGTCCAATATATGTACCGAGTTTGGTGACTGTAGGACAAAGTAACCCCCCAACTTTTGTCAAAAGGTGGCGCTATGGAGCGCCTGCTCCACGCCCATTTATGGGCTTTTATCAGTGTTTAACTGTCATTAATACAGATGTGTGTGTTGAGTTTCATGAAATTCTAAGCATTTTAAGTGGCTCAAAAACACAAAAAACTAAAGTTAAAGTTTGACACGTTGCCATGGCAACATGATAAAAGTTATGGATAACGCCCTTCACAGATTCTTATCGGTCGTGTTTTGACATTATTGTGATGAAGTTTGAAGCAAATTGAGTAAAATTAAGAGGCTGAGTTTAAAGCGTTTCAAAAACGTCACGCTTTCTGCTGCCAGTTGGTGGCGCTATAACTTTGACTCATAATAGTCACATCTCTGTGATCGGCATCAGACGGTGAACAAACTGCTGAAGTTTGGTCAAAATCAGACAAAGTATGTCAAAGTTATTAGGCACTTCCTGTTTCTCATTTCTCGCCATAAATTTGTCGCCCCGTCACGGTCAAACCGTTCGAGATATCAAAAATCCCCTGGCAATTTTGCGTCCCCAATGTCTTGAGATCATGCTGACTGAGTTTGGTGGTCATCGGTGGAAAGGCCTAGTAGGAGTATTTCAAATTCCATTGCATGCACTTTTTAGACATCCCTGAATAGCCGACTTCCTGTTTGGCGAAGCATGGACTATGAGTGTGAAATTTGTTCGGCCCGATGAGGTCTATATGTGTATGAATTTTGATGACTGTAGGTCAAACGTTTTGCGCTCCAGAGCCCTTCAAAAGTCGCAATTTTTAACGCTGTGCCATGCCCCCCCCAGGTGACCCCCCCATGTCAAAGTCTGTCCGGCCCTGATGGCCGCAGGTTCCAATGTGTGTGCAAAGTTTCAAGAGTTTTCGTGTATGTTAAGGCCCCCGAAATCCCCCAAAACATTGAAAAAAAAATAATAATAATAATAATAATAATAATAATAATAATAATAATAATAATCCTTAGAAAAACAATAGGGCCTTCGCCCTTTTGGGCTCGGGCCCTAAATAATAATAATCCTTAGAAAAACAATAGGGCCTTCGCCCTTTTGGGCTCGGGCCCTAATTAAAGCTGCAAGCAGCGATGACCGGGCCCTCGCCGTCTGTGCAGTCGCCATCCCGATAGCATCAGGGAAACGGTGCCCAGTAGGCAAATGCATTCACAGTAACCCTTTGGACTAACCCTAACTGTCTCTCCTCCTCTCTGACTCATTCTCTTACCACCCATCCCCCCTCCTTACACTCAGCCACTTACCACACAAACACACACATAGAGTGCAGAGCAGAATGAGATCAGATATGTTTTGTTTTTTTTAATTCGTGGAGTTTTGTATAATTATGAAATGAATTGTGCTTGATAAGAATGAATAGTTATTTGTATGAAAAAAGTTTCAAAGAGTTAGGATGCTGCACTTTAAATATATAATAAATCATTGAAAATGGAAAATGAAATTCTAAGCACGCTATCTGCCTCAAAAACACAGGAAACAAATATTTGAATGTATTTTTTATTTTTATTTATTTGCCATGGCAACAGCATTTGATGCATCAGGGGCGCCTTTACAGACTCGGTCGTGTTTTTACATTATTCTGATGAAGTTTGAATAAAATCGAGTACAAATATATTGTCCGTTGTTCGTTCGTGTTTGTTAGTTCATTAACCATTGTTAACAAAAGAGACCCTATTTTAAATATTTACCATGTTTTATGATCTACAACCATTTTTAAATATTATTTTAATGATCTATAAGCATCTGTGAAATAATTATAAACAAATATATTAAAAATAAATACATATTAACTTAGTTGATGTATTTGTTTCTCATTCTAATTAAGTGAACTGAGCAGTATAGTGTCATACTTATAAGATTTTTTGTTCTATCAGTGAGAGTGTATATATGTATTTAAATCATTTAATTTTTCCTTAAAAGATGAAAAAAAAAGATTTTAATGCTCTTTAAGCACCTATACAAAATAATTATGTATAAGTACACTGACAATACAGTACATATCAACTGATTCTATGGATTATTGTAATTCTTATACACTGAGAATGAGCTAAATAGCATTAGAGGTCAAATGATTCCTTATCTTATGAGGACCTCTAGTGTTCATCCCTGGTATTAGAGCTTTAATCAGACAAATTTAAATGACACTTTTAATGTTTTTGGGGCCTCTGAGCATGATAACATTTTGAAACTACACGTATTTCCTAAGAATTTCTTGTTCTTATTATGTAAAAAGTTTTGATGAGTTAGAATAATGCAATTTAAAGATATATGAATATAACTCTTCATCTTTTTTTATTGTTACTTTCATGAATCACCACATCAACACAGTTCAAGATATCCCAAAGCCGTTCACAATATAGGGAACATTTTCCCAATATTCTGATGATGACGATAAGAACATGTAATTCATGATGATAACAAAATGTTATTATTGCTTGCTTTACGTCCACCACTTCTGCTTAAATGTCATCGTTACCTATCTGTTCAATATGTGTGTGGATATTGCTTTGCAGGTGACTCCTGTTATAAGACATCACTTTTAAGCGCTACATAACTAAGAATCAATTAGGAAAACGGTGCCCAGGTGGCACATGCATTCACAGTAACCCTCAGCCAGTTTGGATTTAAAGTTTACAGAATTTAAAGGGTTACATTTTAAAATCAACACACAGACACATACACACTAAATATACAATTTTACCATCCAGTTTCATTTGTTAACATTGTTAACATGAACAATAATTAAATAGCATTTATTAATGTTAATTAATATTAACCTAAAAAAGTACTCATATATTGTTTAAAGGTAAATTAGTATCTTTTAACATTAGTTTATGTACTGTGAATTAACATGAACATGAACACAGTTTTCAGATGTTTCGAACAGATAACAGCAAAGTTTGTTTTGTTGTCAAAGTTTCTCTTGAAATTGTTAGTGTTTTTTTTATTGAATCTAAAATTTAAATTATGAAAATAAATGTCTATCAATGAAGATAAATCGCTCATGCTAAAAAGTTGTATCTTTTTTAATCTTTTGCTATGTGACTGAATAGGACAAGTTCATGGTACAGTTCAGTAAAAAATAAATAAAAAAACAACAACTGCAAAATACAAAGAATGAAAGAGTTTGTGACCCTTTATAATTTCTCAAAGATCAGACTCTCAAAGTTCAGACATATGTGACCCTGGACCACAAAACCAGTCATAAGGTTACATTTTACAAAACTGAGATGTATACATCATATGAAAGCTCAATAAATAAGCTTTCTATTGATGTATGGTTTGTTAGGATAGGACAATATTTGCCCGAGATACAACTGTTTGAAAACCTGGAATCTGAGGGTGCAAAAAAATCAAAATGCTGAGAAAATCACCTTAAAAGTTCTTCAAATTAGGTTCTTAACAATGCATATTACTAATCAAAAATTACATTTTGATATATTTATAGTAGGAATTTTACAAAAAATCTTCTTGGAACATGATCTTTACTTAATTTCCTAATGATTTTTGGCATAAAAGAAAAATCAATAATTTTGACCCATACAATGTATTTTTGGCTATTGCTACAAATATACCCCAGCGACTTAAGACTGGTTTTGTGGTCCAGGGTCACATATTAATGTAGATTGCACATTGCACATTGCTGTAGTTTAATGTGCATTTTCCTCAAAGATGGTCTTAAGAAAAACAGCATGTTCCACTGGCTTCTCTCCCTTTCACCCCTCCCCCCTTCAGTCACTCTTAGTGTCAACACAGACAGTCAGCCCAGTGACAGCAGGTTACTGAGTTCTTTTTTTAATTTTCTTTAATTCATAGAAGCTTGAATAATTATGACATTACCAGCACTTGCTCATAATGATTAGATCTCTGTGTGAAAAAAGTTTTAAAGAGTTTGGATGCTGCACTTTAAAGATATAAAAAATCAGGGTTATGTTTTTTACTACATCTTTAAAAAATCACCACGTCAACACCGTTCAAGATATCCCAGATCCGCTCGCAATTTAACATCTTCAGAATCTTCTCTTCATGTTAAAAAAGTTTGGTGTGAAAAGCTTTTTGTTCTTAGAAGAAGTGTGAATTTGTTTACAGCCTGATTTTTCAAAAAATCCACATTCAAATCAAAATAGCCGGCTTCCTGTTGGTCTTAGCTAATGAGTTTAATTTAGAAGGTTGTCCAGATTGATGAGATCAATATATGTACAGAGTTTGGTGACTGTAGGTAAAACTAACCCCCCAACTTTTGTCAAAAGATGGCGCTATAGAGTGCCTGCTCCACGCCCATTTATGACCTTTTGCCAGTGTCTAACTATCATTAATATTGATGTGTGTGTTGAGTTTCATGAAATTCTAAGCATGTTATCTGCCTCGAAAAGACAGGAATCTAATTTTAAAGTTTGAGACGTTGCCATGGCAACAGCATTTGATTTATCATCGACCCCTTTACATATTCTTATCGGCCGTGTTTTGACATTATTTTGATGAAGTTTAAAGAAAATCAAGTAAAATTAAGAGGCTGATTTCAAAGCATTTTGAAAATGACACGCTTCCTGCTGCCAGTTGGTGGCGCTATAACTTTGACTCATAATAGTCACATTTATGGAATCGGGATCATACAAGGAACAAATTGGTGAAGTTTCATCAGAATCAGGCAATGTGTACAACAGTTATTAGACACTTCCTGTTTCTCATTTCTCGCCATAACTTTGTCGCCTTGCCACGGCCAAACCGTTCGAGATATCAAAAATCCCCTCGCAATTTAGCGTCCCCAATGTCTTGAGATCATGCTGGCCGAGATTGGTGACAATCCTATGGAAATCCTGGGAGGAGTACGTTAAATTCCAGAGCATGCGCTTTTTAAACAGCCCTAAATATCTCACTTCCTGTTGCGTGGAGCCCATGACATAGAGTACAAAAGTTGTTCGGCTTGATGAGTTCTATATGTGTACCGAGTTTCATATCAATACGTGCAAGTATGTGTGCGCAGTACATCAAGTTTTCAAACTGTGTTCCAGGGGGCGCTGTAAAGGCCCTGAACCACGCCCGGGTCCCAGCCTCTGTGGCATCCGGACGACGGCAGATTCCAACGTGTGTGCAAATTTTCAAGAGTTTTTGAGTATGTTAAGGCCCCCAAAAGTGCCCCAACGGTTGAAAAAAAAAAAAAAAAAAAAAAAAAAAACAAATTAAAGCTGCAAGCAGCGTTGACCGGGCCCTCGCCGTCTGGCAGTCGCCATCCCGATAGCATCAAGAAAACGGTGCCCAGTTGGCACATGCATTCACAATAACCCTTTGGACTAACCCTAACTGTCTCTCCTCCTGTCTGACTCTTTCTCTTACCACCCATCCCACCTCCTTACACTCAGCCACTTACCACACAAACACACACATAGAGTGCAGAGCAGAGTGAGATCAGATTTGTTTTTTAATTTTCTTTCATTCGTGGAGTTTTGTATAATTATGAAATGAACTGTGTTTAATCAGAATGAATAGTTATTTGTATGAAAAAAGTTTCAAAGAGTTAGGATGCTGCACTTTAAATATATAATAAATCATTGAAAATTGAAAACGGAAAATGAAATTCTAGGCACGCTATCTGCCTCAAAAACACAGGAAACAAATATTTGAATGTATTTTGTATTTTTATTTATTTGCCATGGCAACAGCATTTGATGCATCAGGGACGCCTTTACAGACTCTCATCGGCCGTGTTTTTACATCATTCTGATGAAGTTTGAAGAAAATCGAGTACAAATATATTGTTAGTTGTTTGTTCGTGTGTTAGTTCATTAACCAATGTTAACAAAAGAGACCCTATTTTAAATAGTTACCATGTTTTATGATCTACATCCATTTTTAAATATTATTTTAATGATCTATGAGCATCTGTGACATAATTATAAACAAATATATTAAAAATAAATACATATTAACTTAGTTGATGTATTTGTTTCTCATTCTAATTAAGTGAACTGAGCAGTATAGTGTCATACTTATAAGATTTTTTATTCTATCAGTGAGATTGTATATATGTATATAAATCATATAATTTTTCCTTAAAAGATTAAAAAAAGATTTTAATGCTCTTTAAGCACCTATACAAAATAATTATGTAAAAGTACACTGACAGTACAGTCTATATCAACTGATTCTATGGATTATTTTCATTCTTATACACTGAGAATGAGCTAAATAGCATTAGAGGTCAAACGATTCCTTATCTTATGAGGACCTCTAGTGTTCATCCCTGGTATTAGAGCTTTAATCTGACAAATTTATGTGACACTTTTAATGTTTTTGGGGCCTCTGAGCATGATAACATTTTGAAACTACACGTATTTCCTAAGAATTTCTTGTTCTTTATATGTAAAAAGTTTTGATGAGTCAGAATAATGCAATTTAAAGATATATGAAAATAACTCTTCATCTTTTTTATTGTTACTTTCATAAATCACCACATCAACACCGTTCAAGATGTCCCAAAGCCGTTCACAATTTAACATCTTCAGTATCTTGGCATCATGTTGACAAAGTTTGGTGTGAACTGTCTGATTCTGCTATGAGTGATATGAATTTATTCACAGCTATATTTAAAAACACAGGAAACAAATGTTAAAGTTTGACATGTTGCCATGGCAACAGCATTTGATGTATCAAGGACCCCTTCACAGATTCTCATCGGCCGTGTTTTGATATTATTCTGATGAAGTTTGAAGCAAATTGAGTAAAATTAAGAGGTTGATTTAAAAGCGTTTTGCAAGCAACACACTTCCTGCTGCCAGTTGGTGGCGCTATAACTTTGACTCATAATAGTCACATCTCTGTGATCGGTATCATACGACGAACAAACTGCTTAAGTTTGGTCAAAATCAGATAAAGTGTGTCACAATTATTAGACATTTCCTGTTTCTCATTTCTCGCCATAATTTGTCGCCCTGCCACGGCCAAACCGTTCGAGATAGCAAAAATCCCCTGGCAATTTTGCATTCCCAATATCTTGAGATCATGTTGACCGAGTTTGGTGGCCATCGGTGGAAAGGTCTAGGAGGAGTATTTCAAATTCCACAGCTTGATTTTTCCAAAAATCCATAGTTAAATAAAAATAGCTGACTTCCTGTTGGTCGTAGCTAATGGGTGTAAATTAGAAAGTTGTCCGGCTTGATGAGTCCAATATATGTACCGAGTTTGGTGACTGTAGGACAAAGTAACCCCCCAACTTTTGTCAAAAGGTGGCGCTATGGAGCGCCTGCTCCACGCCCATTTATGGGCTTTTATCAGTGTTTAACTGTCATTAATACAGATGTGTGTGTTGAGTTTCATGAAATTCTAAGCATTTTAAGTGGCTCAAAAACACAAAAAACTAAAGTTAAAGTTTGACACGTTGCCATGGCAACATGATAAAAGTTATGGATAACGTCCTTCACAGATTCTTATCGGTCGTGTTTTGACATTATTGTGATGAAGTTTGAAGCAAATTGAGTAAAATTAAGAGGCTGAGTTTAAAGCGTTTCAAAAACGTCACGCTTTCTGCTGCCAGTTGGTGGCGCTATAACTTTGACTCATAATAGTCACATCTCTGTGATCGGCATCAGACGGTGAACAAACTGCTGAAGTTTGGTCAAAATCAGACAAAGTATGTCAAAGTTATTAGGCACTTCCTGTTTCTCATTTCTCGCCATAAATTTGTCGCCCCGTCACGGTCAAACCGTTCGAGATATCAAAAATCCCCTGGCAATTTTGCGTCCCCAATGTCTTGAGATCATGCTGACCGAGTTTGGTGGCCATCGGTGGAAAGGCCTAGTAGGAGTATTTCAAATTCCATTGCATGCACTTTTTAGACATCCCTGAATAGCCGACTTCCTGTTTGGCGAAGCATGGACTATGAGTGTGAAATTTGTTCAGCCCTATGAGGTCTATATGTGTATGAATTTTGGTGACTGTAGGTCAACCGTTGTGCGCTCCAGAGCCCTTCAAAAGTCGCAATTTTTAACGCTGTGCCATGCCCCCCCCCAGGTGACCCCCCCATGTCAAAGTCTGTCCGGCCCTGATGGCCGCAGGTTCCAATGTGTGTGCAGAGTTTCAAGAGTTTTCGTGTATGTTAAGGCCCCCGAAATCCCCCAAAACATTGAAAAAAAAAAAAAAAAATAATAATAATAATAATTAAAGCTGCAAGCAGCGATGACCGGGCCCTCGCCGACTGTGCAGTCGCCATCCCGATAGCATCAGGAAAACGGTGCCCAGTTGGCACATGCATTCACAGTAACCATTTGGACTAACCGTAACTGTCTTTCCTCCTCTCTGACTCTTTCTCTTACCACCCATCCCCCCTCCTTACACTCAGCCACTTACCACACAAACAAGAGTGCAGAGCAGAGTGAGATCAGATATGTTTTTTTTATTTTCTTTCATTCGTGGAGTTTTGTATAATTATGAAATGTACTGTGTTTGATCAGAATGAATCGTTATTTTTTTGGAAAAAAGTTTCAAAGAGTAAGGATGCTGCACTTTAAATATATAATAAATCATTGAAAATTGAAAATGGAAAATGAAATTCTATGCACGCTATCTGCCTCAAAAACACAGGAAACAAATATTTGAATTTATTTTTTGTTTTATTTATTTGCCATGGCAACAGCATTTGATGCATCAGGGACGCCCTTTACAGACTCTCATCGGCAGTGTTTTTACATTATTCTGATGAAGTTTGAAGAAAATCGATTACAAATATACTGTTCGTTGTTCGTTCGTGTTTGTTAGTTCATTAACCATTGTTAACAAAAGAGACCCTATTTTAAATAGTTACCATGTTTTATGGTCTACAAGCATTTTTAAATAGTATTTTAATAATCTATAAGCATCTGTGAAATAATTATAAACACATATATTAAAAATAAATACATATTAACTTAGTTGATTTGTTTGGCCTTTTTGTATTTGTTTCTCATTCTAATTAAGTGAACTGAGCAGTATAGTGTCATACTTATAAAATATTTTGTTCTATCAGTGAGATTGTATATATGTATTTAAATCATATAATTTTTCCTTAAAAGATAAAAAAAAGATTTTAATGCTCTTTAAGCACCTATACAAAATAATTATGTAAAATTACACTGACAGTACAGTATATATCAACTGATTCTATGGATTATTGTCATTCTTATACACTGACAATGAGCTAAATAGCATTAGAGGTCAAACGACTCCTTATCTTATGAGGACCTCTAGTGTTCATCCCTGGTACTAGAGCTTTAATCTGAAAAATTTATATGACACTTTTAATGTTTTTGGGGCCTCTGAGCATGATAACATTTTGAAACTACACGTATTTCCTAAGAATTTCTTGTTCTTTATATGTAAAAAGTTTTGATGAGTTAGAATAATGCAATTTAAAGATATATGAAAATAACTTCATCTTTTTTATTGTTACTTTCATAAATCACCACATCAACACCGTTCAAGATATCCCAAAGCCGTTCACAATATAGGGAACATTTTCCCAATATTCTGAGGATGATGATAAGAACATGTAATTCATGATGATAACAAAATGTTATTATTGCTTGCTTTACGTCCACCACTTCTGCTTAAATGTCATCGTTACCTATCTATTCAATTTGTGTGTGGATATTGCTTTGCAGGTAACTCCTGTTATAAGACATCACTTTTAAGCGCTACATAACTAAGAAAGAATCAATTAGGAAAACGGTGCCCAGTTGGCACATGCATTCACAGTAACCCTCAGCCAGTTTGGATTTAAAGTTTACTGAATTGAAAGGGTTAGACTTTAAAATCAACACACAGACACATACGCACAATATATAAAATTGCCAACCAGTGTCATTTGTTAACATTAACTATATTAGTTAACATGAACAATAATTAAATAGTATTTATTAATGTTAATTAATATTAACCTAAAAAAAGTATTCATATATTATTTAATGGTAAAATAACATATTTTAACATTAGTTTATGTACTGTGAATTAACATGAACATGAACATGAACACAGTTCATGTGGGTGTACAGCAATACACAAAGTGCTCTATAAACGCTTCTTTCTTTCAAAATATCTTTAAAAATCAAGTTTAATATTGTAATGGGGCGATATATATATATGGTATAATGGTATAATTTTCAGATGTTTTGAACAGATAACAGCAAAGTTTGTCTTGAAATTGTTAATTTAAATTTTATATTCAATAAATAACACTATGAAAATAAATGTCTATCAATGAAGATAAATCGCTCATGATAAAAAGCTGCATTTTTCTTAATCTTTTGCTATGTGACTGAATAGGACAAGTTCATGGTACAGTTCAGTAAAAAATAAATAAAAAAACAACAACTGCAAAATACAAACAATGAAAGACTTAGTGACCCTTTATATTTTCTCAAAATATCAGACTCTCAAAGATCAAACATATTTATGTAACATCAATGTGCATTTTTTCCTCAAAGATGGTCTTTAGCAAGACAGCATGTTCTACTCTCTCTCCCTCTCTCCCTTTCACCCCTCCCCCTTCAGTCTCTCTTCAGTCACTCAATGGTGACTGAACACAGACACTCAAGGCAGAGTGACAGCAGGTTTCTGATTTCTTTTTTTAATTTTCTTTAATTCGTAGAAGCTTGAATTAAATTGATATTTACAGCACTTGCTCAGAATGATAAGATCTCTGTGTGAAAAAAAGTTTTAAATAGTTAAGATGCTGCACTTTAAAGATATAGAAAATGACGGTTATACATCTTTAAAAAATCACCACGTCAACACCGTTCAAGATATCCCAAAACTGCTCGCAATTTAACATCTTCAGAATCTTCTCTCCATGTTAAAAAAGTTTGGTGTGAACAGCTGGTTGTTCTTAGAAGTAGTGTGAATTTGTTTACTACCTGATTTTTCAAAAAATCCACATTCAAATCAAAATAGCCGGCTTCCTGTTGGTCTTAGCTAATGAGTTTAATTTAGAAAGTTGTCCAGATTGATGAGAACAATATATGTACAGAGTTTGGTGACTGTAGGAAAAACTAACCCCCCAACTTTTGTCAAAAGATGGCGCTATAGAGTGCCTGCTCCACGCCCATTTATGACCTTTTGCCAGTGTCTAACTATCATTAATATTGATGTGTGTGTTGAGTTTCATGAAATTCTAAGCATGTTATCTGCCTCGAAAAGACAGGAATCTAATTTTAAAGTTTGAGACGTTGCCATGGCAACAGCATTTGATTTATCATCGTACCCTTTACATATTCTTATCGGCCGTGTTTTGACATGATTTTGCTGAAGTTTGAAGAAAATCAAGTAAAATTAAGAGGCTAATTTCAACGCATTTTGAAAATGACACGCTTCCTGCTACCAGTTGGTGGCGCTATAACTTTGACTCATAATAGTCACATTTATGGAATCGGCATCATACAACGAACAATCTGGTGAAGTTTCATCAGAATCAGGCAATGTGTGCAACAGTTATTAGACACTTCCTGTTTCTCATTTCTCGCCATAACTTTGTCGCCTTGCCACGGCCAAACCGTTCGAGATATCAAAAATCCCCTCGCAATTTAGCGTCCCCAATGTCTTGAGATCATGCTGACCGAGTTTGGTGACAATCGTATGGAAATCCTGGGAGGAGTACGTTAAATTCCAGAGCATGCGCTTTTTATACAGCCCTAAATATCTCACTTCCTGTTGCATTGAGAAAATGACATAGAGTACAAAAGTTGTTCAGCTCAATGAGTTCTATATGTGTACCGAGTTTCATATGTGTACGTTCAAGTATGTGTGCTATATGGCCCTCAAAATTCCAGGGGGCGCTGTAGAGTCCCCTTGCCACGCCCCGGTACCAGCCTCTGTGACGTCCTGATGGCCGCAGATTCCGACATGTGTGCAAATTTTCAAGAGTTTTTGAGTATGTTAAGACCCCCTTAAGTGCCCGGAAGGTTAACAAAAAAAAAAAAAAAAAAAAAAAAAATAAGAATCCTTAGAAGAACAATAGGGCCTTCGCCCTTTTGGGCTCGGGCCCTAATAATATTAAAGCTGCGAGCAGCGATGAACGGGCCCTCGCACCCGGGCTCACCGCCGACCGGTGGCTTCAGGAAAACAGCAAACGGTGGGCAGTATGCTTTTAATACAGTAAATGTAGGAGAAATATGTCAAAGTCACTTAAATGTGCCAAACTTGCCGCTGCCAGCTGGTGGCGCTATGCCTATAACTGATTATTGGCATGTAGATGTGTTCAGGCCAGCACTATTATCAAACATATGAAGTTTGGTGCAGATTGACCTTGGTATGTTTGAGTTAGTGAAAGATATGATATATCCTGCTGCCAACAGGTGGCGCTATGATAATATCTGAATATTGGTCTTTAGGTGTCTTCAGGCCAGGACTCTTACCAAACCTGTGAATTTTGTGGCAGATCAGACATATTCAGGCTAAGTTATAACCACTTCTATGTCTATGCAGAAACATCAAACTTTGTCAGGCCACCACGGACATGCCCTTTAATGAAAACTCAAGATCTTCACAATTTAACATCTCTAAGGCCTCAAGATCAGACTGACCAAATATAATGTTGATTTAACTAAATGCAATCAATGCAAGGACTTCAGATAAATGCCAACTGTGAACCAGTATGCTACAAATTCCCTATTTTCTGATGAAGATGATAAGAACATGATTCATGATGATAGCAAAATGTTATTATTGCTTGCTTTACATCCACCACTTCTGCTTAAATGTCATTGTTACCTATCTGTACAATTTTTGTGTGGATATTGCTTTGCTGGTGACTCCTGTTATAAGACATCACTCTTAAGCGCTACATAACTAAGAATCAATAACGAAGACGGTGCCCAGTTGGCACATGCATTCACAGTAACCATCTGCTAGTTTTGATTTTAAGTTTACAGAATTGAAAGGGTTACACTTTAAAATCAACACACAGACACATACACACAAAATATAAAATGTTGCCATCCAGTTTCATTTGTTAAAATTAACTATATTAGTTAACATGTCCAATAAATAAATAGCATTTATTAATGTTAATTAATATTAAGCTAAAAAAAGTATTCATATAAAGTTTATGTACTGTGAATTAACATGAACATGAACACAGTTCATGTGGGTGTACAGCAATACACAATAAAGTGCTCTATAAACGCTCCATTCATTCAAAATATCTTTAAAAATCAAGTTGAGTATTTTAACGGGATGATACATATATATAACTTATCTTAAAATTATGGTTTTCAGATGTTTTGAAGAGATAACAGTAACGTTTGTTTTGTTGTCAAAGTTTGTCTTAATTTTTTATTATTATGATTTTATATTCAATAAATAACACTATGTAAATATTGTCTATCAATGAAGATAAATTGATCATGCTAAAAAGTTGTATTTTTTTAAATCTTTTGCTATGTGACTGAATAGGACAAGTTCATGGTACAGTTAAGTAAAAAATTAATAAACAACAACTGCAAAATACGAACAATGAAAGACTTAGTGACCCTTTATATTTTCTCAAAATATCAGACTCTCAAAGATCAGACATATTTATGTAATTACACTACATACAGTATGTGCATTTTGTTCAAAGATGGTCTGTAGAATGGCTCTCTACTCTGTCACCCTCTCTGCCTCTCACCCCTCCCCCCTGCAATAATGAGCTTCTCTGTGCCTGACTGAACGCACACACATACTGTAGAGACATTCACCAGAGTGACAGCAGGTTTCTGAGTTATCTTTTTAATTTTCTTTAATTCATTGAAGCTTGTATAAAATTTATATTTCCAGCACTTGCTCAGAATGATTAGATCTCTGTGTGAAAAAAGTTTTAAAGAGTTTGGATGCTGCACTTTAAAGATATAAAAAATTATGGTTATGTTTTTTACTACATCTTTAAAAAATCACCACGTCAACACCGTTCGAGATATCCAAAATCCGCTCGCAATTTAACATCTTCAGAATCTTCTCTTCATGTTAAAAAAGTTTGGTGTGAACAGCTGGTTGTTCTTAGGAGTAGTGTGAAATTGTTTACTACCTGATTTTTCAAAAAATCCACATTCAAATCAAAATAGCCGGCTTCCTGTTGGTCTCAGCTAATGAGTTTGATTTAGAAAGTTGTCCAGATTGATGAGAACAATATATGTACAGAGTTTGGTGACTGTAGGAAAAACTAACCCCCCAACTTTTGTCAAAAGATGGCGCTATAGAGTGCCTGCTCCACGCCCATTTATGACCTTTTGCCAGTGTCTAACTATCATTAATATTGATGTGTGTGTTGAGTTTCATGAAATTCTAAGCATGTTATCTGCCTCGAAAAGACAGGAATGTAATTTTAAAGTTTGACACGTTGCCATGGCAACAGCATTTGATTTATCATCGACCCCTTTACATATTCTTATCGGCCGTGTTTTGACATGATTTTGATGAAGTTTAAAGAAAATCGAGTAAAATTAAGAGGCTGATTTCAAAGCATTTTGAAAATGACACGTTTCCTGCTGCCAGTTGGTGGCGCTATAACTTTGACTCATAATAGTCACATTTATGGAATCGGCATCATACAACGAACAAACTGGTGAAGTTTCATCAGAATCAGGCAATGTGTGCAACAGTTATTAGACACTTCCTGTTTCTCATTTCTCGCTATAACTTTGTCGCCTTGCCACGGCCAAACCGTTCGAGATATCAAAAATCTCCTCGCAATTTAGCGTCCCCAACGTCTTGAGATCATGCTGACCGAGTTTGGTGACAATCCCATGGAATTCCTGGGAGGAGTACGTTAAATTCCAGAGCATGCACTTTTTAAACAGCCCTAAATATCTCACTTCCTGTTGCGTGGAGCCTATGACATAGAGTACAAAAGTTGTTCAGCTCGGTGAGTTCTATATGTGTACCGAGTTTCATATCAATACGCGCAAGTATGTGTGCGCAGTACATCAAGTTTTCAAACTGTGTTCCAGGGGGCGCTGTAGAGGCCCTGAACCACGCCCGGGTCCCAGCCTCTGTGGCGTCCGGACGACGGCAGATTCCGACGTGTGTGCAAATTTTCAAGAGTTTTTGAGTATGTTAAGGCCCCCAGAAGTGCCCAAACGGTTGAAAAAAAAAAAAAAAATAAAAATAAAAATTAAAGCTGCAAGCAGCGATGACCGGGCCCTCGCCGTCAACGCAGTCACCATCACGATAGCATCAGGAAAACGGTGCCCAGTTGGCACATGCATTCACAGTAACGCTTCTGCCAGGGTCGATTTAAAGTTTACAGAATTGAAAGGGTTAATTAAAATCAACACACACACACAATATTTAAAATTTTGCCATCCAGTTTAATTTGTTAACATTAACTATATTACTTAACATGAACAATAATTAAATAGCATTTATTAATGTTAATTAATATTAAACTAAAAAAAGTATTCATATATTATTAAAAGGTACATTAGTACATTTATTTATATTTGTAATATATATTTAAAATATTTGTGGGTTCATGTATTTATAATACATTATAAGGGTATTCTTAAGGCATTATAATGAATGCATAATACATTATAAAAACCTTATAATATGTTGTATCATCTCATGAGCATTCATAAGAACAGTTTTAATTTATTAGAATTTTTACTTTATTTATTATAGCTTTTATGAGTATGATAACCTCCTCATAATTGTAATGTATAAGTCTCATATTTTGCCATCTTACTGATGTCACTTTACTTAAAGCATACAAAGACCACTTATAAGTAATAATAATAATATTTCTCAAATAGCCATAAGATCAGGTATCAGATTAGATGAATGTATAATATGATAAGTTTAATTATTTTTGATGGTACCCGTTAGACAGCTTTTTATAAGTAACTCTGCAACTGCATGTCAACTAGCAGTAATTATTATTAGTAGTGTGCTAAATATATGCTAACACTGTATTTTGACAGTTCCCCAAAAGACAAACTGATTATAAGTAACTTTGCAAGAACACGAACCGTCTACTTAGCCTAACATTAACCTAAGTCTACACTGTAAGGAGTGTTTGTTGGTGAGAGTTAGTTGCTTATAGTCAATAGAATAGAATAGAATGTAAAAAATAAATCTAATATGATATAGTCCATTACAAATAAAGTAGATTTAATATGGTTTCTATTGTGTGTTATAAATAATCAAAATCTTAAAAGCTATAACCTCTAATATTTAAGTATTATAATGTATGATATTTGTTGTTATGAATATTCATTGGATGATATAATATATTATATTATACGTATTTTTATAATGCATTATGCGTTCATTATAATGCCTTAGAAATACCCTTATAATAGGGGCTTCATAGAAAGTGTTACCAAATCAGTGAGAGACAAACAAAACATTTCATAATTTTTCATTAAAAAAAAAAAAAGATTTTTAATGCTTTTAGTGTTTATTTTAAAATTAGGTAAAAGTATTGTGACAGTGAAGTACATAACAACTGCAAATGAATCTATGCATTCGTTTATTTGTTTTACATTGAGAATGAGAAGAATAGGATTAGAGGTAAAAATATTCCTTATCATTCGAGGACCTCTGGTGTTCATCCCTCGTATTACAGTCTTCATTTCTCTCTCACATCTGGATACTTTTAATGTTTTTGGGGCCTCTGAGCATGATAAAATTTTGATACCAAGCATATTTTCTAAGAATGATTTGTTCTTCAGATATACAAAGTTTTGAAGAGTTGGTATTAGGCACTTTAAAGATATATGAAAATGAATGCTACTTTTTTTTACTGTGACTTTAAAATATCACCACATCAACACCGTTCAAGATATACCAAATCCGCTCACAATTTAGCATTTTGAGTATATTCTTATCATGTTGACAAAGTTTGGTGTGAACTTCTTGTTTCTGCTTTGTTTAGTATGATTTTATTTACAGCCTGATTTTTCCAAAAATCCACATTCAAATAAAAATAGCCAACTTCCTGTTTATTATAGCTAATGAGTGTTAATTAGAAAGTTGTCTGGATTGATGAGAACAATATATGTACCAAGTTTGGTGACTGTAGGCAAAACTAAATCCCCAACTTTTGTCAAAAGGTGGCGCTATAGAGTGCCTCCTCCACGCCCATTTATGGGCTTTTATCAGTGTCTAAATATCATTAATACAGATGTGTGTGTTGAGTTTCATGGAATTCTAAGTATTTATAGTGGCTCGAAAACACAAAAAACTAAAGTTAAAGTTTGACACGTTGCCATGGCAACATGATAAAAGTTATCGATAATGCCCTTCACAGATTCTCTTCGGCCGTGTTTCAACATTATTGGGATGAAGTTTGAAGCAAATTGAGTAAAATTAAGAGGCTGATTTAAAAGCATTTAGAAAACGTTGCGCTTTCTGCTGCCAGTTGGTGGCGCTATAACTTTTACTCATAATAGTCATATCTCTGTGATTGGCATCATACGATGAACAAACTGTTGAAGTTTGGTCAAAATCAGACAAAGTGTGTTAAAGTTATTAGACACTTCCTGTTTCTCATTTCTCGCCATAATTTTGTCGCCCCGCCACGGCCAAACCGTTCGAAAAATCAAAATTCCCCTGGCAATTTTGCGTCTCCAATGTCTTGAGATCATGTTGACCGAGTTTGGTGGCCATCGGTGGAAAGGCCTAAGAGGAGTATTTCAAATTCCATTGCATGCGCTTTTTAGACATCCCTGAATAGCTGACTTCCTGTTAGGCGAAGCACTGACTTTGAGCATGAACCTTGTTCAGCCTGATGAGGTCTATATGTGTATGAATTTTGATAACTGTAGGTCATCCGGTGTGTGCTCCAGAGTCCCTGAAAAGTCGCAATTTTTAACGTGATGCCACGCCCCCCCCAGGTGGCCCCCCCATGTCAAAGTTTGTCCGGCCCTGATGGCCGCAGGTTCCAATGTGTGTGCAAAGTTTCAAGAGTTTTCGTGTATGTTAAGGGCCCCGAAATGACCCAAAACATTGATGAAATAATAATAATAATAATTAAAGCTGCGAGCAGCGTTGACCGGGCCCTCGCCGTCTGGCAGTCGCCATCCCGATAGCATCAGGAAAACGGTGCCCAGTTGGCACATGCATTCACAGTAACCCTTTGGACTAACCCTTACTGTCTCTCCTCCTCTCTGACTCTTTCTCTTGCCACCCATCCCCCCTCCTTACACTCAGCCACTTACCACACACATAGAGTGCAGAGCAGAGTGAGATCAGATGTTTTTTAATTTTCTTTCATTCGTGGAGTTTTGTATAATTATGAAATGAACTGTGTTTGATCAGAATGAATAGTTATTTGTATGAAAAAAGTTTCAAAGAGTTAGGATGCTGCCCTTTAAATATATAATAAATAATTGAAAATTGAAAATGGAAAATGAAATTCTAGGCACGCTATCTGCCTCAAAAACACAGGAAACAAATATTTGAATGTATTTTGTATTTTTATTTATTTGCCATGGCAACAGCATTTGATGCATCAGAGACGCCTTTATAGACTCTCATCGGCCGTGTTTTTACATCATTCTGATGAAGTTTGAAGAAAATCGAGTACAAACATATTGTTCGTTGTTCGTTCGTGTGTTAGTTCATTAACCATTGTTAACAAAAGAGACCCTATTTTAAATAGTTACCATGTTTTATGATCTACAACCATTTTTAAATATTATTTTAATGATCTATAAGCATCTGTGAAATAATTATAAACAAATATATTAAAAATAAATACATATTAACTTAGTTGATGTATTTGTTTCTCATTCTAATTAAGTGAACTGAGCAGTATAGTGTCATACTTATAAGATTTTTTATTCTATCAGTGAGATTGTATATATGTATATAAATCATATAATTTTTCCTTAAAAGATTAAAAAAAGATTTTAATGCTCTTTAAGCACCTATACAAAATAATTATGTAAAAGTACACTGACAGTACATTATATATCAACTGATTCTATGGATTATTTTCATTCTTATACACTGAGAATGAGCTAAATAGCATTATTGTTCAAACGATTCCTTATCTTATGAGGACCTCTAGTGTTCATCCCTGGTACTAGAGCTTTAATCTGACAATTTATATGACACTTTTAATGTTTTTGGGGCCTCTGAGCATGATAACATTTTGAAACTACACGTATTTCCTAAGAATTTCTTGTTCTTTATATGTAAAAAGTTTTGATGAGTTAGAATAATGCAATTTAAAGATATATGGAAATAACTCTCCATCTTTTTTACTGTTACTTTCATAAATCACCACATCAACACCGTTCAAGATATCCCAAAGCCGTTCACATTTTAACATCTTCAGTATCTTGGCATCATGTTGACAAAGTTTGGTGTGCACTGTCTGATTCTGCTATGAGTGATATGAATTTATTCAGCTATATTTTTCCAAAAATCCACATTCAAATCAAATTAGCTGACTTCCTGTTGGTCGTAGCTAATGGGTGTAAATTTTTTGCAAAAAAAAAAAATCTGGTGATCAAAAAATATTAGGCTTTAGTTAAGATCTGTTAGTTTTATGGACAGTTAGAATGTTTTGTATATGCAGACAAGGGCTTTATGATGGGCCTGATTTGAATTTAGAAAAAAAAAAATATTTCTTAAACATGTTTGAAGTTCTTAATAGATTTCACTGTTGCACATTTAGTCTTTTTATTTTTTTACAGTAATGTGCATTTTGCAGTTTGTTTACATGGTGTACATTGGATGCACATATTTATGACTTCTTGTTACAGTATTCATTTAAAATAAAAGTTGTTTAAAATAAACAACTGTGTGCACCCTATTATTAATGTAGATGTGTATTTCAGTAATAAACTTAAGTAGGGGAGTTTTAAGTTACCAGGATTTATATCAAAATAGTGATCCCATGTCTGCAAAACTAACATTTTAAATGAAATATTGATAGCTAATCGATATCGAATCGAATATAATCGAATCGAAACCATAAAAATAACAATCGAATCGAATTGCCAAATTGGTCACAATACCCAGCCCTAATTCACATCCTAATGAATAAACAACCAAGAGTTTAAATATTCCCTTCTATCTCCTCCTCTCTGACTCTCTCTTTCCACCCATCCCCCCTCCCCACTCTCACCCTAACACTCAACAAACACACACCCACTTACCACGCACACACATAAGTGCAGAGCAGAGAGGGATCAGATTTGTTTTTTAATTTTCGTTAATTCATAGATCTTTGTATAATTATGAAATGAACGGTGTCTGATCAGAATGACTAGTAGTCTGTATGAAAAAAGTTTCAAAGACTTTGGATGCTGCACTTTAAAGATATAATAAAATTACGGCTATCTTGTTTTACTCCGATTTCAATCAATCACCACATCAACACCGTTCAAGATATCCTAAATCTGCTCGCAATTTAGAATCTTCAGAATGTTGGCAACATGTCAAAAAAGTTTGGTGTGAATTGGTTGGTTTTCCTGAGAGAAGTATATAAAATTCCACAGCCTGATTTTTCCAAATATCCACATTCAAATCAAAATAGCCGACTTCCTGTTGATCGTAGCTAATGGGTGTAAATTAGAAATGTTTCTGGCTTGATGAGATCAATATATGTACCGAGTTTGGTGACTGTAGGACAAACTAAACCCCCAACTTTTGTCAAAAGGTGGCGCTATGGAGCGCCTGCTCCACGCCCATTTATGGGCTTTTATCAGTGTCTAAATATCATTAATACAGATGTGTGTGTGAAGTTTCATGAAATTCTGAGTATTTTAAGTGGCTTCAAAACACAAAAAACTAAAGTTAAAGTTTGACACATTGCCATGGCAACATGATAAAAGTTATCGATAATGCAATTCACAGATTCTCTTCGGCCGTGTTTCAACATTATTGAGATGAAGTTTGAAGCAAATTGAGTAAAATTAAGAGGTTGATTTAAAAGCATTTAGAAAATGTTGCGCTTTGTGTTGCCAGTTGGTGGCGCTATAACTTTGACTCCTAATAGTCACATCTCTGTGATCGGCATCATAAGATGAACAAACTGCTGAAGTTTGGTCAAAATCAGACAAAGTGTGTTAAAGTTATTAGACACTTCCTGTTTCTCATTTCTCGCCATAACTTTGTCGCCCCGCCACGGCCAAACCGTTCGAGATATCAAAAATCCCCTGGCAATTTTGCGTCCCCAATGTCTTGAGATCATGCTGACCGAGTTTGGTGGCCATCGGTGGAAAGGTCTAGGAGGAGTATTTCAAATTCCATTGCATGCGCTTTTTAGACATCCCTAAATAGCTGACTTCCTGTAGGGTGAAGCACTGACTTTGAGCATGAAAGTTTTTCAGCCCGATGAGGTCTATATGTGTATGAATTTTGATAACTGTAGGTCAACCGGTGTGCGCTCCAGAATCCCTCAAATGTATTTTTTTTTCATGCTGTGCCACGCCCCCCCCCAGGTGACCCCCCCATGTCAAAGTTGGTCCGGCCCTGATGGCCGCAGGTTCCAATGTGTGTGCAAAGTTTCAAGAGTTTTCGTGTATGTTAAGGGCCCCGAAATTACTCAAAACATTGATGAAATAATAATAATAATTAAAGCTGCAAGCAGCGTTGACCGGGCCCTCGCCCTCTGGCAGTCGCCATCCCGATAGCATCAGGAAAACGGTGCCCAGTTGGCACATGCATTCACAATAACCCTTTGGACTAACCCTAACTGTCTCTCCTCCTTTCTGACTCTTTCTCTTACCACCCATCCCACCTCCTTACACTCAGCCACTTACCACACAAACACACACAAAGAGTGCAGAGCAGAGTGAGATCAGATTTGTTTTTTAATTTTCTTTCATTCGTGGAGTTTTGTATAATTATGAAATGAACTGTGTTTAATCAGAATGAATAGTTATTTGTATGAAAAAAGTTTCAAAGAGTTAGGATGCTGCACTTTAAATATATAATAAATCATTGAAAATTGAAAATGGAAAATGAAATTCTAGGCACGCTACCTGCCTCAAAAACACAGGAAACAAATATTTGAATGTATTTTGTATTTTTATTTATTTGCCATGGCAACAGCATTTGATGCATCAGGGACGCCTTTACAGACTCTCATCGGCCGTGTTTTTACATCATTCTGATGAAGTTTGAAGAAAATCGAGTACAAAAATATTGTTCGTTGTTCGTTCGTGTGTTAGTTCATTAACCAATGTTAACAAAAGAGACCCTATTTTAAATAGTTACCATGTTTTATGATCTACATCCATTTTTAATATTATTTTAATGATCTATAAGCATCTGTGAAATAATTATAAACAAATATATTAAAAATAAATACATATTAACTTAGTTGATGTATTTGTTTCTCATTCTAATTAAGTGAACTGAGCAGTATAGTGTCATACTTATAAGATTTTTTATTCTATCAGTGAGATTGTATATAACTATATAAATCATATAATTTTTCCTTAAAAGATTAAAAAAAGATTTTAATGCTCTTTAAGCACCTATACAAAATAATTATGTAAAAGTACACTGTCAGTACAGTCTATATCAACTGATTATATGGATTATTTTCATTCTTATACACTGAGAATGAGCTAAATAGCATTAGAGGTCAAACGATTCCTTATCTTATGAGGACCTCTAGTGTTCATCCCTGGTATTAGAGCTTTAATCTGACAAATTTATGTGACACTTTTAATGTTTTTGGGGCCTCTGAGCATGATAACATTTTGAAACTACACGTATTTCCTAAGAATTTCTTGTTCTTTATATGTAAAAAGTTTTGATGAGTTAGAATAATGCAATTTAAAGATATATGAAAATAACTCTTCATCTTTTTTATTGTTACTTTCATAAATCACCACATCAACACCGTTCAAGATGTCCCAAAGCCGTTCACAATTTAACATCTTCAGTATCTTGGCATCATGTTGACAAAGTTTGCTGTGAACTGTCTGATTCTGCTATGAGTGACATGAATTTATTCACAGCTATATTTAAAAACACAGGAAACAAATGTTAAAGTTTGACATGTTGCCATGGCAACAGAATTTGATGTATCAAGGACCCCTTCACAGATTCTCATCGGCCTTGTTTTGATATTATTCTGATGAAGTTTGAAGCAAATTGAGTAAAATTAAGAGGTTGATTTAAAAGCGTTTTGCAAGCAACACACTTCCTGCTGCCAGTTGGTGGCGCTATAACTTTGACTCATAATAGTCACATCTCTGTGATCGGTATCATACGACGAACAAACTGCTTAAGTTTGGTCAAAATCAGATAAAGTGTGTCAAAATTATTAGACATTTCCTGTTTCTCATTTCTCGCCATAATTTGTCGCCCTGCCACGGCCAAACCGTTCGAGATAGCAAAAATCCCCTGGCAATTTTGCATTCCCAATATCTTGAGATCATGCTGACCGAGTTTGGTGGCCATCGGTGGAAAGGTCTAGGAGGAGTATTTCAAATTCCACAGCTTGATTTTTCCAAAAATCCATATTTAAATAAAATTAGCTGACTTCCTGTTGGTCGTAGCTAATGGGTGTAAATTAGAAAGTTGTCCGGCTTGATGAGTCCAATATTTGTACCGAGTTTGGTGACTGTAGGACAAAGTAACCCCCCAACTTTAGTCAAAAGGTGGCGCTATGGAGCGCCTGCTCCACGCCCATTTATGGGCTTTTATCAGTGTTTAACTGTCATTAATACAGATGTGTATGTTGAGTTTCATGAAATTCTAAGCATTTTAAGTGGCTCAAAAACACAAAAAACTAAAGTTAAAGTTTGACACGTTGCCATGGCAACATGATAAAAGTTATGGATAACGCCCTTCACAGATTCTTATCGGTCGTGTTTTGACATTATTGTGATGAAGTTTGAAGCAAATTGAGTAAAATTAAGAGGCTGAGTTTAAAGCGTTTCAAAAACGTCACGCTTTCTGCTGCCAGTTGGTGGCGCTATAACTTTGACTCATAATAGTCACATCTCTGTGATCGGCATCAGACGATGAACAAACTGCTGAAGTTTGGTCAAAATCAGACAAAGTATGTCAAAGTTATTAGGCACTTCCTGTTTCTCATTTCTCGGCATAAATTTGTCGCCCCGTCACGGTCAAACCGTTCGAGATATCAAAAATCCCCTGGCAATTTTGCGTCCCCAATGTCTTGAGATCATTCTGACCGAGTTTGGTGGCCATCGGTGGAAAGGCCTAGTAGGAGTATTTCAAATTCCATTGCATGCACTTTTTAGACATCCCTGAATAGCCGACTTCCTGTTTGGCGAAGCACGGACTATGAGTGTGAAATTTGTTCGGCCCGATGAGGTCTATATGTGTATGAATTTTGGTGACTGTAGGTCAACCGTTGTGCGCTCCAGAGCCCTTCAAAAGTCGCAATTTTTAACGCTGTGCCATGCCCCCCCCAGGTGACCCCCCCATGTCAAAGTCTGTCCGGCCCTGATGGCCGCAGGTTCCAATGTGTGTGCAAAGTTTCAAGAGTTTTCGTGTATGTTAAGGCCCCCGAAATCCCCCAAAACATTGAAAAAAAAATAATAATAATAATAATTAAAGCTGCAAGCAGCGATGGTAGGGCCCTCGCACTCGGGCTCACCGCCGATCGGTGGCGAATGGTGGGCACTATGCTATTAACACAGAAAATGTAGGAGGAATATGTCAAAGTCATTGATATGTGCCAATCTTCCTTCTGCCAGCTGGTGGCGCTATGCCTATAACTGAATATTGGCATGCAGATGTGTTCAGGCCAGTGCTTTTATCAAACATATGAAGTTTGGTGAAGCTTGAACATGGCATGCTTGAGTGTAAGTCATGACATATCCTGCTGCCAACAGGTGGCGCTATTACAAAATATTGGCTTTTAGATGTCTTCAGGCCAGGACTATTGGCAAACATGTCAAGTTTGGTGCAAATTGTACATTGCATGCTTAAGTTAGTGTAAAACAAGTAATTTTCTGTTGCCAGCTGGTGGCGCTATGACTATAACTAAATATTGGCATGTAAATGTATTCAGGCCAAGACTCTTATCAAACATATTAAGTTTGGGGCTGATTGGACATTGCATGCCTGAGTTACAGTAACTTCCTGTTTCATTGCATTAAGAGTATGCTTTAGCACTTAGCTAAATGTTGCTAACATGTTTCTAGCATGTTGCTACCCTATTTAACACTTGTTGATATTTTTAAAATGTTGCTGGGCATCCACAACAGTATTAAACATGTGACTTCCTGTTGCCAGCAGGTGGCACTATGACTATAACTGAATATGGGCATGGGCTTGTGTTCAGACCAGGACTCTTATCAAACATATTAAGCTTGGGTCAGATTGGACATTGTATGCATGAGTTACACTTATTTTTCTTTGTATTAATATTATGCTTTAGCTCTCAGCTAAGTGTTGCTAGCATGTTTTAACATGATTCTAGCATGATGCTAGCCTATTTAAAACTTGCTGACGCTTTTTATTATGTTGCTAGGAGTCCGTAACACCATTAAACGTCACTTCCTGTTGTCAGCAGGTGGCGCTGTGACTATAACTGAATATGGGCATGTATATATCTTCAGGCCAGGACTCTTATCAAACGTGAAGTTTGGGGCTGATTGGACATTGCATGTCTGAGTTACAGTAACTTCCTGTTTTATGTCTTTAACAACATGCTTTAGTAAGTAAGTTGTAAGTGTTGCTAGCATGTTTGAGTACGTTTTAAACTAGTTTAGCACTCAATGGCTTTTTTAGTGTGTTGCAAATAGTGTGTCACAGTGTTAAACATGTCACTTCCTGTTGACAGTAGGTGGCGCTATAACTATAACTGAATATTGGCATGTAGATATCTTTAGGCCAGGACTGTTATCAAACATGTGAAGTTTGGGGCTGATTGTACATTGCATGCCTGAGTTACAGTAACTTCCTGTTTCATTGCATTAAGAGTATGCTTTAGCACTTAGCTAAATGTTGCTAACATGTTATAGCATGTTTCTAGCATGTTGCTACCCTGTTTAACAGTTGTTGATTTTTTTAAAATGTTGCTAGTCATCCACAACAGTATTAAACATATGGCTTCCTGTTACCAGCTGGTGGCGCTATGACTATAACTGAATACGGGCATGGGCGTGTGTTTAAGCCAGGATTCTTATCAAACATGTTAAGTTTGGGGCTGATTGGACATTGTATGCCTGAGTTATAGTAACTTCCTGTTTCATTGTATTATTAGCATGCTTTAGCATATTAGCTAAGTGTTGCTAGCATGCTTTATTATTTTTGTAGCATGTTTAATATTAAGTTTGGGTCAGATTCAACATTATATACATGAGTTACAGCAATTTCCTTTTGTATTTGTATTAATAGCATGCTTTAGCTCTTAGCTAAGTGTTGCTAGCATGTTTTAGCATGTTTGTAGCATGTTGCTAGCCTATTTAAGACTTGTTAACGCTTTTCAATATGTTTCTAGGAGTCCGTAACAGTGTTAAACATGTCATTTCCTGTTGTCAGCAGGTGGCGCTATGACTATAACTGAATATGGGCATTGACGTGTGTTCAGGACCGGACTGTCATCAAACATGTGAAGTTTGAGGCAGATCGGACATCGTATGCCTGAGTTATAGCAACTTCCTTTTTCATGGCAAAACATCAAAGTTTGTCCGGCCGCCACGGACACGCCCTTCGACGAAAACTCTAAAGCTTCGCAATTTAACATCGCAAAGGCCTTATGATGACACTCAGCAAATTTGAAGATGATCGGATAAAAACTGTAGGAGGAGTTCGTTAAAGTATGAGGCCTGAAAATGGCAAAAACTGCACAAAAATCGTACAGGAAATTCAATATAACGGACTTCCTGTTGGGTTTCGGATGTTGCACCAGGAGACTTTTTTGTAGGTATTGGTGTGTTACATATGTGTACCGAGTTTCGTACATGTACGTGAAACGTAGCTCGAGGGGCACTCCGTTGAAATTTTATAGGTGGCGCTATCGAGCCATTTTGCCACACCCACTTTTGAAAACCATATCAGATGTAAATTTTCGCCAGGTCTGATGCGTGTGCAAAGTTTCGTGAGTTTTCGGGCATGTTTAGGCCCTCAAAAAGACTTTTCATTTTGGAGAAGAAGAAGAAGAAGAAGAATAATAATTAAAGCTGCAAGCAGCGATGAACGGGCCCTCGCACACGGGCTCACCGCCGACCGGTGGCTTTAGGAACACAGCAAATGGTGGGTAGTATGCTTTTAATACAGTAAAAATATGAGAAATATGTCAAAGTCACTTAAATGTGCCAAATTTCCTGCTGCCAGCTGGTGGCGCTATGCCTATAACTGATTATTGGCATGTAGATGTGTTCAGGCCACCACTTTCATTAAACATATGAAGTTTGGTGCAGATTGACCTTGGTATGTTTGAGTTAGTGAAATATATGATATATCCTGCTGCCAACAGGTGGCGCTATGATAATATCTGAATATTGGCCTTTAGGTGTCTTCAGGCCAGGACTCTTACCAAACCTGTGAAGTTTGAGGCAGATCGGACATTTTATGGCTGAGTTATAACAACTTCTATGTCCATGGCGAAACATCAAACTTTGTCACGCCGCCACGGACACGCCCTTTAACGAAAACTCAAGATCTTCGCAATTTAACATCTCTACGGCCTCTAGATCAGACTGATTAAATATAATGTTGATATCATTAAATCTCTAGGAGGAGTTTGATACAAGTCATTTCCTGTTGCCAACAGGTGGCGCTGTGATTATAATAGAATATTGGCCTTCAGTTGTGTTCAGGCCAGGACTCTTATCGAATATGTGAAGTTTGAGGCAAATCGGACATTTTATGGCTGAGTTATAACAAGTTTTATATCCATGGCGAGACCTCGAAATTTGTCAGGCCGCCACGGACACGCCCTTTACCGAAAACTCAAGATCTTCACAATTTAACATCACTAAGGCCTTTATATTTGACTGACCGATTTTGGTGTTGATCTGTATAAATCTCTAGGAGGAGTTGGTTGTAGAGTACAGCATGACACTTCCTGTTGCCAGCAGGTGGCGCTATGACTATAACTGAATATGGATATGTAGATGTCATCAGGTCAGGACTGTTATCACACATGTGAGGTTTGGGACAGATCGGACATTTTATGTCTAAGTTATAGCAACTTCCTTTTTCATGGCGAAACATCGAAATTTGCGAGGCCGCCACGGACACGCCCTCCGATGAAAACTCTAGATCTTCACAATTTAACGTCACAAAGGGCTTTAGATTAGACTCACCAAATTTGCTGTTGATCGGAGTAAATCTCTAGGAGGAGTTTGTTCAAGTACGACGCCTGAAAATGGCAAAAATGACACAAATTTTGCTAAGAAAATTAATAATAACCGACTTCCTGTTGGGTTTCGGATTTTGTCCCAGGAGGCTTTTTTTTAGGTATTGGTGAGTTACATGTGTGTACCGATTTTCATGCATGTACGTGAATCATAGCTGAAAGCGCACACCACGGAACGTGTAAAGGTGGCGCTATCGAGCCGTTTTGCCACACCCATCTCTGAAACCCATATCAGACATCCATTTTCGCCAGGTTTGATGTGTGTGCAAAGTTTCATGAGTTTTCGGGTATGTTTAGGCCCTCAAAAATGCGATTCATTCCGGAGAAGAATAATAATAATAATAATAATAAACGAAGCAGATCCAATAGGGTCCTCACACCATCGGTGCTCGGGCCCTAATAATAAACGAAGCAGATCCAATAGGGTCCTCACACCATCGGTGCTCGGGCCCTAATTAAAGCTGCGAGCAGCGATGAACGGGCCCTCGCACCCGGGCTCACCGCCGACCGGTGGCTTCAGGAAAACAGCAATCGGTGGGCAGTATGCTTTTAATACAGTAAATATAGAAAAAATATGTCATAAGTCATTTAAATGTGCCAAAATTGCTGCTGCCAGCTGGTGGCGCTATGCCTATAACTGATTATTGACATGTAGATGTGTTCAGGCCAGCACTATTATCAAACATATGAAGTTTGGTGCAGATTGACCTTGGTATGTTTGAGTTAGTGAAATATATGAGATATCCTGCTGCCAACAGGTGGCGCTATGATAATATCTGAATATTGGTCTTTAGGTGTCTTCAGGCCAGGACTCTTACCAAACCTGTGAATTTTGTGGCAGATCAGACATTTTCAGGCTAAGTTATAACCACTTCTATGTCTATGCAGAAACATCAAACTTTGTCAGGCCACCACGGACATGCCCTTTAATGAAAACTCAAGATCTTCACAATTTAACATCTCTAAGGCCTCAAGATCAGACTGACCAAATATAATGTTGATTTAATTAAATGCAATCAATGCAAGGACTTCAGATAGATGCCAACTGTGAACCAGTATGCTACAAATAAGAACATGTAATTCATGATGATAGCAAAATGTTATTATTGCTTCCTTTATATCCACCACTTCTGCTTAAATGTCATTGTTACCTATCTGTACAATTTTTGTATAATATATTTTTGTATAAAATCAATTGTTGTCATAACTAAGAATCAATAAGGAAGACGGTGCCCAGTTGGCACATGCATTCACAGTAACCATCTGCTAGTTTGGATTTTAAGTTTACAGAATTGAAAGGGTTACACTTTAAAATCAACACACAGACACATACACACAAAATATAAAATGTTGCCATCCAGTTTCATTTGTTAAAATTAACTATATCAGTTAACATGACCAATAAATAAATAGCATTTATTAATGTTAATTAATATTAAGCTAAAAAAAGTATTCATATAAAGTTTATGTACTGTGAATTAACATGAACATGAACACAGTTCATGTGGGTGTACAGCAATACACAATAAAGTGCTCTATAAACGCTTCATTCTTTCAAAATATCTTTAAAAATCAAGTTGAGTATTTTAACGGGGTGATACATATATATAACTGATCTTAAAATTATGGTTTTCAGATGTTTTGAAGAGATAACAGTAACATTTGTTTTGTTGTCAAAGTTTGTCTTAATTTTTTATTATTATGATTTTATATTCAATAAATAACACTATGTAAATATTGTCTATCAATGAAGATAAATTGATCATGCTAAAAAGTTGTATTTTTTAAAATCTTTTGCTATGTGACTGAATAGGACAAGTTCATGGTACAGTTAAGTAAAAAATAAATAAAAAACAACAACTGCAAAAAATGAACAATGAAAGACTTAGTGACCCTTTATATTTTCTCAAAATATCAGACTCTCAAAGATCAGACATATTTATGTAATTACACTACATACAGTATGTGCATTTTGTTCAAAGATGGTCTGTAGGATGGCTCTCTACTCTGTCACCCTCTCTGCCTCTCACCCCTCCCCCCTGCAATAATGAGCTTCTCTGTGCCTGACTGAACGCACATACATACAGTAGAGACATTCACCAGAGTGACAGCAGGTTTCTGAGTTCTTTTTTTAAATTTTCTTTAATTCATAGAAGCTTGTATACATTTTTTATTTCCAGCACTTGCTCAGAATGATTAGATCTATGTGTGAAAAAAGTTTTAAAGAGTTTGGATGCTGCACTTTAAAGATATAAAAATATTTTTTACTATATCTTTAAAAAATCACCACGTCCACACCGTTCAAGATATCCAAAATCCGCTCGCAATTTAACATCTTCAGAATATTCTCTTCATGTTAAAAAAGTTTGGTGTGAACAGCTGGTTGTTCTTAGAAGTAGTGTGCATTTGTTTACAGCCTGATTTTTCCAAAAATCCACATTCAAATCAAAATAGCCGGCTTCCTGTTGGTCTCAGCTAATGAGTTTGATTTAGAAAGTTGTCCAAATTGATGAGATTAATATATGTACAGAGTTTAGTGACTGTAGGAAAAACTAACCCCCCAACTTTTGTCAAAAGATGGCGCTATAGAGTGCCTGCTCCACGCCCATTTATGACCTTTTGCCAGTGTCTAACTATCATAAATATTGATGTGTGTGTTGAGTTTCATGAAATTCTAAGCATGTTAACTGCCTCGAAAAGACAGGAATCTAATTTTAAAGTTTGACATGTTGCCATGGCAACAGCATTTGATTTATCATCGACCCCTTTACATATTCTTATCGGCCGTGTTTTGACATGATTTTGATGAAGTTTAAAGAAAATCGAGTAAAATTAAGAGGCTGATATCAAAGCATTTTGAAAATGACACACTTCCTGCTGCCAGTTGGTGGCGCTATAACTTTGACTCATAATAGTCACATTTATGGAATCGGCATCATACAACGAACAAACTGGTGAAGTTTCATCAGAATCAGGCAATGTGGTCAACAGTTATTAGACACTTCCTGTTTCTCATTTCTCGCCATAACTTTGTCGCCTTGCCACGGCCAAACCGTTCGAGATATCAAAAATCTCCTCGCAATTTAGCGTCCCCAATGTCTTGAGATCATGCTGACCGAGTTTGGTGACAATCCCATGGAATTCCTGGGAGGAGTACGTTAAATTCCAGAGCATGCGCTTTTTAAACAGCCCTAAATATCTCACTTCCTGTTGCGTGGAGCCCGTGACATAGAGTACAAAAGTTGTTTGGCTCAGTGAGATCTATATGTGTACCGAGTTTCATATCAATACATGCAAGTATGTGTGCGCAGTACATCAAGTTTTCAAACTGTGTTCCAGGGGGCGCTGTAGAGGCCCTGAACCACGCCCGGGTCCCAGCCTCTTTGGCGTCCTGATGGCCGCAGATTCCGACGGGTGTGCAAATTTTCAAGAGTTTTTGAGTATGTTAAGGCCCCCAAAAGTGCCCGGAAGGTTGAAAAAAAGAAAAAAAAAAAAAAAAAAAAAATAATAACCCTTAGAAGAACAATAGGGCCTTCGCCCTTTTGGGCTCGGGCCCT
Source organism: Garra rufa (assembly GCF_049309525.1). Classification (NCBI taxonomy): domain Eukaryota; kingdom Metazoa; phylum Chordata; class Actinopteri; order Cypriniformes; family Cyprinidae; genus Garra; species Garra rufa. The sequence continues at coordinate 16,790,275 of NC_133372.1, forward strand.
AATAAACGGAGCAATTCCAATAGGGTCCTCGCACTGTAGTGCTCGGGCCCTAATAATAATCCTTAGAAAAACAATAGGGCCTTCGCCCTTTTGGGCTCGGGCCCTAATAATCCTTAGAAAAACAATAGGGCCTTCGCCCATTCTGGGCTCGGGCCCTAATAATAATTAAAGCTGCGAGCAGCGATGAACGGGCCCTCGCACCCGGGCTCACCGTCGACCGGTGGCTTTAGGAAAACAGCAAACGGTGGGCAGTATGCTTTTAATACAGTAAATATATGAGAAATATGTCATAAGTCATTTAAATGTGCCAAACTTCCCATTGGCAGCTGGTGGCGCTATGCCTATAAATGGCATGTAGATGTGTTCAGGCCAGCACTATTATCAAACATATGAAGTTTGGTGCAGATTGACCTTGGTATGTTTGAGTTAGTGAAAGATATGATATATCCTGGTGTCAACAGGTGGTGCTATGATAATATCTGAATATTGGCCTTTAGGTGTCTTCAGGCCAGGACTCTTACCAAACCTCTGAAGTTTGAGGCAGATCAGACATTTTATGGCTGAGTTATTAGACCTATGTCCATGGCGAAACATCAAACTTTGTCAGGCCGCCACTGAAACTCAAGATCTTCACAATTTAACATCTCTAAGGCCTCTAGATCAGACTGACCAAATATAATGTTGATTTCATTAAATGTCTAGGAGGAGTTTGCTATAAACCTAATCCCCTGCAAGGACTTCAGATAATGCCAACTGTGAACCAAATGTGAACATTTTCCCTATATTCTGATGATGATGATAAGAACATGTAATTCATGATGATAACAAAATGTTATTATTGCTTGCATTACATTCACCACTTCTGCTTAAATCGTTACCTATCTGTACAATTTGTATGTGGATATTGCTTTTCTGGTGACTCCTGTTATAAGACATCACTCTAAAGCGCTACATAACTAAGAATCAATTAGGAAAACGGTGCACAGTTGGCAAATGCATTCACAGTAACCCTCTGCTTGTTTGGATTTTAAGTTTACTGAATTGAAAGGGTTACACTTTAAAATCAACACAGAGACACATACACACAATATATAAAATGTTGCCATCCAGTTTCATTTGTTAACATTAACTATATTAGTTAACATGAACAATAATTAAATAGCATTTATTAATGTTAATTAATATTAAGCTAAAAAAAAGTATTCATATATTGTTTAAAGGTAAATTAGTATCTTTTAGTTTATTTACTGTGAATTAACATAAACATGAACACAGTTCATGTGGGTGTACAGCAATACACAAAGTGCTCTATAAACGCTTAATTCTTTCAAAATATCTTTAAAAATCAAGTTGAGTGTTTTAATGGGGCGATATATATATAACTGATCTTAAAATGATGGTTTTCGGATGTTTTGAACAGATAACAGCAAAGTTTGTTTTGTTGTCAAAGTTTGTCTTGAAATTTTTAATTATTATAATTTTATATTCAATAAATAACACTATGAAAATATTGTCTACAATGAAGATTATTCACTCATGCTTAAAAGTTGTATTTTTCTTAATCTTTTGCTATGTGACTGAATAGGACAAGTTCATGGTACAGTTCAGTAAAAATAAATAAAAAACAACAACTGCAAAATACAAACAATGAAAGATTTAATGACCCTTTATATTTTCTCAAAGTATCAGACATATTTATGTCGATTACGCTACAGCAATGTGCATCTTCCTCAAAGATGGTCTTAAGCAAAACAGCATGTTCCACTGGTCTCTCTCCCTTACACCCCTCCCCCCTTCAGTCACTCTTCAGTGACTCAATGGTGACTGAACACAGACAGGCACAGGCAGAGTGACAGCAGGTTTCTAATTTCTTTTTTTAATTTTCTTTAATTCATAGAAGCTTGTATAAAATTGATATTTACACCACTTGCTCAGAATGATAAGATCTCTGTGTGAAAAAAGTTGTAAAGAGTTTGGATGCTGCACTTTAAAGATATAAAAAAATTACGGTTATGTTTTTTACTACATCTTTAAAAAATCACCACGTCAACACCCTTCAAGATATCCCAAATTCGCTCGCAATTTAACATCTTCAGAATCTTCTCTTCATGTTAAAAAAGTTTGGTGTGAATACCTTATTTTTCTTAGAAGGAGTGTGAATTTGTTTACAGCCTGATTTTTCCAAAAATCCACATTCAAATCAAAATAGCCGGCTTCCTGTTGGTCTTAGCAAATGAGTTTGATTTAGAAAGTTGTCCAGATTGATGAGAACAATATATGTACAGAGTTTGGTGACTGTAGGAAAAACTAACCCCCCAACTTTTGTCAAAAGATGGCGCTATAGAGTGCCTGCTCCACGCCCATTTATGACCTTTTGCCAGTGTCTAACTATCATTAATATTGACGTGTGTGTTGAGTTTCATGAAATTCTAAGCATGTTATCTGCCTCGAAAAGACAGGAATCTAATTTTAAAGTTTGACACGTTGCCATGGTAACAGCATTTGATTTATCATCGACCCCTTTACATATTCTCATCGGCCGTGTTTTGACATGATTTTGATGAAGTTTGAAGAAAATCAAGTAAAATTAAGAGGCTGATTTCAAAGGATTTTGAAAATGACACGTTTCCTGCTGCCAGTTGGTGGCGCTATAACTTTGACTCATAATAGTCACATTTATGGAAGCGGCATCATACAACAAACAAACTGGTGAAGTTTCATAAGAATCAAGCAATGTGTGCAACAGTAATTAGACACTTCCTGTTTCTCATTTCTCGCCATAACTTTGTCGCCTTGCCACGGCCAAACCGTTCGAGATATCAAAAATCTCCTCGCAATTTAGCGTCCCCAATGTCTTGAGATCATGCTGACCGAGTTTGGTGACAATCCTCTGGAAACCCTGGGAGGAGTACGTTAAATTCCAGAGCATGCGCTTTTTAAACAGCCCTAAATATCGCACTTCCTGTCGCGTTCAGCCCATGACATAGAGTACAAAAGTTGTTTGGCTCAGTGAGATCTATATGTGTACCGAGTTTCATATCAATACGTGCAAGTATGTGTGCGCAGTACATCAAGTTTTCAAACTGTGTTCCAGGGGGCGCTGTAGAGGCCCTGAACCACGCCCGGGTCCCAGCCTCTGTGGCGTCCTGATGGCCGCAGATTCCGACGTGTGTGCAAATTTTCAAGAGTTTTTGAGTATGTTAAGGCCCCCAAAAGTGCCCAGAAGGTTTAAAAAAAAAAAAAAAAATAAAAAAATAAGAACCCTTAGAAGAACAATAGGGCCTTCGCCCTTTTGGGCTCGGGCCCTAATAAGAACCCTTAGAAGAACAATAGGGCCTTCGCCCTTTTGGGCTCGGGCCCTAAATAATAATAATAATCCTTAGAAAAACAATAGGGCCTTCGCCCTTTTGGGCTCGGGCCCTAATAAGAATCCTTAGAAGAACAATAGGGCCTTCGCCCTTTTGGGCTCGGGCCCTAATAATAAACGGAGCAATTCCAATAGGGTCCTCGCACTGTAGTGCTCGGGCCCTAATAATAATAATAATAATAATAATAAACGAAGCAGATCCAATAGGGTCCTCACACCATCGGTGCTCGGGCCCTAATAAGAATCCTTAGAAGAACAATAGGGCCTTCGCCCTTTTGGGCTCGGGCCCTAATAATAATCCTTAGAAAAACAATAGGGCCTTCGCCCTTTTGGGCTCGGGCCCTAATAATAATCCTTAGAAAAACAATAGGGCCTTCGCCCTTTTGGGCTCGGGCCCTAATTAAAGCTGCGAGCAGCGATGAACGGGCCCTCGCACCCGGTCTCACCGCCGACCGGTGGCTTCAGGAAAACAGCAAACGGTGGGCAGTATGCTTTTAATACAGTAAATGTAGGAGAAATATGTCAAAGTCACTTAAATGTGCCAAACTTGCCGCTGCCAGCTGGTGGCGCTATGCCTATAACTGATTATTGGCATGTAGATGTGTTCAGGCCAGCACTATTATCAAACATATGAAGTTTGGTGCAGATTGACCTTGGTATGTTTGAGTTAGTGAAATATATGAGATATCCTGCTGCCAACAGGTGGCGCTATGATTATAACTGAATATTGGTCTTTAGGTGTCTTCAGGCCAGGACTCTTACCAAACCTGTGAATTTTGTGGCAGATCAGACATTTTCAGGCTAAGTTATAACCACTTCTATGTCTATGCAGAAACATCAAACTTTGTCAGGCCACCACGGACATGCCCTTTAATGAAAACTCAAGATCTTCACAATTTAACATCTCTAAGGCCTCAAGATCAGACTGACCAAATATAATGTTGATTTAACTAAATGCAATCAATGCAAGGACTTCAGATAAATGCCAACTGTGAACCAGTATGCTACAAATTCCCTATTTTCTGATGATGATGATAAGAACATGATTCATGGTGATAGCAAAATGTTATTATTGCTTCCTTTACATCCATCACTTCTGCTTAAATGTCATTGTTACCTATCTGTACAATTTTTGTGTGGATATTGCTTTGCTGGTGACTCCTGTTATAAGACATCACTCTTAAGTGCTACATAACTAAGAATCAATAAGGAAGACGGTGCCCAGTTGGCACATGCATTCACAGTAACCCTCTGCTAGTTTGGATTTTAAGTTTACAGAATTGAAAGGGTTACACTTTAAAATCAACACACAGACACATACACACAAAATATAAAATGTTGCCATCCAGTTTCATTTGTTAAAATTAACTATATTAGTTAACATGACCAATAAATAAATAGCATTTATTAATGTTAATTAATATTAAGCTAAAAAAAGTATTCATATAAAGTTTATGTACTGTGAATTAACATGAACATGAACACAGTTCATGTGGGTGTACAGCAATACACAATAAAGTGACTATAAACGCTTCATTCTTTCAAAATATCTTTAAAAATCAAGTTGAGTATTTTAACGGGGTGATATATATATATATATATAACTGATCTTAAAATTATGGTTTTCAGATGTTTTGAAGAGATAACAGTAACGTTTGTTTTGTTGTCAAAGTTTGTCTTAATTTTTTATTATTATTATTTTATATTCAATAAATAACACTATGTAAATATTGTCTATCAATGAAGATAAATTGATCATGCTAAAAAGTTGTATTTTTTTAAATCTTTTGCTATGTGACTGAATAGGACAAGTTCATGGTACAGTTAAGTAAAAAATAAATAAAAAACAACAACTGCAAAATACGAACAATGAAAGACTTAGTGACCCTTTATATTCTCTCAAAATATCAGACTCTCAAAGATCAGACATATTTATGTAATTACACTACATACAGTATGTGCATTTTTTGTTCAAAGATGGTCTGTAGGATGGCTCTCTACTCTGTCACCCTCTCTGCCTCTCACCCCTCCCCCCTGCAATAATGAGCTTCTCTGTGCCTGACTGAACGCACACACATACTGTAGAGACATTCACCAGAGTGACAGCAGGTTTCTGAGTTATTTTTTTAATTTTCTTTAATTCATTGAAGCTTGTATAAAATTTATATTTCCAGCACTTGCTCAGAATGATTAGATCTCTGTGTGAAAAAAGTTTTAAAGAGTTTGGATGCTGCACTTTAAAGATATAAAAAAATTAGGGTTTTGTTTTTTACTACATCTTTAAAAAATCACCACGCCAACACCGTTCAAGATATCCCAAATCCGCTCGCAATTTAACATCTTCAGAATCTTCTCTTCATGGTAAAAAAGTTTGGTATGAAAAGCTTGTTGTTCTTAGAAGGAGTGTGAATTTGTTTACAGCCTGATTTTTCCAAAAATCCACATTCAAATCAAAATAGCCGGCTTCCTGTTGGTCTTAGCTAATGAGTTTGATTTAGAAAGTTGTCCAGATTGATGAGAACAATATAAGTACAGAGTTTGGTGACTGTAGGAAAAACTAACCCCCCAACTTTTGTCAAAAGATGGCGCTATAGAGTGCCTGCTCCACGCCCATTTATGACCTTTTGCCAGTGTCTAACTATCATTAATATTGATGTGTGTGTTGAGTTTCATGAAATTCTAAGCATGTTATCTGCCTCGAAAAGACAGGAATGTAATTTTAAAGTTTGACACGTTGCCATGGCAACAGCATTTGATTTATCATCGACCCCTTTACATATTCTTATCGGCCGTGTTTTGACATGATTTTGATGAAGTTTAAAGAAAATCGAGTAAAATTAAGAGGCTGATTTCAAAGCATTTTGAAAATGACACGTTTCCTGCTGCCAGTTGGTGGCGCTATAACTTTGACTCATAATAGTCACATTTATGGAATCGGCATCATACAAGGAACAAACTGGTGAAGTTTCATCAGAATCAGGCAATGTGTGCAACAGTTATTAGACACTTCCTGTTTCTCATTTCTCGCCATAATTTTGTCGCCTTGCCACGGCCAAACCGTTCGAGATATCAAAAATCTCCTCGCAATTTAGCGTCCCCAATGTCTTGAGATCATGCTGACCGAGTTTGGTGACAATCGTATGGAAATCCTGGGAGGAGTACGTTAAATTCCAGAGCATGCGCTTTTTAAACAGCCCTAAATATCTCACTTCCTGTTGCGTGGAGCCCATGACATAGAGTACAAAAGTTGTTTGGCTCAGTGAGTTCTATATGTGTACCGAGTTTCATATCAATACGTGCAAGTATGTGTGCGCAGTACATCAAGTTTTCAAACTGTGTTCCAGGGGGCGCTGTAGAGGCCCTGAACCACGCCCGGGTCCCAGCCTCTGTGGCGTCCGGACGACGGCAGATTCCGACGTGTGTGCAAATTTTCAAGAGTTTTTGAGTATGTTAAGGCCCCCAAAAGTGCCCCAACGGTTGAAAAAAAACAAAAAAAACAAATAAGAATCCTTAGAAGAACAATAGGGCCTTCGCCCTTTTGGGCTCGGGCCCTAATTAAAGCTGCAAGCAGCGATGAACGGGCCCTCGCACCCGGGCTCACCGCCGACCGGTGGCTTTAGGAAAACAGCAAACGGTGGGCAGTATGCTTTTAATACAGTAAATATACGAGAAATATGTCATAAGTCATTTAAATGTGCCAAACTTCCCGCTGGCAGCTGGTGGCGCTATGCCTATAAATGATTATTGGCATGTAGATGTGTTCAGGCCAGCACTATTATCAAACATATAAAGTTTGGTGCAGATTGACCTTGGTATGTTTGAGTTAGTGAAAGATATGATATATCCTGGTGTCAACAGGTGGCGCTATGATAATATCTGAATATTGGCCTTTAGGGGTCTTCAGGCCAGGACTCTTACCAAACCTCTGAAGTTTGAGACAGATCAGACATTTTATGGCTGAGTTATAACACCTATGTCCATGGCAAAACAACAAACTTTGTCAGGCTGCCACGGACACGCCCTTTACTGAAACTCAAGATCTTCACAATTTAACATCTCTAAGACTTCTAGATCAGACTGACCAAATATAATGTTGATTTCATTAAATGTCTAGGAGGAGTTTGCTATAAACCTAACCCCCTGCAAGGACTTCAGATAATGCCAACTGTGAACCAACTGTGAACATTTTCCCTATATTCTGATGATGATGATAAGAACATGTAATTCATGATGATAACAAAATGTTATTATTGCTTGCTTTACGTCCACCACTTCTGCTTAAATGTCATCGTTACCTATCTGTTCAATTTGTGTGTGGATATTGCTTTGCAGGTAACTCCTGTTATAAGACATCACTCTTAAGTGCTACATAACTAAGAATTAGGAAAACGGTGCCCAGTTGGCACATGCATTCACAGTAAACCTCAGCCAGTTTGGATTTAAAGTTTACTGAATTGAAAGGATTACACTTTAAAATCAACACACAGACACATACACACAATATATAAAATTTTGCCATCCAGTTTCATTTGTTAATATTAACTATATTAGTTAACATGAACAATAATGAAATAGCATTTATTAATGTTAATTAATATTAACCTAAAAAAGTATTCATATATTGTTTAAAGGTAAATTAGTATCTTTTAACATTAGTTTATGTACTGTGAATGAATATGAACATGAACACAGTTCATGTGGGTGTACAGCAATACACAATAAAGTGCTCTATAAACGCTTCATTCTTTCAAAATATCTTTAAAAATCAAGTTGAGTATTGTAATTGTTATGAAGCAGACGGGACAACAAGGTAAGAATGATACAAGTGATATTTATTAATATTAGCAGCAGTGCCGGAGGTGAACGGAGATCCTGTGATGGTGAGTACGTGATAGTAGGAAGGTTTCAGAGCCGGTTTGGAACTTGATGGGAATAACAGATCCTTTTCTTTGTAGGTGGCGAGACGGGAGGATTCCAAGAACGATCGAAGGAGGTATACTTGAGAGTCCGTGAATCCACCAACCTCCGCTGACGTGGAAGTCAGCTAACGGCCACACACCACTGACGACTGGAACTGAGAAGACACAGAAGACTGGAACTGGAACGAGACAGAGTTCAGGTAAGTACAATCAGGTAGATATTTTGATAGCGACACTCCAATGAGAGAGACACTACAGTCCGCTTTCGTGGGAACGAGCCCGGACCATGAGTGGTGTGTGGAGAGTGGCTTTTATGTGCTGGTGGATGATTGCAGACAGGTGCGCGGGTGATTGGGTCCAGGTGACGGTGATTAGTGAAGATGAGTGCGTGAGGAACGGCTGATACGTGACATATGGCCCCCCTCCCGGAACGGCGCGTCCTCGCGCCGAAATGGATACACCAGCGGAGGGAGGGTGGGGGTTCAGGAGGCGGGTGAGGAGCAGGTGACGAACTGGAGATGGACATATGAACTGGGACGTGAGGCCAGGGTGGAGTGGAAGGAGGAAGGAGCCAGAGTGTAGTCATAAGTAGGAGGAGCCGGATGATGGTCCAGAGCCCAGCCAGGATGACACCCCAGGGCGGCGTCGAGGGAGGGAGGAGCCATGGTGGAGAACTGGTCCACGACACCCTGGGGACGAGCGACGGAGACGAAGCCTCTGGGGAAGATGAGCCAGGAGCAGCCGAGCAGACGGAGAGCCAGGGTGACACCGCAGGTCTGGAGGGCCAGGGTGACGCAGCAGGCTCAGGGGACCGAGGCAGAGCTGGGGCTCCGGAAGACCGCAGTGACACCGGAGCGACTGAGGACATAGGCGGAGCTGGAGGGAAGGAGGAGCCTGACGGAGCCGGAGGGACGGAATGACGAGGTGAAGCCGGAGGAGTGGAGTCCTTAGGCGACGGATGGTCAACGACTGACCAAGGCGGAGCCGGAGAGACGAGGGAGCCCGGTGGAGCTGGTGGGATGACGGGCCACGGTGGAGATGAGGGAGCCAGGAGCCAAGGCGGAGCCGAAGGGTCGGAGGACCGAGGTGGAGTCCAGGACTCGGAGGATGGAGGCAGGGACTGGGGAATGATCCGCCTTGGCGCAGCTGGAGCCTGGATGTCCCACGATGGTACCACACTCCTAGGTGGCGCTGCCTGAGGGTGAGCTGTGGGACAGACGGGCAGCAGCGGAGACAGGGCTGGAGGACTGGCTGGCTTGCGTGGAGGCGGGAGAGGGAGGCTGGGTGGGAACTTTGGAGACCTTGGAGCATTTGACGGAACCAGCGGAGATTCTGGAGAACTGGACGAGGCCGGAGAAGACTCTGGAAGACTGGACGGAACCATCGGAGACTCTGGAAGACTGGATGAGACTGGCGGAGATTCTGGACGGCTGGGCGGAACCAGCGGGGACTCAGGACGGCTGGGCGGAACCAGCGGGGACTCAGGACGGCTGGGCGGAACCAGCGGGGACTCAGGAGGGTAGGACATTATTTCTCCAAACCAGTCAATTAAATCTGCTTCAAATATCTCCAATAATTCCTCATAATATACTCCACAGCGCAGTCTCAGCTCACCCTCAGGGTTAGGAGTGTGGGCGGGGCTTTCCTCCAAGCCCTCGATCTCCACGAGTACTCCCACGGTGACGCTAGCCGGCTCACACACCTGGTCAGTCGCGACGTCCTCTGTCGCTTTAAATCCGGCAGATCTTTGCGCTGCGGCTGCGGCGGGCTCTGGCTGGTGCTCCGTGCTGTAGGGTGATAGCTGCTGGCTGGGCTCTGGATCGGGGTTGCACATGCTGCTTTCTGTCTTCGGGTCCGGGCTTCTGTTATGAAGCAGACGGGACAACAAGGTAAGAATGATACAAGTGATATTTATTAATATTAGCAGCAGTGCCGGAGGTGAACGGAGATCCTGTGATGGTGAGTACGTGATAGTAGGAAGGTTTCAGAGCCGGTTTGGAACTTGATGGGAATAACAGATCCTTTTCTTTGTAGGTGGCGAGACGGGAGGATTCCAAGAACGATCGAAGGAGGTATACTTGAGAGTCCGTGAATCCACCAACCTCCGCTGACGTGGAAGTCAGCTAACGGCCACACACCACTGACGACTGGAACTGAGAAGACACAGAAGACTGGAACTGGAACGAGACAGAGTTCAGGTAAGTACAATCAGGTAGATATTTTGATAGCGACACTCCAATGAGAGAGACACTACAGTCCGCTTTCGTGGGAACGAGCCCGGACCATGAGTGGTGTGTGGAGAGTGGCTTTTATGTGCTGGTGGATGATTGCAGACAGGTGCGCGGGTGATTGGGTCCAGGTGACGGTGATTAGTGAAGATGAGTGCGTGAGGAACGGCTGATACGTGACAGTAATGGGGCAATATATATATATAACATCTTAAAATGGTATAATTTTCAGATGTTTTAAACAGATAACAGCAAAGTTTGTTTTGTTGTCCAAGTTTGTCTTGAAATTGTTAATTTAAATTTTATATTCAATAAATAACACTATGAAAATAAATGTCTATCAATGAAGATAAACCGCTCATGCTAAAAAGTTGTATTTTTCTTAATCTTTTGCTATGTGACTGAATAGGACAAGTTCATGGTATAGTTCAGTAAAAAATAAATAAAAAAAAACAACTGCAAAATACAAACAATGAAAGACTTAGTGACCCTTTATATTTTCTCAAAATATCAGACTCTCAAAGATCAGACATATTTATGTCGATTACACTACATATATGTGCATATCTTTCTCAAAGATGGTCTATCTATTGCAAGACAGCACTCTCTCTCCCTCTCTCCCTTTCACCCCTCCCCCCTTTAGTCACTCTGACTGTCATTCTGTAGTGACTGAACACAGACTGTCAGCCCAGTGACAGCAGGTTACTGATTTATTTTTTTAATTTTCTTTAATTCATAGAAGCTTGAATAATTATGATATTACCAGCACTTGCTCATAATGATTAGATCTCTGTGTGAAAAAAGTTTTAAAGAGTTTGGATGCTGCACTTTAAAGATATAAAAAATTAGGGTTTTGTTTTTTACTACATCTTTAAAAAATCACCACGCCAACACCGTTCAAGATATCCCAAATCCGCTCGCAATTTAACATCTTCAGAATCTTCTCTTCATGGTAAAAAAGTTTGGTGTGAAAAGCTTGTTGTTCTTAGAAGGAGTGTGAATTTGTTTACAGCCTGATTTTTCCAAAAATCCACATTCAAATCAAAATAGCCGGCTTCCTGTTGGTCTTAGCTAATGAGTTTAATTTAGAAAGTTGTCCAGATTGATGAGATCAATATATGTACAGAGTTTGGTGACTGTAGGAAAAACTAACCCCCCAACTTTTGTCAAAAGATGGCGCTATAGAGTGCCTGCTCCACGCCCATTTATGACTTTTTGCCAGTTTCTAACTATCATTAATATTGATGTGTGTGTTGAGTTTCATTAAATTCTAAGCATGTTATCTGCCTCGAAAAGACAGGAATCTAATTTTAAAGTTTGACACGTTGCCATGGCAACAGCATTTGATTTATCATCGACCCCTTTACATATTCTTATCGGCCGTGTTTTGACATGATTTTGATGAAGTTTAAAGAAAATCAAGTAAAATTAAGAGGCTGATTTCAAAGCATTTTGAAAATGACACGCTTCCTGCTGCCAGTTGGTGGCGCTATAACTTTGACTCATAATAGTCACATTTATGGAATCGGCATCATACAACGAACAATCTGGTGAAGTTTCATCAGAATTAGGCAATGTGTGCAACAGTTATTAGACACTTCCTGTTTCTCATTTCTTGCCATAACTTTGTCGCCTTGCCACGGCCAAACCGTTCGAGATATCAAAAATCCCCTCGCAATTTAGCATCCCCAATGTCTTGAGATCATGCTGACCGAGTTTGGTGACAATCCTATGGAAATCCTGGGAGGAGTACATTAAATTCCAGAGCATGCGCTTTTTACACAGCCCTAAATATCTCACTTCCTGTTGCGTTCAGCCCATGACATAGAGTACAAAAGTTGTTCAGCTCGATGAGTTCTATATGTGTACCGAGTTTCATATGTGTACGTTCAAGTATGTGTGCTATATGGCCCTCAAAATTCCAGGGGGCGCCGTAGAGTCCCCTTGCCACGCCCCGGTACCAGCCTCTGTGGCGTCCTGATGGCCGCAGATTCCGACGTGTGTACAAATTCTCAAGAGTTTTTGAGCATGTTAAGATCCCCTTAAGTGCCCGGAAGGTTAACAAAAAAAAAAAAAAAAAAGGAAAGAAGAATCCTTAGAAGAACAATAGGGCCTTCGCCCCTTTGGGCTCGGGCCCTAATAAGAATCCTTAGAAGAACAATAGGGCCTTCGCCCTTTTGGGCTCGGGCCCTAATAATCCTTAGAAAAACAATAGGGCCTTCGCCCTTTTGGCCTCGGGCCCTAATAAGAATCCTTAGGAAAACAATAGGGCCATCGCCCTTTTGGGCTCGGGCCCTAATAAGAATCCTTAGAAGAACAATAGGGCCTTCGCCCTTTTGGGCTCGGGCCCTAATAAGAATCCTTAGAAGAACAATAGGGCCTTCGCCCTTTTGGGCTCGGGCCCTAAAAATAAGAATCCTTAGGAAAACAAGAGGGCCTTTGCCCAGAATCCTTAGGAAAACAAGAGGGCCTTCGCCCATTCTGGGCTCGGGCCCTAATAAGAATCCTTAGAAGAACAATAGGGCCTTCGCCCATTCTGAGCTCGGGCCCTAATAATCCTTAGAAAAACAATAGGGCCTTCGCCCTTTTGGGCTCGGGCCCTAATAATAATTCTTAGAAAAACAATAGGGCCTTCGCCCTTTTGGGCTCAGGCCCTAAAAAAAAAACAAATAAGAATCCTTAGAAGAACAATAGGGCCTTCGCCCTTCTTCGCCCTTTTGGGCTCGGGCCCTAACTAAGACTAAACCAAAAGGGGGAGACAAGGACTAAACCATAAGGACTAGAAACAGAGGGGGAAAAACACTAGGAAAACAGAACAGAACAGAGACAAAATACTGACACAAATGCTTTTAAAAGTTTTTTAAAGATTTTTGCCAACCCCTTTTTGTCACCGACCCAAATATAAACATACAACACTAAACATAAGAGCAATTTTTAAACCTATACATAGCTAACTTACTAACTATATGTCATGATCCTGCCCTGACAGCCCTGTCTGTCTTGTCTTTGTTTAATGTTTCCTTGTTTGTCTTGTGTGTCAGCACATGGCTGTGTCTTTGTTTATGTTTGCCATGTGCTCCCCTCGTCCTGCCTCCTTGTTATCTGTTGCCACGCCCCCTTGTTTAGTCCTAGTTGGTCTGAGTGTTGTCACCTGTTTTTCTCGTCTGGTCCTCGTTTGTCTAATTGTACTCACCTGATCCTCATGTCCTTTCCTCCCTTTATATTGTGCTCCTTCCCTCTTGTCTTTGCTGGTTCGTTTTGTGAGTTTGTGTATTCTAATCTTTGAGATTTTTCGGTCCAGTCCTAGATAACTCTCAGTGTTTTTTCCCCTTTAGTCTAGTTTTAGTTTTTTTTTCTTCTGAGCCCTAGTTTTTGCCTTTCCCGTTCTAGTCTTTTTGATAATCTTTATTTTTGTTTTACCTAGCTCTTCTGGTCTCTTGTTTAAATTCTAGTTTACATTTATTTACTTTTATTCTTTTGATTCTTTTATTCCTGAGTCCCCGGCCAAGACGGCAGTCAATCCCGAATCCCCGGCCAAGATGGCCGCCAACTCTGAGCCCCCGGCCAAAGAGGCCGCCGTTCCTGAGTTCCCGGCCAAGATGGCCGTTGATCCTGTATCCCCGGCCAAGAAGGCCGCCGATCCCGAGTCCCCGGCCAGGATGGCCGTCGATCCCGAATCCCCGGCCAAGATGGCCGTTAATTCTGAGCCCCCGGCCAAAGAGGCCGCTGTTCCCGAGTTCCCGGCCAGGATGGCCGTTGATCCTGTATCCCCGGCCAAGATGGCCGTTAATTCTGAGCCCCCGGCCAAAGAGGCCGCTGTTCCCGAGTTCCCGGCCAGGATGGCCGTTGATCTTGTATCCCCGGCCAAGAGGGCCGCCGATCCCAAGTCCCCGGCCAAGATGGCCGCCAATCCTGAGTTTCCGGCCAAGATGGCCGCCGTTCCCGAGTCCCCGGATTCATCCCCTAAACCAGTTCCAGTAGCCCTGGAGGGCTTCCCGGATTTGACTCTCAAGCCAAGTCCCAAGCTCCCTCAAATCAAGAGCACCCACAGACCTAGAGGGGCTTCTAGAGGTTTTCCTGGCCCTCCCATCCCACCCCCTGTGTTTCCTGGACCTAGTGGGCCTTTAAGGTGGCCTCCCCCCTCCTCTGTCCCAAGCCAACCCCCTGGACTTTTCCTTTTCCTCCAAGTTCCCCTGGCTACTCTGGGTTTCCCAACCCGCCACCCCACCCACCCTCCCAGTTTATACCCCCTTGGCCGTTGCCCATTATGGACGCCTGGAGGCGTGTGTGCGACTGTCTGCCCTTCCTCTTGTTTGCCCTGTCCAGTCAATAAACTGTCAAACTGTTCATTCTGCGTTTGGGTCCTCATTTACCAAATCTTGACACTATACATATACTATAAATAACTGACTATACACATAACCTAAGACAAGTACTTTACATAATAACTGTACAAGATATTGTGCAAAAGAGGTATTTAAGGTTAAAAAGCAAGAAGTGCAATATGATCTGTGGTGCATTCGCAGCTATACATTTGTGTTATCTTATTAAGTCCTTGTAAAATGGAGCATTTATAAGAAAGTGTCTGGTGCATATAGAGAGAAAAGAGTGTGTTTTCGACAGGTGGTTTGTCCAGCCCACTCACCTATGTGTAGCACACTCAGAATTGCACAATGTTTTAGAGGTTTTTAACATTTTTCATGTGGTGATGGGGGGGGGGGGGTGGTCCATATTTCGGGAGGTAGGGGGTTTGTATGGGGTTTCAGAGGGGGGCGGGGTGATTTGAGTTCAGCCTGGGGGAAAAAGCTGATAAGCAGTCTGGCAGATCTGATGCTCCGGTATGTCTTCCTAATGGTATTCCTGATGGCTATTGTGCCTTCTTGGAAAGTGACATGGTGTTGGTGGTCCAGGTGCTGACTCTCTCCACAGTCGAGTTGTCAATGGTCAGTGGGGAGCGGTCAACAGAGTTTCTCCTGAAGTCCATCTTAATCTCCTTTGTTTTCCCCACATTGAGGGACAGGTTATTATGAGTGTTACATCATTCAGCCAGCTGTGCCACTTCCTCACTGTAGTGTGTTTCATCGTTGTTGCTGATGAGACCTACCACTGTTGTGTCATCAGCAAACTTGATGATGTGGTTAGAGCTGAACTTGGCAGTGCAGTTGTGTGTCAGCAGCGTGAAGAGCAGCGGGCTGAGCACACAGCCATGTGGGGCACCTGTGCTCAGTGTGGTAGTGCTCGAGGTGTTGTGGCCAACATGGACTTCCGGATAGAAAGTCCAGAATCCAATTACAGAGGGAATTGTCAAGGCCCAGCAGGTTTAGTTTATGAATGAGCTGTTGTGGGATTATTGTGTTGAATGATGAGCTGAAGTCGAGGAACAGCATTCTAACATAAGAGTTGTTTTCTAAGTGGGTAAGAGCTAGGTGGAAGATGGAAGAAATTGCATCGTCCATAGAACGGTTTAGATGCCATGCAAACTGGAGCAGATCGAGTGTGTTGGGGAGGCTGGGTTTGATGTTGTGCCTGACTAACCTCTCAAAGCACTTCATCATGATTGGAGTCAGAGCTGTGGGATGGTAGTCAGGAGACAGGACACAGGTGATTTCTTTGATACCGGTATGATAGTTGTGGACTGGAGACATGTGGGGATGACTGCCTGGCTCAGTGAGGTGTTGAAGATATCTGTTAGGACATCTGTCAGTTTTGTAGCACAGTCTCTCAGTACACGGCCAGGTGCGTGGGTTCATCCTAGATAGGGTCATCTTTACATCAGCTGGAGAAAGACAGAGTGCCTGATTGGGAGGTGTGGGCAGTTTTTGTGCAGGTGTGTCATTCTTCATTTCAAACCGTGAATAAAAGTGGCTGAGTGCGTCCGGGAGGGATGTGTCTTCATCACAGAACTGTTGTGGGGGCTTGTAGTCAGTGATGTTCTAAATAGCTTGCCACAGACTCTGTGTGTCTCTGCTGTCTGTGAAGTGATTATTGACTTTTTAAGCATATGACATTTCGAACACACCTATTGCCTGACAGGGCAGTGAGGCAGCAAGTCGCACGCTGGCTAGGCTTTCGGACACACCCTATTACCTTCAAAATGGCACCTCAGCGACATTACAAAAAAATCAAAAATACACGTGACTGACCAAGACTGATAAGCTCGTTGCAAAAAGGATGGATAGTCTAAAAATAGAATTTATTTAACAGCTTTGAGCTGCACAAACTCTGATAAAGACACTAATGGCGCTTTTCCACTACACAGTACCAGCTCGCCTCGGCTCGACTCAGCTCTGTTTGGTTTTCCACTGTGTAAAAGTTGTACCTGTACCGGCTTCCAGGTACTTTTTTTCGTATCACCTCCGGCGAGGTTCCAAGCGAGCTGAGGCGATACTAAAATGTGACGTGAAAACACAGCAGACTGCTGATTGGTCAGAGAGAATCATCACTATTCACTGCGTCATCATTGCACGCGCCAGCAATAATATCCAGAATAACCCCGCCATTTTTAAAAAGTTTGGCCAGAGATTGCGTGACATATCCAATCCACTACATATTATGGCAACTCGGAAGAATACGCCGTGGTCAAACGAGGAGGTGCAGACAGCGGGTGTGTGTCGAGTAGATTACGTCACGGCAGTTTCCTGCAGCGTCGCTATGACAACCAGGTACTATTGTGGAGGTACAGGTACAACTTTTACACAGTGGAAAACCAAACAGAGCCGAGTCGAGCTGGTACTGTGTAGTGGAAAAGCGCCATAACTGTATCATGATTTTCGCTGATGTGCACAAATTGGTACACAACAGTAAAAACTAATTTGATGAACTCTTAATGTTATTAGGCTCGTTGAGATGAGCAAACAAACAAACAAAATTGATTACCCTGAGATGCATACTGGTTAGAAAAGTGACTGAGTTACGTTCGACTTGCTCTGATGTCATGCTGACGTGGGCCAAAAAACTCTTGCGATGGCGAGGCAGCTGCGGATTGCGCAGTAACTCTCAACCTACTGCGCTAACCAAAAGCACAATGGGAAATGACTGGCTGACGACACAGTTTAATGCTCATTGGTTCAACGCAATCGTGATGTTCTCTTCTAAAATGTTTTATTTTTTTTATCTGACTTCATGTGATTATGTATTTAAATTATGCATGAATATTCCCAAACACTATGACAGTGTTTGGTTTTAAAGTAAAAAGTTTTCATTAAAGTAAAAAAAAAAATAGATGATAAATACTCGAGTGTCTTGTTCATCATATTTATTTTCATATAAAAACAGAGTTGAAATTATATCATGTTTATTAGCAACACAGCACATGAGTGTGAATTACGCGATATCCACGAGCTCAAAGGCTCTGGCCCTAGCAGATATATTTGGAACGCTATTGGCTATTCAAAAGAAGTGGGCGGGGCTGGGCAATAGGTTTTTGTTTCAGTTGAAATAACTTCACTACACAGAATAACGCTGCGTGTTTCAAGGCACTTCAGTGGACCTTTATTAACTCTGTCACAGAAATTTTGTAGAAACCCTAGTTAAACAATTTAATAATCAATTTACAACAAACTTGTATCTGTGTTGTACGCTGTATTACCAGAGCGTTGTAAAATGAACGGATGGATGATGATTCAGCTGCGGGTGCCATCTTTTGGTGAGACGCGGGAATTCAATTGGCGCGCGATTTCGGATACAGCCTATGTTTATTAGCAACACAGCGCATGAGTGTGAATAACGCGATATCTATGGGGTTATTTTTGTGTCTTTATTATTCAAACAAACATACTGTGTTTGAGAGTAAAACTAATTATTTTGTAATTAAAAAAATAAAAGTTTCCAAAAAAAGTATTCTTAAATCTCAAAAATAAAGAAATTGATAACAAAATTATTTGCAGTGCGTGTCAATTTTTTTACAATCTTTATTTTTCTTTGTGCACTTCAAACGCTTTTCATCGCGAAACCACAAAAGTTGCTCTCTTTTCTGCTGTCTTTTTTTGCGGGTCTAAATTTTTTGTTTGCGAGTTAAAAAGTTTTGCTTGCGAGTAAAGATGAATCTCAGTGGGCGGTCTCTACCTACCAGGATGAAAGGCCTTTTTCTATTGGTCACTCTCGATTGAAGTGACCACGCCCACTACGTTTCCCCGCTGCTGCCGCAGTCAGTCTGACTGAGGAGCGAGCGAGTGAGGTTCTATCAGCCATGGCGAACAAAAGGGTGTTTACTGAGGAAGATAACTAATTTAACGTCTTAAACTGAGTGACAAGTGAATTTATGTAGTCTCTCTTCTCATGCTCACCCATTTAAATATGTAACATTAGCTAAGCTCGTCTGTAGTTCGGTGATACCTTTGAATAGGTTTAATTAGCCAGTGTAGCTAACGTTAGCTGCCAGAGCCCCAATAGTAAAGCGTCAGGCCATTATTTTAATATTTTTAGATTAGTTTAGATTAGCGAGCAAGGTCCTGGCAAATCGCTAGGTTGGGTCCTCACAGATGAAAAAAGAAAAGGGTGTTTTGGAGCGTCTGATGCCCATATGTACATAAACACCAATGATCCTGACAAACTTATTAAAAACACGTGAGCATTCATTATAAAACACTCGCTGAATATAACTACGAGAATAAACTGAACTGTGTATAAGCAGAAATATGATGTATTGTGAGTAGTGCATATACAGTGCGTTTGCGCATCAGTAATAACGGACACTTGCACGGCGTTACTTCATGTTACGACTCAGAGGCAGTATTAACATTAAGTGACATGGCATCTGACGCACTGGAGCCACTGGCACATGCCACTGCTCAGTGCCAGTGACACTTGTGACATGTGCCGATGGACTGTGTCACGGTCACTGCTGCCGCAGCTTCCGTGCATCAGATGCCATGTCACTTAATGTTGATACCGCTACTGTACGACTCCTGCTGGTGGTCATGGTGGTCTTTACGTTGATTACAATCATCATCTATCAAAACTAAACTAACGAGCTTAGCTAATGTCACGTATTTAAATGGGTGAGCATGAGAAGAGAGACTACATAAATTCACTTGTCACTCAGTTTAAGACGTTAAATTAGTTATCTTCCTCCTTCCTCAGTAAACACCCTTTTGTTCGCCATAGCTGATAGAACCTCACTCACTCGCTCCTCAGTCAGACCAAAGAGTATAGTTCTTTGGTCAGACTGACTGCGGCAGCAGCGGGGAAACGTAGTGGGCGTGGTCACTTCAATCGAGAGTGACCAATAGAAAAAGGCCTTTCATCCTGGTAGGTAGAGACCGCCCACTGAGATTCATCTTTACTCGCAAGCAAAACTTTTCAACTTGCAAACAAAAAATTTAGACCCGCAAAAAAAGACAGCAGAAAAGAGAGCAACTTTTGTGGTTTCGCGATGAAAAGCGTTTGAAGTGCACAAAGAAAATTAAAAAGTTGTAAAAAAATTGACACGCACTGCAAATAATTTTGTTATCGATCTCTTCACTTTTGAGATTTAAGAAGACTTTTTTTTTTTGCAAACTTTTATTTTTTTTATTACAAAATAATTAGTTTTACTCTCAAACACAGTACGTTTGTTTGAATAATAAAGACACAAAAATAACCCCATATATATCCGCCTTTAATCTCGTAGTTATCTGTTCCACTTCGAGAGGTCAGAACTGTCCATCTTGACTGCACTCACTTACTTCACTCCTCCCCTCACTGCAGCCGCCTACTCTCGCCTAAATTTCAGGCGAGGTGAGGCGCTGCGTAGTTAGTTATCTCAAACAAGCCTACTGTCATGTTTATCAAAATTATTAAAACTGATTAAAATGTAGACTCCCATTTAAATGAAAATTATCATTAAAATAGTATAATATTTAAAGCATAAGCTTCTGTTGAATATCTTGTACAAACAGGATGGAGTATTTGTTTTCATATATTTAATATGTTTTAACAATACGCGAGGTATAATTATAGTTGTTTTCCCATGACAGCGTACGCACTTTGTTAGGCAGGAATGGGTTTACAAAGATGAATTTTCTTGTGGTGTATGTTTATCGGCCAGTCGCATGGTGGCGATGACAACTACATCAAACTAGACTGTGCGGAAAAATACTGAGGAGGAGGAGCAGTGTTTTTTACTGCTGCCAGTCAGTGTATGATGGAGCAGATTCAGCAGCAGAGCCAGAGGATCCGTGAGTCCGGACTTGGTCTAATCAGAATCACTGCTCAGTTTTTATTTAGAGAGATCATCTCAGTCATGGATATTTCAGAACCCACCAATCCTAACATCTAGAACCTACAAAACATCTTTAACATTCATAAGGACTGCTTTATCTTCTGCTACGAATTATCTGTTTTCAGTTCCTCATAGTTTGTTTCAGTAAGTAGATTTTGAAAGTATATAACAAAAAACAAGCAGCTTAAATCACTGCTACAGAATGTGTCTGAAATTAGATATTGATGGAACAATGTAAAAATGTCATATTATTTTCAACCGGCAGATCACCGCTAAACTGTCTAATGTTTGCTAACACAGTTAGCACGTTAGCCGTCTCCGATAATGACCATTATGAATGTATGTGCCTTGCTGTAATAATAAAATATTCAATCATATAGCGATTAAAGAACACATATTTAAGGATTAAAAGAAAAATGAGTTTTGTGTTTGAGTTTAAAAAGTGAAGGACGTTAAAAGACGGCAAGGTAACGTTACTGTGTGTGCTAACCGGCTAACGTTAACTGGGGTAGCCACAGAGCTGAAACATGTTAATTCATAACATAAAACAAATGTGGAGAAATAAGCAGACATTACAATTATTTAGAGAGACAGTTCTATGCCTGATATGTTATAATGACAAGTTGTTTCTTGGTTTAGAAAACGCACATTAAATTATGATTATTTTATGTAACTGTCATTTTGTTTACACAGATCACACCCAAAACATGGTAGAGTATATACAGTTTCATCTAGTTTAATGTCAGTATAGTTCACACGAATGGGTTTTATGTCATTGTTTAATCTAGACCAGAGTGTTAGGATAGTAAATGATATTATTGGCAGTAATATACCAGTGTAGTGCATCATTGGGTAGCCTGTTTTTTCATGAAATACCAGTTGTTTGATTCCCTTTTCCCTTGTTATCTGTATAACATGATGTACCTTGATTCAGGGAAGTATTTATTCCCACATGCCCAATAAGATATCCACACAGTAAATGCTGTGCAAATAATAAGTCTGTATGTGTTGGTATTGGGCAGGTAGGATAGCTGTTATAACATTTTAATTTCACTTGTTAATGAGACATAAAAAAGTTAACAAACTTAAATGAGTATTTAGTTGCAAATTAGAGGATAGGCAAGTTGAGGATAACTTGCATGTATCTGTCTACAATATAAATTCGTACACAGGGAAAAAACAACCCCCTAAAGATTTTTTTTAAAGTATTTTATTATTCTGATTTTCGTTTGTGTAATCAGGAAAAGTAATCAACATACAATTGCCTGAACTGGGCATTTCTGAAGTTAATTTTCTTCCAACATGCTACTAGACATTTTGTTCATTACATATTAAAGATTAGGTATTCTTTACTCAAATGTAGGTATTTGCTTATAGAAATTTATGTTTCCACATGCTGTGCTGATTTACTTGTGTTATGTAATAATACTAATTCTGAGAAACCAGGCCAAATCTGCTGGGTTTCTTACATAAGATGGAATGTTTGATTGCTTTCTTGGCTTTTTTCTTTTTAGGTTTTCAGTACCATTGTAGGCTCCACCATGGTGCAGAAATATCAGTCCCCAGTGAGGGTGTACAAACATCCTTTTGAACTGGTCATGGCAGTAAGTGTGAACACAGTCTTAACACTCAATAGTATAAAATAATAATAATAATGATAATGTGAATGTGGAAGGAGTTTGTGTTTTGTTTCACAAAGCTTACTATACAGGGACTTGCAGTAGTTCGTTGGCATGTTTAAAAATTAAGAACATTAACAATTTTAGCAAGTGCAGATTTTTTATTTTTTGTTTATGTAATAAGTGCAATTTGTCACTCTGTAGGCATTTTGAGACCTGCGGGTAGTTCTTATTTGCAGTATGCAAGCAGGGCCTCATGGGCCAGCTTCCATTACACTCTGAAATAACAGCCTTTCATACTGTTGCCTAATACCCCACTTTCATAGTTTTACACTATTTACCAGAATGGTTATCTCTAGATTAGTAGCAAATGTGTAGAGCAGCATAGTCCATCGTTTCTTTGCCTGCTTAACTGTTCTGATGTCAGCAATTAACATGCTGGTAATAATTTGTTGTCTGAAAAACATGTATAAAGAGCAGAGAGCTACATTTAATTTTTAGGTTTGTTAGACAGTTCTTTTTTATCAGAAGTTGAATTAATTCATCTGCAGATATCTTGTAAAAGTAATACATTTTTCAATTGCTATGACATTATATAGCTGTTGCTATGTTCCAAAATCGATAGATGCAGCAAAGACCCTTTCACACCACATGCAAATATTTAGCAAAAAGATTTTGAATAGAAATAATAGATTCTTATAGAGTTACTTACATCAGATAAGAACATTTACATGCCAAAAAAAACTTTTTTTCTTCAGTGAACATAGAATTTTTTATCAGCAAATAAAATGTGAGCCTCACATGTCCTTCTGCGCTGCAGATTTGGTGACTTTTTTTTTTTTTTTTTTTTTTTACGTTTATTGCTAAAATGATTGTTGCACTTGTTTCTTCTCTATCCTGTTCTTCTTCTATCCATGATGACAGCTCTGGATTGTATGGTTGTGAATTTGCATTTCCTATAGCTTATTTATTTTGCATTTGGTGTATAAATGTAGGTAACTTAAATATGTTGCGTCCTAGGCTGATTAATTTTAACCAGATTTTATGGCTGCATTGCATGTATCCTCAGAGAAGGCAATCCCAGAATACACTAGATGAGTTTAATATATAATAAAATCCAAGATGACATGTTTATTTAAAAAATGGTCATGTATGGGCAGTCATGGCCTAATGGTTAGAGAGCCGGAGTTGTAACCCGAAGGTTGCGGGTTCAAGTCTCAGGTCTGGCAAGGATTGTTGGTGGGGAGAGTGAATAACCAGCGCTCTCTTTCACCCTCAATACCGTGAGGTGAGACTCTTGAGCAAGGCACCGAAACCCCAACTGGTCCCCGAGTGCCGCAGCAATATGCCTGCCCACTGCTCCGGCTGTGAGTTCACAGTGTGTGTGCTCTTGATTGGGTTAAATGCAGAGCACAAATTCCGAGTATGGGTCACCATACTTGGCCACACGTCCTTTCCTTAAATACTTTTTTTCCCTTAGTACTGAAAAATATGGATAAAAACATTTATGGTGCTTGTATTGAATTTTCCAGCATTCCAGCTCTGGATTGCCCTCACACAGAAGGCTTCCCAAAATATGGGTTTATTCTAAAGACCTTGAGATGACACCCAAATGCAGCTGTGTGCTTTTTGCTCATGCGCGCATGACTGCTGTCTAAAATAGCTTTGGGTGCTTGAGGGATTTGTAAAGGAGGTGATTTCACTCATGGAAAGGTCTGTGGTGGGCTCCAATAAATCCACTGAACACCGGGAGCTTAGTGCTTTCCGCAATAAGCTTTGTGCATTTTTTTATTTCTGATAAGAAACAAAGAAACATTATTTTTCATGAAACAATAATAATAAATAGTGTTTTGGCACTCTTTTATGTTTTATGCCTGTCTGGGAGTGTGGTGCGCATGTACATGCGATCATCTCTTTTGCGCCACTACAAGTTCTAATTACATAGAGTAAAATGAAAGATACATCTTACTAAAATGTATCATGCAATCCATCCATCATCTACAATGCCCTCCAAAAGTTTAGAAACGCCCTAGAAAAACTTAAATTTTCTATCAATCAAAATATCCACCATTAGCAGCTATTGCAGTTCTGCATAATCTTGGCATCCGAGCTGTCAGTTTATTAAAACATTGACTTGATATATTACTGCAAGCCTCCTCTATCTCAATTCATCTCTTTCTCATAATATTGTATGTAATACAATAAGCTTTTATCTTCAGTGAAACAACTCCGCTTTCTATCGTTGCCAGTTATATAAACACACACAGTTTTAACAGATGAGCCCAAACCTTTGTTACCACTTTGAAAACAACACTTTCAGGTCCGGGTATACTTCACGATTTTCACTGAAATCTAAAATCTGTTTCCAAATTAGCATCATGTTGACAAAGTTTTGTGCAACTTGCATAAATCCTGTAGGAGTAGTATGTAAAAGTTTACAGCCTAATAAAAAAATCTATATTCAAACCAAAGTTCTAGTTAGTTGTAGTTTTTTTTACTGACTAATTTTCTGACTTGATGATAACTGTACATGAAGTTTGGTGACTGTTGTTAAAATTAGTCACCTTTCAAGTCTTCACCTTTATTTATATAGTGCTTTTAACAATACAGATCATGTCAATACGAAAATAGTGTGTCAATAATGCAGAAAGACAATAATAAACACTCAATTTTCAGTCAGTATTGTTGATTCAGTGATGTCATCATCCAGCTCAGTTCAGCTAGTATCTGTGCAATCAAGTTGACAATATCGCTGGAAATTAAGTGTCCCCAACTAAGCAAGATAGAGGCGACAGCAGCAAGGAGTAAAAACTATTTAAGAAATATTTGCATTTATTCACATGCTATTCATGTGGTTGACT
This sequence comes from Garra rufa, assembly GCF_049309525.1. Lineage (NCBI taxonomy): Eukaryota > Metazoa > Chordata > Actinopteri > Cypriniformes > Cyprinidae > Garra > Garra rufa. The sequence goes on from NC_133372.1 coordinate 16,815,470, forward strand.
GTCATGATTTTGGCTAATGCAGAGACTACTGAATGATGTGCATCAGAGGAGATTGGGTAAACCATAGATATATATACGTAGATACCTCATTAGCGACTGTTTCTATGGGCCTTTATACGTAAGCCGTCCGCCATTTTGCTGCGGTCCACTCAACGTCATTCACCCATAGATCTAAGTAAATCACCATAGTAATCACTGAATATTCGAAATGCCACAGTCCTGCACAGCCGTTGGTCTGCGAACCTACAGTATGGTGAATGACGTCAAGTGGACCGTTCCAAAATGGTGGACGCATCTACGTGCTTGGAGCGGTCCAATGGGGTATCTACGTATATATATCTATGGGGTAAACGGAAAGCAGACTGATGCATTACACCACTGCATTACCATACTCAATAGCATTAACACAGACATAACTCCCTTCAAACTTGATCTGAAATGCCACTGCTTCTGTTTCTGTCACTGCAACTTCTCGACCAGGTAAACACACACAAATGAAATCGTCTGCCTGATGAAAAAAGTATTTAAAACAGGTTCAAATTTTAGAAAATGTAGTTACTATTTGCATAATTTGATTCATCTCATCCACCCGCGACCCACCCGCAAATTTTTTTATTACCCGACCCACGAATTATCCGCAGCGCCCGTGGATATATCCGCCATCCGCGCATCACTAATAGACATACAGCTTAAGTTTCATCAAAATCGGTCAATGTATTCAAAAGTTAGAAGACACTTCCTGTTTCCCGTTTTGCAATTTATCATTCTCTATGTCTCAGCATTATGTGGACAGAGATTGGTGATAATCACATGAAAGCCCTGAGACGATTATATATACGGGTGCATCTCAATAAATTAGAATGTCATGAAAAAGTTCATTTATTTCAGTAATTCAACTTAAATGATGAAACTTGTGTATTAAATAAATTCAGTGCACACAGACTGAATTAGTTTAAGTCTTTGGTTCTTTTAATTGTTTTGATTTTGGCTCACATGTAACAAAAACCCATCAATTCACTATCTCAATAAATTAGAATATGGTGACATGTCAATCAGCTAATCAACTCAAAACACCTGCAAAGGTTTTCTGAGCCTTCAAAATGGTCTCTCAGTTTGGTTCACTAGGCTACACAATCATGGGGAAGACTGCTGATCTGACAGTTGTCCAGAAGACAATCATTGACACCCTTCACAAGGAGGGTAAGCCACAAACATTCATTGCCAAAGAAGCTGGCTGTTCACAGAGTGCTGTATCCAAGCATGTTAACAAAGTTGAGTGGAAGGAAAAAGTGTGGAAGAAAAAGATGCACAACCAACTAAGAGAACCGCAGCCTTGAGAGGCTTGTCAAGCAAAATTGTTTCAAGAATTTGGGTGAACTTCACAAGGAATGGACTGAGGCTGGGGTCAGGGCATCAAGAGCCACCACACACAGACGTGTCAAGGAATTGGCTACAGTTGTCGTATTCCTCTTGTTAAGCCGCGCCTGAACCACAGACAACGTCAGATGTATCTTACCTGGGCTAAGGAGAAGAAGAAATGGACTGTTGCCCAATGGTCCAAAGTCCTCTTTTCAGATGAGAGTTAAGTTTCCACAGATTTGGGGTGCAATGTCATCTGCTGATGTTGGTCCACTGTGTTTTTTGAAAACCAAAGTCACTGCACCTGTTTACCAAGAAATTTTAGAGCACTTCATGCTTCCTTCTGCTGACCAGCTTTTTAAAGATGCTGATTTCATTTTCCAGCAAGATTTGGCACCTGCCCACACTGCCAAAAGTTGGTTAAATGGCCATGGTGTTGGTGTGCTTGACTGGCCAGCAAACTCACCAGACCTGAACCTGTCAAGAGGAAAATAAGAAACAAGAGACCAAAAAATGCAAATGAGCTGAAGGCCACTGTCAAAGAAACCTGGGCTTCCATATCACCTCAACGGTGCCACAGACTAATCACCTCCATGCCACGCTGAATTGAGGTAGTAATTAAAGCAAAAGGAGCCCTTACCAAGTATTGAGTGCATATACAGTAAATAAACATACTTTCCAGAAGGCCAACAATTCACTACAAATGTTTTTTATTGGTCTCATGAAGTATTCTAATGTAAGCCAAATCATCACATTTAAAAGAACCAAAGACTTAAACTACTTCAGTCTGTGTGCATTACATTTATTTAATACACAAGTTTCACAATTTTAGTTGAATTACACAAATTAACTTTTCCACATTCTAATTTATTAAGATGCACCTGTATGTCATGCGATCTAGGAAAACCCAACACATGGTGAAATTTTACCTCTTTTAGATTTTGGTGCCATATGAAAGCTGGGTTCAAGCCCTTTCCAAAACTCTTTTATTTTTTCAATAGAACGTAACGGAAGTTATGGATATCTGAAGTTGGCTGATAGCTATGATTTTCAGGAATGGATTTTTGAGAAAAACGTGTTTAAATTGAGACTAGGGCTGCTCGATTTTGGCAAAAATCATAATCACGATTATTTTGATCAATATTGTAATCACGATTATTTAAACGATTATGACAGGCTCCAAAACTTTACACAGTGATTAATTTAAAGATAGCAATACAGCTAGAAAAAGATACAAATAAAACAAACAGTGCTTTAAAAATACTGAATACTTTTATGCAAGTCTAAAGTAGTCTAACAATACTACAGAAATTGAATTTGAATGTAAAATAAAACAATGTCTTCACTCTAATAGTTAAACATGCTTTGTTTCTTATTAAAACTAAAAATGTCCTTCATTCAAGAGCAGTGAGTGATGTTTCTTGTATAAAACGTATTTTTACGTTTTATTCATATTAGGCACAGAGACGACAGAAGGAATATTATGTGTTCCACACGGACCCATTATACTGTTACGCACGGATTTTCATTCTCAACTGTTTATGTTCATTTAAGACATAACTGACAAGAGTTTACATGAATAATCACCAAGCCCCTCATTTTGAAATATTTTTGCGTGTATTTGACCGTTTAGGTGCGCACCTTGAGCTAAAAGATAACTTTCATGTCCGTGTTCCGCTCCGTCTCTGAGCGCATTAACAAAGGACAGCGCAAGTTTTCTTACGTGCTATTAAAAACACAACATCAAAGAAACATTAATAAATCAATCACGTCCCATTTTATGAAAGCCACCTTGCATGATTTAGCTGATTTGCATGTGAAATTTGGCTTTTATGGAGGAGCGAAAGCGCACCACTGGTAAAAGGGCAGAATAATCGTTTCATCTCGATTACTGCATTTTCATGATCGTTTGAAGCAGAAATCGAAACCGAATTTCGATTAATTGCACAGCCCTAATTGAGACGGCTTTCACTTTTACTTCACAGGTTTAACGGGAGTTGTCTGTCAAGTCAGGAGGGCTATACTGCATCGTTACACAAACAGACTAATGTCTGTTTTCTTTTATCCGAACTTTTGTTCACCCCTTGTATGTTTAGATAGCACAAATAATGTAGCCTACCTTGAAGTTTACATTTAGAAAAGGGAGCGGAGTGCAACTGTTCACCGACTATCATCGGACTCCTCCTCTTTAGTAACTTCATCATCCGATCCTTCATCTGTGGTAGAGCTGCACGATTCTGAATAAAATGAGAATCACGATTTTTTTGCTCAGAAAAAGATCACGATTCTCTCACGATTCTGGAGAACTTTTTTTTATTTTAAAGATTTACCCCTGAACATTAGTTTACAAACAACAGTAAAATAGCAGTGAAATAAGACAAAATAAACTTTGCTTTAAATTTAAAGAAATGTAATGAAAAATAATGTAATAATGTAAACAAAAAAATTAAACATTAAAAAATAAACATACAAAGGTATTATGTCAGAGTAAAGCGATTTAAAGATTCTTAGCTAGAAACACTAGCCTATTTTTGTGTCAACCATTTTTTCATAGCTGTCAACGTCCACTCTGTGGAATGCCCAAGTTTACTTCACCATTTTACAAATAAATCCTAATCTAATCATGACAAACTATATATCGTTGGAAAGGTCTAAGGCTCCTAAATAGATATTTGACATTTTTTTGTGTTACAAATTATGTAGGAAAATAATTTATGACAAGAGTTTCATAGATTCATTTATGACGAGTGCACCTCAAAAATCTACTTCATAACAGGAGTTCTGACCTTTTACTCAGACAGACTTTCTTGTTGCCTTTTTTCCCTATTACACATTAGAAATAATAAGAAATGATATATCAGATGAAAACTTAAAATTTCAAAATGCATCCTTTGGAACGCCATTTTAAAATCAGACATTGAATTAACATGGAAAATGTACATCAAATTCATATTACTAAATTTTCTTGTCTACGAATTATAAAAATTTAAGATTCAATTCTTCATTTTCACGTCTCTGTTCAAAAATGGGAGTAACAGTTAAGGGGTTAATGGATCGTCATGCTCATATATTGTTCCATTGCTCTGCCGGTCCATAAATCTGGCACGATCAAAGTACTACTCTGTCAATATTCAAAGTGCTAATAGAGACCGAATTTTCCAAGCATGATACAGAGCTATCTACACAACTTATAGCCCACATACTAATAACAGCCTAGATATTTTATGTAGCTTAATTTGAGCGCATTAGGGAGTCGCTCTCTAAACGCAGGGTATTAAAATTGCTTCTGAAAGCGCGTCCGAGTTTTACTTTCGTTTTAACAATCCCGCGAAACACTCGGCAGCGCTGAGCGTGCATTCTACAATACAAGAAATTACTTTAACAAAACCATTTGAAAGTGGGTGGACACCAACGGGACTTTGAAAAGCGTGTCCCCAGTGGACATTACGCCGCTGCGTGAGTGGAACTCTGCCGCTGAGTTATCATTTCATGTGAATTGTACAGTATATTGAGACAGAGGCGCCATGAATTGCATCTGACAGAATGTGCGCAGAAGATGAAGTTTAAATGGTTATGTAATGTTGGAGAGAACGGCGAACCTGTCACTGCATTAGCTCACAGCAGTCTGTGCAGTAATTAGGCTAGCAAAAGTTTTGTAATATATAAATAAAATATAATTGGCTGAATCGTATAAATGCTGGATTAAGATTGTGAGGGGGGTCGAATCGAGATCGCGATCTTTTAACGATTAATTGTGCAGCTCTAATCTGTGGATGTGAAATTGTCCATTATAACATCCTTTAAGGCACTGACATCACCAAGATTGAGCAGATTGAGGCGAGTAAGATCGTTTAAGTGAGCAGATACTTCCAACTGCATTGTTCTCTCGTGCTCCGCCATCTTACGATATTAAAATAAAAAAAAAAAGCTTTGCATGCTGCAGGATTGACGAGGAATCCGCATTGATACTCCTTTATTAAATGTTACATGTTTTTTTTTAATAGGTTAACTGTTTTTGTGGTGTTAAAGAAAAGCACCTCAACAGCGCATTCTTAACATAAGAGAAAGACATTTCAAGATGTTCATGTCTTTCTTTCTTCAATCGTAAAAGAAATTGCTTTTTGAGGAAAACATTTCATTTAAAAAATGTAATTTATATACTTTTTAACCTCAAAAGCTCTTACTGTATAGCTCTGCGATGCACATGCATACTCTGTGCACTCTGGTTCAATACAGTTATGGTATGTCGAAAAATTCCCATCTCATTTTCTCCTCCAACTTCAAAATTGTCCTACATTGCTGCAAAAGTACAATAGAAATTTTTTGACTTGACCTTAACTGACTTAAACCGGAGTATGCACGCACATTGCAAAGCAAGACAAGACGAGTTTTTGTGGTTAAAAAGTGTATAAATTAATAATGCAAAAAAAAAATTATATATATATATATATATATATATATATATATAAAATTATTTATTTATTTATTTTTTTTTTTTTTTTAGAAAGTAGACGAGCATTTCGCTAGATAAGAACCTCCTTTCTCGGCTAGGATCAGTTAGAGGCCTTTGAAGTTGCACTTAAAATTCTTGAAATGTTCTTAAAAAAACATAATTTTTTAAAAAACTTCTAACTGAAGAAAGAAAGACATGAACATCTTGGATGACAACAAGGTGGTAAAAGTAAATTATCTGTAAATTTTTGTTCTGGAAATCAACTAATCTTTTAAGGACCACAAATTCCCTGGACAGATGACCTGGGCAAAGGGCCCTCTAACTATATTAGGAGCTGTAGCCAGGGCAAACTGCACAACAGAGTAAAATGGTTTCAGAACCAAATTTTCTCATGATTTTTGTTTTACGAAATGAGATTAAAGGCAAATAATAAATGAAAATGTGTCCTTTATTTTCAGCACATTTTTGTGAAATTAAAAATAAATTTAAACTTTAAAGCAAGTCCCAAAATTATATAAATAAATTAATAAAATAATAAAAGAAAGAAATCAAATAAACACAATTTGCAACATTTGTAAAGTTCATGGATTGTGCTTTTTTTTTTTTTTTTTTTATAATGTTGAGACTAAATTCATCTCATATACAGGTGCTGGTCATATAATTAGAATATCTTCAAAAAGTTGATTTATTTCACTAATTCCATTCAAGAAGTGAGACTTGTATTCCATTCATTCCACACAGACTGATATATTTCAAGTGTTTATTTCTTTTGGTTTTGATGATTATAACTGACTACTAATGAAAACCCCAAATTCAGTATGTCAGAAAATTAGAATATTACTTAAGACCAAAACAAAGAAAAGATTTTTAAAAAGCTTGGCCAACTGAAAAGTATGAACATGAAAAGTATGAGCATGTACAATACTTAGTTGGGGCTCCTTTTGCCTGAATTACTGCAGCAATGCAGCGTGGCATGGAGTCGATCTGTCTGTGGCACTGCTCAGGTGTTATGAAAGCCCAGGTTGCTCTGATAGTGGCCTTCAGCTCTTCTGCATTGTTGGGTCTGGCATATCGCATCTTGCTCTTCACAAGGTGCACTGTGTAATATTTAAGATGATCTATTCTAGACAAAGGTGCAATATAATATACATAACTATGTTTTCAGGGGTGTATAAAGACCTTACTTAATGAACCATTATGTTTTTATTACCTTAGAATTAGCAGTTTTATCTACATACACCACGGGTCCCCTCACATGGAAGTCACCATTATGTTTCTACAGTAGCCCTAAATGGACAACTGCACAGATCGCGTTTCATCACTGTTGTTCTTGCGAAAAAACACTGGAACAATGATGAACAAGTAACAGTAATATTCACAATAACATCGTTTTATTGAATAATTAAGTAAATATAATTCCTTAATTTACGTTTCAAAAGAAACCTCATTATTCTTTGCTGTCTAAAACGAAGACATCTTAATCCTGTGTCGGCTACCGTAGTTCTGTAAAGGGAGGGGTGAGTGGTGGACTGTTGCAATTCACAACCTCACTGCTTGATGCCGCAAAAATCTACACACTGCACCTTTAAGGTCAGGCGAGTTTGCTGGCCAATTAAGAACAATAATACCATGGTCCTTAGGCCCGTTTCACACCGCAAGCGTGAGCAGAACGTATTTTTTTCGGCGCCCATGTTAACAAATGAGTGCATTCACACCGGCAGCAGGAGCAGCGCGTGAGCGTCAAGCAGGAGCGTCGCGTGAGCAGCGCTGAAGCGATGGTTTCGGCGCCGAGTCTATTTTTGCTGCGCTGCTCACGCTCAAATAAAGGGACAGTACACTTTTGATGGCCAAAATAAATATGATTTCACGCAAAAGTTTTATAAAATGCATGGAACAAGCTTAAAATGCACATATAAATACGCATGTCTAGTGAGTTTAACAAGAATCGTAATCAAAAGAAAAAAAATCCATAATATGTAGGCCTAGGCTACAGAAGATATAAATGTGTTTTAAGTATTCAGTTTGGGTGCAAGGCAAGCATGGTGTATTTAAAAAAAAAAGCCAGAAACGTACTAAATGTTTTACGGCAGATTATTATTTATTTATTTATTTTGCATCGAGAAAAAGCTGCTTTGATTGAGTCTTGGATTGTATAAAGTACTATATAAATAAAGGTAAAATACAATAATAAAATATAATAATAATAATAATAATAATAAATGAAAAATGTAAAAAAAATAAAATAAATACACATATGTAGGCTCTAGCGCTACCCATATTTTACCTCATTCATTTGCATCTTTATGATTAGGGGAGCACAACGTAACACTTTTTGCATTTATCAGTTTGTGTAAATGTTCTTTGTCTAGTAGTCAAGTCAAGTCAAGTCACCTTTATTTATATAGCGCCTTTTACAATACAGATTGTGTCAAAGCAACTGCACAGTATTTAAACAGCACAATAGTGTGTAAGTAACGCATTATTGTAACAATCAATTTTCAGTTAAAGGCAGTTCATCAATGAATTCAGTGATATCATCGTCAGTTTAGTTCAAATAGAATACGATATCGCTGGAAAGCGTCCCCAACTAAGCAAGCCAGAGGCGACAGCGGCAAGGAACCAAAACTCCACAGGTGACAGAGATGGAGAAAAAAACCTTGGAAGAAACCAGGCTCAGTCGGGGGACCAGTTCTCCTCTGGCCAGACCAAACAACAGTTTGTACCAATGTCTGATTGTAGAGAACTCATCAGGATCCTGTGGTGTAGCGCCGATGGCCGTCAAGGTTGGCAAGGTCTTTATTGATGGTCCGCCTTGGAGCTCATCTGGTTGACATCCACGGCTATTGAAGTCATCTCCAGGTGGTGATCCATGATCTAAGCTGGGTACGGACTGGATCCGGGGGACTGGAGTGACCATCTGATCCGGATACAGGCTGGGTCTGGTGGCTACGGTGACCTCGGAATAAGAATGAAACAGACTAATATTAGCGTAGATGCCATTCTTTTTACGATGCAACGAGTGCATCAGATGTTATGGAAGGTGTTTTCGGTTCCGGTTGACCTAATTAATGCAGCCTAACAATCCTTTAACGGATTTGAATTATAGAAATGTGTTAATGATTTTATGCGTAAGACAGGTTAAAGAGATGTGTCTTTAATCTAGATTTAAACTGACAGAGTGTGTCTGCCTCCCGAACAGTGTTTGGTAGATTGTTCCAGAGTTTAGGCGCTAGATAAGAAAATGATCTGCCGCCGGCAGTTGATTTTGATATTCTAGGTATTATCAAATTGCCAGAATTTTGAGAACGCAGCGGACGTGAAGGACTATAATACGATAGGAGCTCGTTCAAGTACTGAGGAGCTAAACCATTGAGGGCTTTATAAGTAATTAGCAAGATTTTAAAATCTATACGATGTTTTATAGGGAGCCAATGCAGTGCTGACAGAACCGGGCTAATATGGTCATACTTTCTAGTTCTAGTAAGAACTCTAGCTGCTGCATTTTGGACCAGCTGGAGTTTGTTTATTAAGCGTGCAGAACAACCACCCAATAAAGCATTACAATAATCTATCCTTGAGGTCATGAACGCATGAATTAATGTTTCAGCATTTGACATTGATAGCATAGGTCGTAATTTCTATATATTTTTAAGATGGAAAAATGCGGTTTTACAGATGCTAGAAATGTGGCTTTCAAAGGAGAGATTGCTATCGAATAGGACGCCTAGGTTCCTAACTGATGACGACAAATTTACAGAGCAGCCATCTAGTATTAGACTGTGTTTTAGGTCATTACTTGTGGAGGTTTTAGGTCCAATAATTAGTACCTCTGTTTTTTCAGAATTTAACAGTAAGAAGTTATTCGCCATCCAGTTTTTAATATCAGCTATGCATTCTGTTAGTTTTTCGAATGGATATGTTTTGCCGGGCTGCGAAGAAATATAGAGCTGAGTATCATCAGCGTAACAATGAAAGCTAACACCATGTTTCCTGATGATATCTCCCAAGGGTAACATGTAAAGCGTAAAAAGTAATGGCCCTAGTACTGAGCCTTGAGGTACTCCATACTGCACTTGCGATTTAAATGATACCTCTTCATTTATTGCCACAAACTGATGACGGTCAGATAAGTACGATTTGAACCATGCCAGTGCACTACCACTAATGCCTACATAATTTTCAAGTCTATTTAAAAGAATGTTGTGGTCAATAGTATCAAATGCAGCACTAAGATCCAGTAGCACTAATAGAGAGATGCAACCACGATCGCTTGACAATAGCAGGTCATTTGTTACTCTAATTAGAGCAGTCTCAGTACTATGATTTGGTCTAAAACCTGACTGGAAATCCTCACAGATACCATTTTTCTCTAAGAAGGAGCATAATTGTGAGGATACTACCTTTTCTAGTATCTTTGACAGAAAAGGGAGATTCGAAATTGGTCTGTAGTTAATTAATTCATAGGGGTCAAGTTGTGGTTTTTTAATGAGTGGCTTAATAACAGCTATTTTTAAGGTTTTGGGGACATATCCTAATGATAGTGACGAATTAATAATATTCAGAAGAGGATCTATGACTTCTGGAAGTACCTCCTTTAGTAGCTTTGATGGAATAGGGTCTAACATACATGTTGTGGGTTTAGATGATTTAACAAGTTTATACAATTCCTCCTCTCCTATAATAGAGAATGAATGGAATTGTTCCTCAGGAGATCTACAACGCACTATCTGATGCGATACTGTAGCGGGCGGCTGTATGGTTACAATTTTATCTCTAATAGTGTCTATCTTGAAGGTAAAGTACGTCATAAAGTCATTACTGCTGTGCTTTTGGGAAATGTCTAAACCTGTTGCTGCTATATTTTTAGTTAATTTAACCACAGTATTGAACAATTACCTAGGGTTATGTTTGTTTTCTTCTAAGAGAGATGAAAAGTAATCCGATCTGGCAGTTTTTAATGCTTTCCTATAAGATAAATTACATTCACGCCAAGCAGTACGAAAAACCTCTAGTTTTGTTTTCCTCCAGCTGCGTTCCATTTTTCGTGGTTTTCTCTTTAGGGCGCGGGTATGATCGTAGTACAAATATGTCGCTTTGTTTCATAATTACAGTGTATACGTATTTTTTGTTATTTACCTCAGAAGAAGGGAAGTGTGACAACATGCCAAGCTGGTGGGATACAATGTAACACGTGAGGAGCACGTTGTAACATCACCAAATGACAGCTTAAAATGTTATCTGATCGAAAGAAAAAACTATACACGACAAACTTAAATATTTGGTCAATAAAACAAAATTATTAACTTTATCAAATAAAATAATGCCATTAATATATATATATATATATGTATGTATGTATGTATGTGTGTATATATATATATATATATATATAATAAAAAAAATCTATTTTTGAGTTTGACAATTGTAACGTATCTGGTCTTCCCTGTCATCATGAACTCTTGCACCACACTTCATGGACTACAATCCCCATAAGCCACTGCACCAATCACTGCACACATCTGTTCCTCATTTCCCACTGAACTGATTGCTGCATACACCTGTTTATCATTTACCCACATGTATTTAAGCCACTCTCACACACAGCCACCTTGCGAAGTCTAATTGTTCCCATGGTCATTATTCTAAGCGTGTTTCTCTGTATTGGATTACCTGTGTATGACTCTGGACTGTGTACCCCGTTATTGATTCCTGCTGCCTGCCTTTGTTGGATTATCTGTGTATGACTCTGGACTGTGTACCCCGTTATTGATTCCTGCTGCCTGCCATTGCGACCACGGCTTGAGTATTGAACTGTTTCCCGGATTACCTACGTTGTTCCTGTTTTCTGGCGTTTACTCCTGCCTGTTGACTATTCTAATAAAGCCTTGCAAATGGATCCGCACGTCTCTGACTCCTCCTTGTGACAGAAGACTTCGCCACACCCGGATCCAGCGGCTTTATCCACCTACATCTCAACATGGACCCAGTCGACCAGCTTCTGCTCCTCCGACAAGGTAATCTCCCCATTAAGGAATATGTCCACAGATTCTGTGAGTTGTCACTTAATTTACCATTTCGTGATGAAGCTTACCTTAAGGACTTATTCCGCCGGGGACTTAATGAGCCAACTAAGTCTATGTTGCCAGGAGGAGAATTCAAATGTTCTGTGGAGGACTACATGCAGTATGCGTTGCTGCTATGTGGCTCTAAGTCAACTGTGGATGTTTTAAAAGAGCCACAGCACAAGAGGTCTGCTAGCCCAGAACCACAGCAGCCACACTTTACCACGGGGTGGCAAAGGTTAATTTCTAGCGTGGAGGACCCACCGCTGCTGTCGGCTCGAGCAGCTGGTCTCCCAACCAGCCTTCCAGAGTCTCCGCTGGTTCCGCCCAGCCTTCCAGAGTCTCCACTGGTCCCGCCCGGCCTTCCAGAGTCTCCGCTGGTCCCGCCCAGCCTTCCAGAGTCTCCACTGGTCCCGCCCGGCCTTCCAGAGTCTTCACTGGTCCCGCCCGGCCTTCCAGAGTCTCCGCTGGTCCCGCCCGGCCTTCCAGAGTCTCCGCTGGTTCCACCCAGCCTTCCAGAGTCTCCGCTGGTCCCGCCCGGCCTTCCACAGTCTCCACTGGTCCCGCCCGGCCTTCCAGAGTCTCCGCTGGTCCCGCCCGGCCTTCCAGAGACTCCGCTGGTTCCGCCCAGTCTTCCAGAGACTCCGCTGGTTCTGCCAAGCCTTCCAGAGACTCCGCTGGTTCCGCCCAGCCTTCCAGAGACTCCGCTGATTCAGCCCAGCCTTCCAGACACTCCGCTGGTTCCGCCCAGCCTTCCAGACACTCCGCTGATTCAGCCCTGCCTTCCAGAGACTCCGCTGGTTCCGCCCAGCCTACCAGAGTCTCTGCTGGTTCCGCCCAGCCTTCCAGACACTCCGCTGATTCAGCCCTGCCTTCCAGAGACCCCGCTGGTTCCGCCCAGCCTTCCAGAGACTCCGCTGGTTCCGCCCAGTCTCCCAGACAATCCGCTGGTTCAGCCCTGCCTTCCAGAGCCTCCGCTGGTTCAGCCCAGCCTTCCAGAGCCTCCGCTGGTTCCGCCCAGCCTTTCAGAGACTCCGCTGGTTACATCCAGTCGTCCTGAGATTCCTGTCTGCCCGGTTCTGGTCACGGAGCTCAAGCATGGACTGTTCCCACCCACCCTCCCTGCTGCTCCAGTCCTGCCACCTCTGTCTCCTGACAGTCCCTCTACTCACCCCCATCCCACCTTCGTGGCAGAGGACTTGCCGTGGGACTGCCAGTCGCCATCGGTGTCCAGACTGAAGGACCCCTCACCATCACCTCCAGTCTCAGAGTCCTGGACTCCACCTCGGTCCTCCGACCCTGCGGCTCCACCCCGGCTCTGTGCTCCCTCGTCTCCGTTGTCGGCCGTCGGCCCAACAGCTCCTCCGGGCTCCATCGTCTCTCCGGCTCCGCCCCGGTCAGTCGTCACCCCACCTTCGCCTCTGGACTCTACTCCTCCGGCTGCGCCTCGTCACTCCGTCCTGCCGGCTCTGTGGACCTCCTCCCTCCCGTGGGCACAGCCTCGATCCTCTGTCACTCCGGCTCCGCTGCGTACCTCCGGACCTCCATCTCCGCCGGGGTCGCCAGAGCCTTGGGTTCCGCCTTGGCCCTCCGGATCCTCTGTGTCGCCCAGGACCATCGACTCTCCGGTTCCGCCTCGGGCTCCACCGGCTCCACCTCCGTCGGTCGGCCCCATGCAGGAGCCAACCCTTCCTCCTCCATGGCTTCTCCCTCCGTCGGCTCCGCCTCATTTCGTGGTTCCAGTACCACTACATGGACCTGGCCCTCCATCCCTCCCCTTGTTCCGCCTCCGCTCCACCACCCTCAAGATTGTAAAGGTGGTTAGAGCGTCTGGAAGCCGCTCCTTGTGGAGGGGCTATGTAACGTATCTGGTCTTCCCTGTCATCATGAACTCTTGCACCACACTTCATGGACTACAATCCCCATAAGCCACTGCACCAATCACTGCACACATCTGTTCCTCATTTCCCACTGAACTGATTGCTGCATACACCTGTTTATCATTTACCCACATGTATTTAAGCCACTCTCACACACAGCCACCTTGCGAAGTCTAATTGTTCCCATGGTCATTATTCTAAGCGTGTTTCTCTGTATTGGATTACCTGTGTATGACTCTGGACTGTGTACCCCGTTATTGATTCCTGCTGCCTGCCTTTGTTGGATTATCTGTGTATGACTCTGGACTGTGTACCTCGTTATTGATTCCTGCTGCCTGCCATTGCGACCACGGCTTGAGTATTGAACTGTTTCCCGGATTACCTACGTTGTTCCTGTTTTCTGGCGTTTACTCCTGCCTGTTGACTATTCTAATAAAGCCTTGCAAATGGATCCGCACGTCTCTGACTCCTCCTTGTGACAACAATGAACACATTGCAACCATGCGTGTTACGACCCTAATCGCAACACACAGCTGTACAGTATAGTTCAAAATAATGTGCGCAAATAGATGAAACATTCAGAAAAACACTCCACACACAGTTCTCATAGAACACAAGACATATAAACGAGACAAAATGCTTTGTTTGTGGCCCGCGCTCCCCTGTATGCTTTATGATCCCACCAACAATTATTGGGTTGAAGCTGCTTCTGCAGTTTTATTATCAATTTCATATTTACTTGTAATCAGTTTCATTGAAAAAAGCTGATTACTAAATGCTTTGGAGCAGCTGCATGCACGCTCTACAAACGCTTCCAGTGTGAATACTCTTGCGAGTCTGCAGCTGCAGTAACGCTGTAGTTACGCTGACGTGCAGCTCACGCTCTGCTCATGCTTGAAACGGGTGTTAAACCAGGTACTGGTGGCTTTGGCACTATGTGCAGGTGTCAAATCCTGTTGAAAAATGAAAATCTGCATCTCCATAAAGATTCCAGCAGGAAGCATGAAGTGCTCTAAAACGTCCTGGTATACAGCTGCGTTGACCTTGGACCTCAGAAAACACAGTGGACCAATACCAGCAGATGACATGCCACCCCAAACCATAACTGACTGTGGAAACTTTACACTGGACCTCAAGCAACATGGATTCTGTGCCTCTCCTCTCTTCCTCCAGACTCTGGGACCCTGATTTCCAAAGGAAATGCAAAATTTACTTTCATCGGAGAACATAACGCTGACGCTGTCTGTTCTATCTATCTAATCTATCTATCTAATCTATCTAATCTATCTATCTAATCTATCTATTCTATCTAATCTATCTATCTAATCTATCTATCTAATCTATCTATCTAATCTATCTATCTAATCTATCTAATCTATCTATCTAATCTATCTATCTAATCTATCTATCTATCTAATCTATCTAATCTATCTAATCTATCTAATCTATCTTATCTATCTTATCTATCTTATCTATCTTATCTATCTAATCTATCTAATCTATCTATCTAATCGCGCCGTGTAATAAAATAACGTTATTAACCGGTATTTTTTTTTTTTCTAGAAAACCGTTCTCGGAACGTATTGTTTAATGAGGAACGCAAGAACAGAAACGTTATAATATCGATTCTGCTCGGAGTGAACCGAATGGATTTTTTTTTTTTCGTTTTTAAGCCCTGCAAATGAGTTTACTAATAAAAAAAAACATGGAAAACATCCGATCAGAATGCGTCCCCGACTGCCTCTTCTATTCTATGCGCCTTATAATGCGGTGCGCCTTATATATGAAAACAGTTTTAAAATAGTCCATTCATTGAAGATGCGCCTTATAGAGCGGAAAATACGGTATATGACTGGATTCCGCGATTCCGTCCGTGTTTTCCGCATCTGGGAAATCAAGATAACATTGAGGTGTTTTTGAAACTTCACCGTAAAGGATTGTTAATTACTGAAACACAATCAACGTCTGCTGCTGACTTACTTTTGAGAGACAACTGATTATTGCTGCTCGCAGCTCCAGCAAGCGTTCTGTCTGTGTCTTCAGTGCCTTCAGCCTTCATACCTGCAAACTTGTCGCTTTTCGGTGACAATCGCCGTTTTCATTGTCAATTGGGTCATTCACGTGTATCGTGTAGAACCGGGTCGATCGGAATCTCAACTGAGCTCGCATCTGTCAAGAGAGGGAGGTGGGGGTAGGCTTGCGTGCCATGTAGGCCATTATTGGACAATTCTTATGACATTTTTTCTGGACCAATCGGAATCTCAGCGCTTGCTTCAGGATCTTGAACACTGCCATCTGTGTTCGCGCCTGTCAAGAGACACCTGACCTAATGTGGAAAGAAACTCTGATAGAAATTGAATTCAAGGTAACTCAGTCTTTTTGGAGCTAAACAACAGAGATTTGTTTGCTTAAGTCAAATAACGTCAGCTAGCGTTTTTTTTTTTTTTTTTTCATACAGTTAGCCTATGCTTCGGGCAAAATGCTTAATAACAAGCAATACAAGTGGATCCAATGCTGGAACTTCCGTTAGCAAGGTAGCAAATTTTCTAGCCATCTAACATTATTAGCTAGTTGTAATGTTAATTCCTGCATTGTCTGACCGTCTTGCTAACTAAAGTTAACCATTTACAGTAGCTTGCTACGTAATTATATAGTATTTCTGATAGCAAACTTAGGTTGTAACCTCATCATTAGCCCCTAACTTAAGCCAGGTGCTCTGCCTTGAGTTCTGGCTACTAGAGATGTGCTGAATATTCGGTTTTCAGACGAAAGATTTTTATCACCGAAACAACACAGCCGAAACAGTATGTTGACGCAAAGAGAAACCGCGGCCTGCATGTGCTTGTCTGAAGCAAGAAGACCCACGGATAGCAATTTGCAAAACTTGTAATGCCGAAATTTCAAGAGGTGGCGTGTCAGCAGTCGTGCGAGCAGTGATAAGAGAGTAGAGATCGGCGCATTGCGCGCAGGCAGATATAACTTTCAGTGAGTGAAAAACAATGGCTTTATGTTGGTGTTACATCGCAATATTGTAAAGATATGTCTTTTCTATATACTGTATTTTTTATAAATATTTATGTTTTAAACCATGGAGGTGAGCCAATGGATATCACACAAGCAACGTGGAAACTGCGCAATATGTTAAAGTGACAGTAAAAACTGACGGTGCTTTCAGCATCTGAGAGGCATTCTCTCAGAGACAATGAGAGACGATTATACTTCATATGCTGATATTAATTTAGTCCCCTAATATTTTTCTTGTCCCCCAAACATGGTGGGAAAAAAATAAAAAGAAACATTTGTTTTTGAAAGTCGGTTCTTGAAATAAAGCTCTTAATTTTCATTGATGACTGCAGTTTTATTTAGGGGTTATGATTTCAGGTGGTCTTAAATGTGGGGATTGAAAGACTTGCGATGAAACTTCAAAAGGCTATCCATTGAATAAATATGAGTGCTGCACGTTTCAAAGTCATTTGCTGTGCTGCTTTGTGTACTACCATTCTGAAAGCGCCTCCTGCTGGAAGAAAAACACGTAGACTTGTAAATGTGAACTGATGGATCCACAAGATAATGTGTTATAAAAATGTAAACAATTAAACAATTTAAACAAAGGCAGTAAAATATATGTATATTTTATTTAAGTAACATAATACTTGATTGATAATAATTGATTTACTCTTTGGAACTTTAATATTAATTGATGCAATTGCAATGCCTTGATTTTAGTAAGATTAGTACACAGTCATAGCCATAAATGCAATGGTACTAATAATTGGCATAATTCTTTTGGTGTTTCGGTTTTCGGCCTTGGTTTCCTCTTTTTCGGTTTCGGCCAAAAATTTTCATTTCGGTGCATCCCTACTGGCTACTACTCCAATTCTGAGCTACCCTGATTAACGACACGTTATGGAGGTTGTCATGTGCGCAGCAGTCATTCAAGTCAGCTGGATGTAGCCCAAGCATAGCCCTACTTTTAAAGTGTTTTTGATGTGTTGATATGGATAGATGTGACTGTTAAACGACATCTGATGCGAGAGTAATACAAGCGACAAGTTTGCAGGTATGAGTATAATATAATTTGTTGCCTAACATTTACTTGAGTTCACAGTGTCGGCGTTGCCCATTCTGCTCCTCTGAGTGGGAAATGTCAGCATGTTTTGAAGCCCTGGGATAAGCCTGAGACAATGGTCATTATTGTTACCCCGATATAAAACAGCCCCATTGTTTACAGTTTGTCATGGCTGTTCAAGAATGTTGATGTCAATAAGGTCTGATGTTCACACTTTGCACTTGTTTAGATTTGTCTTCCTGAAGCCTGCCTCTGTTTTAGCAAAGAACAAGTTTTTTTGGACGTATGTATGTGTGTATTTGTATACAAAATTATTCATACCCCTGGCAAATTCTGACTTAGTTACTTTTATTCAGCCAGCAAGTTTTTTCCTGATTAGAAATGACACAGACGTCTCCCAGAAGACAATAAGACGATGTAAAAGAGGCATCATTGTGGAAAAAATTATTACTCGTCTTTTATTTACATTTGAACAAAAAGTGGCATGTCCAAAATTATTCATACCCTTCTCAATAATATATAGAAAAGCCTTTATTGGCTATTACAGCAATCAAACGCTTCCTATAATTGGTGACCAGCTTTTTGCATGTCTCCAGTGGTATTTTTGCCCATTCATCTTTAGCGATGAACTCCAACTCTTTCAGGTTGGAGGGTCTCCTTGCCATCACCCTGATCTTTGGCTCCCTCCACAGATTCTCAGTTGGATTTAAGTCAGAACTCTTGTTGGGGCATTGCAAAACGTTAATGTTTTTGTCTGCTAACCATTTCTTCACCACTTTTGTTGTGTGTGTTTCGGTCGTTGTCATGCTGAAATGTCCACTGGTGCCCAAGGCCAAGTTTCTCTGCAGACTGCCTGATGTTGTTGTTAAAAATTTTGATGTATTGCTCCTTTTTCATGGTGCCATTTACTGTGATTAGGTTCCCTGATCCACCATCTGAAAAACACCCCCAAAACATTAGGGTTCCCACCACCATGTTTGACAGTGGGGATGGTGTTCTTATGGTTGAAGGCTTCTCCTCTTTTATGCTAAATGAAGGCTACATCATAGTGGCCAAACAATTAATTTTAATTTCATCTGACCATAAAACAGAAGTCTTCTTCTTTGTCCAGATGAGCATTTGCAAAGGCCAAGCTTTTGTGTGCCTTATCTGGAGAAGTGGTGTCCTCCTTGGTCTGCGTCCTTGGAACCCAGCGGTGTGCAGTGTCCTTTGGACTGTCTTCCTTGAGATGTTGCCACCAGCAGAGCCCAGATTCATCAAGATGGCCTTGGTTGTGATCCTTGGATTCTTTTTTACCTCTCTCACTATCCTCCAGGCCAGCACAGGTGTCACTTTCAGCTTCCGAGCATGTCCTCTGAGATTTTTCATGGTGCGGAACGTCTTGTATTTTTTAATAATACTTTGCACTGTAGCCACTGGAACTTCAAAACATTATAACATAATATAACATAAGATATGGTCTTATAGCCCTTTCCTGACTTGTGAGCAGCCACAATGCGCAGCCGCAGGTCCTCAGTGAGCTCCTTTGTCTTAGCCATGACTGTCCACAAACCAACACCTGTTGAGCTGATTAAAACAGCTGTTCCCAATGAATCAGGGTAATTAGGATGCTTTAGAACAGCTTGGACTATTTGGAATGGTATAGAACTTTAGATTTTCCCATAGACTGTGACATTTTGCAAAGGGTATGAATAATTTTGGACATTCCACTTTTTGTTCAAATGTAAATAAAAGCTGAGAAATATTTTTTTGCACAATAATGCCTCTTGTACATCGTCTTATTTCCGGTCAGAATTTGCCAGGGGTATGAATAATTTCGGGCTTGACTGTATACACACACACTACCAGTCAAAAGTTTGGACACACTTCCTGATTCTCTTTGATGTGTGTTTGTTTATTTATTTATTTATTTATAAATTATGAATGTGTGTGTGTTGTGTGTATATGTATTAGCATGTTTAGAGCATTCACGTAGTGAAAAGTGAATCGATATTGTATCCTGGGCACATCAAAATACTGAGAATAATTATTTCTAACAAATTATTCATAATTATGAATCAATTTTAAGATAAAACGCGTGTGTAAACAAGCAAGGATGCACATGGCGAAGCACGTGAGAGATGCTCTGGATGAAAGCGCACTTTCATTCTCATAATGCAGCTGTTACTCTGGAAACAAAACAGCTTTTAGTTTATCAAGTTGTAGAAATTAACTCAAATTTAAAGTTGATTCGGATATAGAATCGAATCGAAACTTCAGGGAAATCAATTTAGAATTAATAGTTTATGTTTCTTGACCGGTCGTCCACCGAATTGGTCAAATCAATACACTTTATCAATTCCAAAGTCTATTCACGCTCATTGGCAGGAGCGTAAATAAACTCAAATATTACTTTGGGAAACTAAAGCCAGGTAGCTTGATCTAGGCAAAATAGTACTTTGTGAACACAAAAGGCAAGACAACTCTCTCAATGAAAACAATGATTTATTGAAAACTACACTAGGATTACAAAGCTAAACTACTCAAAACACGAACACACACACACACACACACACACACACACATTCACACACACACTCATACAGTTTCAGAGATGGGATTTTATGAGTTTTGAGAACACCCAAGACTTGTTATGTTACCGTTACTAGCTTCTCAAATCACAACCTCAGAAAGTCATCAAGCAGAGATCTAACTTAAACGAAACGCACCAGATTTCAACAAGAAATGGGAGACCTTGTTTACTTGCTCTTGGCCGGAATGGGGATTCCGTCCGGGCTGGAGGCTCGTCTCAGCGGATGCCCTGGTTGGTTGCTTGCTAGTCGGTCTTTCGGATGACGTCTTTGGGAATTCCTCAGGATGAGGGTTGGACAACCGGAGTTGCTCTCAGAGTTCGATTGGCGCCTGGGTTGCAAGGCGCGTAGGCTCTGAAGGTTCAAATCGAGATGCGAAAGTCTTTTGCAGTTTCTTGTGAGTTCTGGAGGGCAAGAATGCCTTGTAGCTGGAACGAGCAGGCGATCTTCGGCAGAGAAAGTTTAGAGTCTTTCAGGATGTTTCGGTGCTCTTCTCGCTCGGTTCAATCAGTTCAAGTCGGTACTTCAAGCACAATTCAAGCCCGCGCTTCAAGCACAATTCAAGCCAAAGTTCTGGTTCGGGTCAGTAAGTTTTAAGGGGTCTGTTAGACATGACCCCGGGGCCTGAAGGCCAATGGCGTTGCCACGGGGGCGGGGTCATTTTTGATGCAATTCCTTCTGGCATGTGACTTATTAGGACACAGATTTATCTTCAATTTGGTTATCGATTATCATAAACTACTGCAATGCATACAATATACACAATATGAAATTCTCATTCACTCAGACAACCTGCATTTGTCATGATCGTTCAAACGAAATCAAACATAGGAATATAAGGTTACACATGAAATACATACTTAATAACTGGGTTAATTAAGGCACACAAGGCATAGTAAAGTACACGATTACACGGCACACATTGAACATAAAGGAAGGAGGGTATCCTATCCCTTTGCATAGTAAGTTCGATTGATTGGAATAGCGTTCTTGGTTTCTTTTTCTCCTGTATCATATTTGTTAGCATGTAACGCAGTAGCGTGGGTTCAGTTTTGTGATGTGTGAAGGGAATTCTGAGGGGGGGTTTCGCAGCAGGAAGGCTATCCTGTGATCCATAATTTTTCTTAACTTAATTTGTTAACTCAAGTCACAAGTGGACAAACGATCCGTTCTTTGGAGGGTCTCAGAAAGGGGGGGAGATGATCCCGCAGATTTCCCTCTTCCTGTGTCAGCGAATTCTTAGTCATGTGTTCGGTGAAGGTGACAAATCTCCATTTGTTTTAATGGGTCTCTCAGCACAAATAGCTAGTTGTTCATTTGATAGGATTATCTTTTATTGCGGCTTCGTTTCCTGGGGCGATCAGCAGACGGAGGTTTGGCGTAGACAAAGTGGCACCCAGTGGCTTAGCGCCGTTTTGGCAAATGGTTCAGATAAAAGAATCTTTGAACTTCCTTGGAGTATGGAGATTTGATTCGTTACTTGTTGTTTTGCGTAACTAAAATCCTACATAATCCCCCTCTTGGCTGGCGATGTTCCTGGTGCAAACATCGGCAGACACTGGAACAAGAAGGCAGAGAGAGAGAGAGAGAGAGAGAGACCAAGGCACTCATAAAACACAAACAACATCTCCATCACTCGCTGAACTCTGGTGCAAGGCTGTAGCTATTTGTGGGTATAGTTAAGGTTTTTTCAAACGGTATAGGGATCATTGGCGGGGCCGTGTGACTGGGGTTTCCCTTGGGTCGGATCTAATAGTCAGTGGATCGACGGGGCGGCATGGGTGTGATCTCAATTAGATTCGTCGCGTTCTCGGGCTCGGGTTCAGATTCTTGGGTGGTTTTCTCGTGGCGAAAAATGCGTGGAACGCCGGAAGTACATTTATTGAGAGACTCTTGGACCGCGCTTACTCGTTTGTGGAGGAGGAAGGCGAGGGTTAGGGTTACCGCGTATCCGACGATGGTTGAGACGCACAGTGCCGTGTTGGCGGCGGACCAAGACCGAATAATTGGGGGACCGGCGGGTGGAAGGCGAGCGATGGCTTCCAAAGCCGTGTTAACGGGAGTTAAATCAATTAGTTGCAATCCTTCTACCTTGATCCTTTCCTCCAACTCGGGATCGAGGTCAAAGGAATGCTGTTTGAAGAAGGGCGAAATTTCGAGCTCAGCTTTATATTCCTCTTCGGGGAGGTGGTATAGTGCCAGGTCATCGATGTGGAGAATTGAGCCTTTAGGAACCTTGACCCAGAGGGTTTGGTTCGGCAACGTAATACGGGTAGCCGTGTCGTGCTGGTCATACGTCAGGGTAGCTGTACGCACTGAAGTACTGACCAGCCACTGGTTCCCAACAATTTCGGCTTGGGTCTCCTCCACCTGAGACCGTGGCATAGCTTCCGCGGAACAACTGGTATCGGGTCGGATGGATTCGAGGCCGCAAATGCCTTCGGTGTTATCCCGGACAAAGGGTTTACTTGGACATAGATAATGAATATCTTTGGTAAGCGTACACATTTTGAGGTTAGGGGCCAGATACAACTGCTCGTTATTATCGTGGTAGGCGACGACCTCGGGAGTGTGTATTTTGACATGGGTATCCCTTTGCCAAAAGCCCACGTTCACGACGTCCTTTAACCGGTAGATGTTATTGGAGTCAATGATGGGTAAACTGAGGAGAAAGGCTATGTCTCCTGCATCTGGGTCGACATACAATGGGATGGCGCTGCCCAGGGAGTAGGCGAGATGGGCTTGAAGGGGATTAGCGGGACCAGTGGTCGAGGCGGCTAGTATGTCTTGGACTAGGCTTAGGGGTATTAGGTAGGGAGGAATTCTGCCCATGGCTAAACTGTCAATTGAGGAGCTTATCTCTCTTAACATGTCGGTCATGAGATTGGTTAACAATTGAATTTGAGCTAGGTCGTCTTGCACGACTGAAAACAGCTTATTTAGGGCATGGATTGTTTGGTTTAGCAGAGTGCTATGGGTGTTCAAGACTGTAATGGTGCCGTTCAGTGATTTTCCGAAGGTTTGTAGGGCCAAGCTTTGGACTAGAAGCTGGTGCCGGATGTCGGGTATTTCGGCTTGGATCTCACCCACATGTCGTCTGACTGTGGCCAGATTTACCGCATTGGCGGTAGTCATGCCGATGTTAAACAGAGTTCCCACAGCAGCGGCAGCTCCCAACAGGGCGCCCAAAAACCGCTTGGAGCGCCGGTTGTACCCGCTTAACTCAGCTTGGGTTACGGTCATTTTTTGTAACTGGCGCAGCATGTGTGTCACATCTGCTTGTGCGTGGGCGAAGGCTTCCCGAGTCCAACGGGTGCCTGCCCACGTGGTCTTAGGAGATGGGAGGGTGTAGTGTGCTCGGAAAACGTCGCGGGGGTTGAATCGGACGTACACCTTTTGGGTGTATCGATTTTACAAAATGTAAAAATCGATTTTGTAAAATGTATACTATTTTACAATTAGTGATCGATAATCCCGGTTGTTCGCGGAGTACGATCCCTGACGCTGGTCCGAGCGTGGCGACTTCTGGTTGGGGTACGACCCCGACTACGCAGAGCAACAGGACGGCGAGTCTGAACATCTTCCTGGTAACAGAGAACACAAAAGGGGACAGTTAGCTATGAGGACCATGGGTGGCGGAGCCGCCTTTATTGTTAACCGAGATTTGTGACAATAGTTTGCTCATAATTTGGCGCACAGTGTCAGTTCCACCTTCAGAATCTAGGCTCAAAGGAAAAATGGGTTAAGTTTTGGTGGGGCCTAGAGGAAAAGGAAAGCGGAAAAAGGGAAAACAACACACAAAGACGTTAAGCGAGGTTAGACGTCAGGGATGATCGTCTCCTCGCAGAGAGGCGGTGAGGACAGGTGTAGGTGGTTTGTGTTGTGTTTGTGAAGGGGGTTGTGTGTGTTTTCCTAGGGGGATAAAACAAAACAAAAACATACAAACAAAACATAACAACTTGTGTTAGCGTGAGATGTGGTCTGGGCTTGGTCTGTGTCAGTTGGTTTGGTCTTCCCCCTCTTCTGATCTGTTGGAGCCCCAATGTTTCTTGATCTGGTTTCGATGTACCCATCGAAGTACTGGTTCGTTGCGGCCTTGCCTGATTCTGATTCGGTAGGCAACGGGCGAGAGCTTGTCTACGATCTGATGGGGTCCAGTCCAGTGAGGTAGGAATTTCTTTGACAGACGATAGGTACCACACTTTGTCCCCAACATTGAATTCCTGATGTGAGGCCTTTTGGTCGTAATAGGCTTTACGACCTTCTGCGCTTCTTTGGAGTTGTTGTTGAGCGAACGAGAAGGTCGTTCTCAGGTGTTGGTGCAGTTCTTCAAGGTACTGGTGAGTGGTGTATGCGGTGGCGAGGTTTGTATCTCCGGGTTGGTACAGCAGGTGTAATGGGAGTGTCATTTGTCGCCCCGTCATCATTTCAAATGGCGGTACACCAGTGGACTTGTGTGGGGTGGCTCTGGCAGCCATCAGTACCAGGGGTAACTTAATGTCCCAATCTTTTTGGTTGGCTGCTACATACTTTTTCAGCATGCTGACCACCGTGCAATGAACTCTCTCAACTTGCCCAGAGGCTCTTGGATGGTGGCTTATATGTAGCTTAGCTTGTATCCCGAGCAGTTTCCATACTTCCTGCATTATTTCAGCTGTGAAGTGGGTTCCTCGGTCAGAGTTGATCCTCAGAGGTAGCCCGAAACTTGAAAAGACGTGGTTCATCAGCAGGCAGGCAGTGGTTTCTGCGGTGTCATTAGGGGGGGGGAGGCACTCCACCCACTTGGTGAACTCGCAAACCACGGAGAGGAAGTATTTGTTACCTCGGGTTGACCGTGGCAGAGGTCCCACCCAGTCTATCTGGAGGTCTGACCAAGGGAAGGTGACTCCTTTCCGTTGTAGTGGTGCTCGGTGATTTGAGTTTGCTGGTTGGAACTGGCAGCAAACGAGGCATCCCTTCACATAATCTGCAATGTCTTGCTGCATTCCAGGCCAGTATGCCACCTGTTTCAGCGTATCGTAGGTGGCCATTGCTCCGTGGTGTCCAGCACATGGGGCATCGTGAGCATGTGCGAGCATAATCCCCCTTTGGCACTGAGGGACCACAAGCTGAGGCGCAGTGAGTGGGTCAGGGACGTATGTGAGGAGACCGTCGCGTAGATGCAGCATGTGCTTGATGGAATGGAGGGTGCGGAGGTCGGAAGACCGTGCTAGGTCGGAAGGAGAGATAGGGTGGTTTGTTGGATCGGAGATATGAGATATAATAGTCTGCAGTATTGGGTCTGAGGCTTGGAGGGTGAGTAGGTCACTTGGACTGAACTGTGGGGACAGTTCGACATGGGTGGAGGCGGGGTTGTGGTTGGCATTGGCCTGTTGGCGGCGGGTAATAGCGGAGACAGCGGGGTAGGGTGAAAGGGGGGGTGGGGTCCACGCTTCTCCATGCAGTGCACCTGTTTTAGCTAGTGCATCAGTTTGATCATTAAGGTCTTTGTCTTGGCCTGGTTGTCGTGAGTGGCCTCGGACCTTCTTCCAATACACGGTTATATCATGGTTTAGGATGATGGCCTTGCATGCTTGGAATAGCTCTTGATGCTTGACAGGTTTGTTGTTGGCAGTCTTGTATCCAGTCCCTCCAGAAAAACACGATTATGCGATCGCATGATTCCATGCATAATCAGCCAAAGTCCGCATATTTATGCGGGGGACGCATTTTTTCAAATACGCCGCACTTTCGCCGCAAAAATTGCAGATTTCCGCGCGCAAAATATGCGGGCTTGCATGATTTCATAATCCCATTTCCGTTTGGGTCTTTGTCTTCCTTCTTTCGAGTACTATTGTGGTCGCGTGTTGCCGCGACGTTCTGTCTTGCCTCACTTCATTTTCGCCTGCCTGACCAGTCCACATCAAGTGAACTGGACATCGGGAGATTCTGAGACCCGAATATTAATCCGTGTGGCCGTTTGGCCATCCCCGCACTGTTTCAACTGGAGGACTGTGTTTGTGGGGTTCGTATGGTACCATTAGATTGTTGTGTGGATGAAATTATAAATTGATGTGAGTGGTTTGAGTGTGGTCTGTTTGTTTATTGTTGGAAGCGTGTGCGAGTGTGTATATGTACGAGTGTGTGGGCGTGAGAAATCGGTACTAAGGGTTGTGAGTTTGCGTGATCTTGTATGTATATTGTTGATGGACCAGGTGTAATGTGATTGCATCTGTTATTTTGTTGCTTTTCTATTTTTGTTGATCAATTTTTCTTTTTTTTTGTGTTTATTGATTTGATTTGATTTGATTTATGGTCATTTGATTTTTTTTTTTTCGTGTTTAGTTGATTTTGACTTATGACTATTTGATTGTATTCTTTTGTGTGTGTGTGTGTGTGTGTGTTTATTGATTTGTGTCAATTTGATGTTGATTTTGTTAATTTTGTTGGACGGGCTAAGGAGTGCTGACCACTCTAGATCCATGTTAATGGGTTCACTGAGTGATTTTGTTCTTCTGATTTTTACACGTGTCATCTGAATACACGTGTGTTTGTGGTGAAATGAGTACATTAGTGTACGTTTGAAGTGCGTAGTGAAGTGGAATTGGGGTAGGTTGGTTATTTCTCCTTGCCATCTGATGTGTTACTTTTGATTTGTCTAATTTGTTTATTTTTTTGTTTTGATTTGGAAGCCTTATTAACCCCTTGTGTCCTAAATTGTGTCTGTGTGTTTAGCTTTTATCCCAGTAATAATAAAATATTGTATCTTTTTTTCTATATTCACATCTCTGCTCTATTCTTGTGGGAACAGACCTGGGTGTCTTTGACCATTATTTCCCTGGGAGAGATTCCCAGGGTGGAGTAGTCGATGTTATAATTATTATTGAGTCCAGAATAACGAAATTCACTCCTTACGGTGCTACATCTGGCAATAAGGGTGTTGGGGGAATACCTTTTTTTCTCTCTTTTTCACCAATCCGCAGTTTTTGCAAGTTCCCGCAGTTTTTGCAAGTTCCCGCAATTTCATCGCATAAAATTGCATAAATATCCCGCATATTCAATCGCATTTTTTAAGAAAACGTGCCGCATAATCAAGGATTTTTGCCCGCAACAATCACAAAAAAACGCCGCGTTTTTCTGGAGGGACTGTGTATCCATTTTGCTTCTATCCCGCCAGGTGGCATGTGAAGCTCAGGCGAGCGTAGCTTGAGTCAGTGCAGATGAGGAGTTCTTTGATGTTGTGGGATGCAGCCAGCTGCAGCGTGATGAGGATGGCTGCCACTTCTGCATATTGAGAGGAATGCGGGCCTAGTTTGAAGTGTTGTGGTTGGCAGGGGTTGTTGTTGAGCCAGACCACACCAGCACCCGCTTTCAAGGTTCCTTGGTTGTTGTAGGAGCAACCGTCGACATAAGCAGTGGGCATGCCTTCGCACACATTCTCATCAAAGTATTTGTGGTTTGTAAGCAGTGGTTGCGCTGGTTCGATGGGCTCTGCGATTGTGCATTGTGTATCGCTGGAGCAATTCTGGCAAGCTGCAAGTCCATTACCCAAAACTGATTTGTGGTTTTGGGCATATTGTGCCTCGACATCGCGTCCTTGAAGCGTCATCAGCCAGGTGGCTATGCGTGCGTTTGTTACCACGCCATCTCGGATTCGTTGGCTGTTGAGGAAAGTCACGGGTGGGGGACAGGTTTCTATGATGACTTTCTGGGCTCCGATGTAGTTAGAGAAGCGTTGAATGGCCCAGACGGTGCACAACAGAGCTTTCTCACAGTCTGAATATTTGCATTCAGGCGGTAACAGTGTTTTACTGGCGTAGGCGACCACTCGCTTGTCTTTGTCATGTAGCTGATATAGGCCTGCGCTGAGGCAATGTTTGGAGAAACCTGCTTCCAGATGGAATTCTTTTCCTGGGTCTGGGTAGGCTAGACAGGGAGCAGAGCACAGACGTTGTTTAAGCTCGCTCATCGCTTTGTCCTGGTCTTCCGTCCAAATGAAGGGTTCATCTTTCTTGAGGAGAGATGTGAGTGGTCGTGCAATGTCAGAATAATTTTCAATGAATTGTCTCGAATAGTTGCAGACTCCCAGGAATCTTCGCAGCTCAGTGATATTAGTAGGGGGTTTTATGGTTTGGATTGCTTGAGTGCGGCTGGATTGCGGTTCGATTCCTTCTCGTCCAACAAGGAGGCCGACATAGTTCACTTTGGTTTTGCACCATTGGCCTTTGTGGAGTGCAATTTTGGCACCTGCTGTAGTCAGCTGATTTAGGACGTGGTCGATTTCCTTTAGATGGTCTGCCGCGTTGGTGCTCTGCAAGAGCAGGTCGTCGACATAGATTATGTTGCCTCTGGCATCAGGGCAGGCTTTGTTTAGAAAGATGTTGAATTCAGCTGGTGAGTTGGCATAGCCGAAGGGACACCGCGTGAAGGTATATTGTCGGTTGCCAAAATTGAATGCCAGCTTTTGTTGGTCGTCTGGATGTACGGGAATGGTCCAAAATCCGGAGGCAACGTCCATAGTGGATAGGATCGTGGAGCCTTTGATTTTGGGTATTTCTTGGTCCAGTTGTGTCATGGGCCATCGTGACAGGGGTACCTGTTTGTTCAGTTTACGATAGTCAATAGTAGGCCGCCATTTGCCGTTAGGTTTGAGAACTGGCCAAATAGGTGCAGAGTATGTGCTGTTGCAGGGGCGGATGATTCCCTTTTCCAGCATGGAGTCGATGATTTCCTGTACCGACTCATACGATGCGATAGGAATTTTGTACTGGCGCACATATGTAGGTGGTGCACTTGGGTTTGTCGGAATGCGCACGGTGTGGATGTTGGTTAGGCCACAGTCCAGAGAGTCCTTAGCAAAGGAGTCTTTGTATTTATGTAGGACTTCTTTGAGTCCCTGGCGCTCAGCGTCACAGTGGAGGGCGTCTGCTTCCTCCAAGATCTGTTGGATCTGTGCGTTGAACCCGGGGTAGGGTTCATCTGTGGGTTTTGTGTTTAAGGAGTTCTGAGCCATGAGGGTCACTTGTTCTGCTTGTGCTGTCAGAGGTTGGGAGGAGACAGCGTAGACTGCCAGGTGTGTGTCATCAGTCAGCTCTGAACGACAGACGCTTTCTTTGGATACAGGCAGCACAGATGTGATGGAGATAGTTCCATGCGGTTTAGTGAAGACTACGGCATCGTCCTCTTCGTCTGTCAGCAGCTGGGCTGGTATGGGGCCTATGATAGGTACTGTTAGCTCAAAGTCATGGAATTCTTGGCTGATGAGCCATCCCACGTGGCTGGCTTTAGAGAGTTTGATGTCTTGAGCCGTGCAGTTGTTGACCAAGACGTATACGGAGCGGGATGACACTTCCATGAGGGGCGTGGCTTCCAGGGTCAGACCTAGCCTTAGGTAGGTCCTGGAAGGATGGAAGAAACCTAGTTTGCTGTTGAGAGCTTGTCCTGGTCACATGTTCAGGCGGACGCTGACGCTCTTTCTGTAGGCAGGTATGGTGACTTCCTGTTCGTTAATCATGGCACAGGCGTCCGGCACTGTCTGACCAGATTGAAGGTTTTGTAGGTTGACAGTGGGGTTCAGTTGGTGTGACGCCGGGGCCCAGATGATGTCATTCACCGTGTCGATGCAGGCGTTGAGTCTGACAATGATGTCGGCTCCAATATATAGTTCGTGAGGCAGATCAGGGATTACCAGGAAGTAGTGGCTTAGCAGCCGATTGTTCCACTGTATGTCTGCTGCACAGATTATTTTGGAGGTAGCCATTGTTGTTGATTCGGGACTGAGAGGGAAGCGGCTATGCTTGGAAACATGTGGCAGGTGCTTTTGTCTCTGCTTCAGCGTTTTGAAAAAGCTTAGACTGATGGCTGAGATCTCTGTCCAGAGAGCCAATACTGCATCGGACACAGGAAGGTCCTGGATATTTACAGCAGTTCTGATTTGGGGAGGACCTGAGGTTGAGTCCCACGTCTGCAGTGCGCAGAGAAAAGGGTCGAGAGCCTTGTTAGTTTGCGCTGGACTTGGGCTTGGCTCTGACCTTGACCTTGCTTCGTCCTGTCGTAGACGATGGTCGGTGTCTGTGGTTTGACACTGCGGTGCTTGTGGGTCTACTGACTGTAACGGGAGGGGCTCGCGGACTTGTGTCCACATCTTCAGGTGTTTAAAGTCAATTAGAGGTTCAAAGCGATTTAGCAGGTCTTTCCCGATGAGAAGTGGGTAGGTGTTTAGTGGTGAGATGTAAACTGGGTGGATGAGATCCATTGGTCCTACAGTTAGCTGGATCGGGGCCACGTGTTTGAGTTGCAGGCCCGTGTGTGAGTATGCTTGGAGGTTTAGTTCACACCTTTGGAGCTTGAGGGTGCTTTTTGCTCTCCTGTTTCTCTCTTGGATTTCTTCCAGGAGTTCAGTTGACATTAGAGTGATGTCTGCTCCTGTGTCCAAGAGGGCTTCCACTTTGATGTGGCGTTCGATGATGATGGAGAGGTAGAACTTTTTAGCTATACCCTTCTCGATGAGGTCGCCCAGAAGTTGAGGCACTGGAGTGTGGGATGAAATTGGTAGACTATGGAAACTGGTTTGGGTTTCTTCAGAGGCGTGGCAGACAACCAGAACGGCACTTTTGGGCACTGTGGTGGTATCGTCAGCAGGTGGTGATGGGCAGCTGTTAACATCCCCCGTGCTAGGTGTTAGGTCGGTGTCAACCGCTGGAGCGGGGTGTTCAGGGTGACTTCCCTGTTCACCTGTGGTTGAGATAGTTGCAACATTTTGAGGGTGAGGTGCATGGGTGCTTTGGTCTGAGGTTTGTTGTGCCAGGTGGGTGCTGTCTTGTTGTTCTGCCGCTAGTCAGGCCGAATCTGGTTTTTCTTTCTTTTCCCATTTCCGATCCTGCTCTCTGCTCTGGAAGAACTCTTTCATCATCATTTTTAACAGCTCTTGAGAGTCAAGACTAGTTGATGTCTTGTGCTCTTGTACAGTTTCTGTTTGGGTTCTGTCAGTATGGAATCTCGGTGGGTTTTTCTGACGGTTTCTTGGGCTGGAGGCTCCAGAGCGTGACTGTCGTGTCCCGTTGGACCCTCTGTTAGAGTCCCAAGATCCTCTGCCTGAGTGTTGCGAGTTCCATGATTTTTCCCATCGACTTTCCTGCTGCCTTGGCGGGTTCCGTGATCTCTCCCAGTGTTGTCCAGTTGATGACTGTCCATCCCAGCGGTCGTTTTTTTGTTTTGGTCGGGTGCCACTGTGGAGGTCCCGTTCCTTGTTAAGTGAGGATGACTTCCATTCTTTGGGTCGTGGCTTGACACTGTCTTGGGCACCGGCGCCCTCCAGTGCCATCCCTTGACTTTGCGTGTTGATGTCAAGAATTGCGGCAGGTTTGGAGCCCTTTTCTGAAGCCATCTTTTGCTTGGCGTAGGCTTTGTGTGCCAAGTCTCGCAGTTGCTGAGATGTCATTGTTCGTGGGCATGCTAGGACGCCAAGGTGGTGGCTTACCCCAGGATGGAGATCTCTGAGGAAGAGAGTTCTAAAGTTCGGGTCCTCTTCCATGCCCGGCTCGTTGCGAGCTCCGAAGTATGATCGTCTCAGTCGGTTGTAATAAGCTTGGGGCGTTTCGTGACGACCCTGCTTGGTCTCCAGGGCGGCCACCAGTCCTTGCTCTGATTCAGGGTCTGCGAATTCTTTGATGAGGGCTTGGCGGAGCAGATGGAAATCAGTCTTTGTGTGTGAAGGCTGTCGGTCCAAAAAGCTCCGTACCTCAGGGCTCGAGGTTGATCGCAGAAGATAAAGTCTGTCTTTGTCCGTAACATTGGGTCTCATTTCTAGATGAAATTCTAAGTCTTTCAAGTATGCGTGGACGTCTTGAAAACCTTGAGCACTCAGGGAAAACTTGCTTATGTTTCGAGCCAGCTTGTCGAGGTCTTTTAGGTCCAGTCCGTGCGATGCTTGCAGGCTGGCCCGTGGGAGTTCTCGTAGCTTGGGTGTGAGGTAGGTCTCTTCGGAGGGAGCTGGTGAGGGTTTTGAAGTTGCTCCCTCCCCCTTATGTTCACGTGAGGTTCCAGGGACGGGGGACCCGGGCCTGCTTGGTAGGGGTGAGGCCGGGGCCCGTCGGGTCCTGGTTGGCTCAAGACGCAGCTCATAAGCGTGTTTGAGTTCATCTCTGACACTTTCAGCTTCTTCTTTTATGTCGTCCAGCTATTGAGTGAGGTAACTTAGTTCAGTCCTTGCCTCGTTCAAATGAGTTTCGAGGGCTTTAATTCTGCTGTTCTTGTCTTTGAAGTCCAGTTGTGCCTTTTCTAGTAGCTGTTCGGCGTACCGGAGCTTGTCGCTGACTTCCGTGTAGGCTGCCTTTGCTTGTTCCATTTCATGGGCGGTGGTCGCCAGAGTTTCTTTCAGTTTGTTGATCTCCTCAGTAGTTCTGGGGTTCGTTCCGTCGGACCATTCCAGATGGTCTTGAGCCTCCAGTTCAAGCTGTCCGATGCGTTGTTGTGCGCTTTTCAACTCCTGCTGGAGATGGGCAGTTTGCCTGTCACTCAGTTTGAGGGAAGCGATGAGGGTGTGACTCAGGGAACCGATGATCTTGGCTAGCTCTTTGTGTCCATAGCTTTGGCTGGGATCATTCTCCATGATGCCTGTTATGTTGTTGTCCAGTTGGTCTTGTGTCTGATGTTTGACAGCTTCGGCGGCTTTGGGTAAGAGGCTGTCCGTCATGGCGCTTAGCCAGATTTCCAAGTCCTCCCAGTGGCCAACGGGGTCTGTGGTGCGAGACATGTTTTGATGCCGCGAGGGGAGACCAAACCACTGACTGACACAGACCTGAAGGAGAAAGAACAAACAAAAAAACAAAACAAAAAGAGAAACAAACAGACGAAACTGGAACAGGGGTGTGAGTGTAGTGATGTCAGATGTAAGTGGTGTCAGGTGTAAGTGGGGTCTGGGCGCGTGGTATGGAGGTGAGCGTGTTTCTCCCCACAAGTGGTTCGCTGGTGTGTAGCCTCCAGCTAATGTCGCTTTGACGAAGGTGAGGGGAGGTGTCACGGGTGTTGTAACTGAAAAAGAGAAAAGAAACAGAAAAGAACAAACAGCAGGGCCGGCGTGGTTGGCTGCTTCTCCTTTTCCTAAGACAAGAGAGAGAGAGGAGACAACACAAAACAAAAAACAAACAAAAAAAAAAAAAGGAAAAAAAAACAAAAAAAAACTGTGCACTTAGGGAAAGGCAGGAGGAGGAGAGAGAGATTGGGGCTTTGCCACGCCTGGACTATGACTGCTATTGCAGCTGCCTCCGGGGGAGGAAGCGTACGATAACAATGACAGTGTCGGCCTTGCAGCTGGTAGAAGTGACACTGTACACCAAACAGAGAGTTTCTGCTGACGGCTTCACGACCGGTGCCTATCGACCTTTGCTGTGCTCAGTGGGGCCTTATCTGTGGTAGTTCAGATGGGGAAAAGAAGGGAGAGTTAAACGAGTTTAAAATGACAACCTCAGGTCGACTGGGTATCGATTAATTGTCTTTTAACAGCCCAAATTCTCTGCTTGCATGATTTTCACAGGCACAATTGAGGAAACAACAGGTCCATCCCAGAGGAGAACGGTTAGAAGGAGAGAGAGAAAGGAGGGAGTGAGGGGAGAGTTATCCAATCAGAGAGTGTGGTTTTGCTCCCGCCCGTCTAGAAATGTGACCGGTCCTACCAGGGAGCTTTGCTTCACCGAATAGATTTATGTTTACATTCAATAGTGATGGTTATAAGACTCGATTGTGTAATACTTGTTAGTGTTTTAATCAGTGGTTGTGATCAATTAATCAGTACAAACAATTGAAGTTAAGGATAAGAAGTGACTATTGATTGAGAAATACTTAGTTCTTGTTTCAAATCAATAAACGACTGTTTCTGTTTTACAATTTTGAAGACCTCATCAAAATCAGTCAAGCCACCGTCATGTTACTGCTCAAATGTGCATCATATGACATATGATATGAGAGTGGAAAAACAAAAAAAAAAAATAAAATAAAAAAAGTTTTATTATAAATATTTTTTTTTTTGTGATTAAACTTAAAAATCAAAAGTGTTAAAATTATAAATCAATTACTTGATTAGTTAATTTAAAACATAACATAAGCATCAATTTCAGAATTAAAGATTAATAATCTTAAAATTAGGAATTAAAATTTAACAATCGCAGTCCAAAATTTAAAGTTCAAGATGTAAGATTTAAAAGAAAAGAAGGAAACATAACAAGAAATTAATTTTACATAAGTTTTCCACTTGGAGATGACAGGTGGTGACCAAACCTTAATAATGTCTCATTAACTTGATTACTAATGATCAACATCAAATCAAATCAAAGAAATGTACTGTAGCAAGGAGATGTTGTTATTTATTAGTATTGATCAAAGTAACCAAATTAATCAGCTTTAACCTGGTATTTGATTGCAAAGCTCTCTGCTTGGGGTCTTTGGACAAATATGCACACAGCAGGAAATGGAGCTTTCAAATCAAATACATGCAAATAGACAAACCACAAGCTATAATGTAATTTCGAGATTCTATAATAATATAATATAGTGATGATAATGATTCTGATGGCTGGTTACAGTCGCATCAAGAAGGGACTTAAATTTAAAATGAAATCGTCAGTATTCCTGTCAGATGGGGAGAGCAAAGACCAAAGGGAATCACTGTGCAGCGATATGAAGTTATGAAACTTTGAGAAGTGAGAGTCAGACAGTTAGACAGAACGTTCAGCAGCTTGAGATTAAGTCACTCAGAAAACGTCACACACACTACTTCAACTGTTACGGATCCAAAACAATCGCTATGTGCTAACTGCTATTCATCAAAGCTAATGGCTGTTACATCGGCTTGAATTAGCCGGTTGAATTATCGGCTTTAGCTAGCTTAGCTTGTTCCGCTGTTGTTTACAAATGTACAAGGGCGAACTGCGCCTGCGCACCGAGACTTTACCCGGAAACGGTTTGTTAGGACTTCTGGGCCGTTTCTATGGCTGCGGAGATACAGTCAGCATGAAGTTCAGCAGTTTTAAATACCATGCATGAAATGGCAGCGCATTTCGGATTTGCACAACAAATAAGCACTGTTTAGATAATTATCTTATAAGACTGGATCATCTCAGCTCGTTAGAGTGAGGCACATTTATCCACAGCTTCACTGCAAATAATACACAAATTGTAACGTTACACGGTCTCGGGGACCTCGAATCTTTGCTGTTTTAAGCAACACACAGCACATGTGGCCTGAACCACCTAATTTTATTTGATTAAGATTTCACAGTGCTCCCCACAATGACGCTTGTGTGCTCGCTCTACGCGGCGCGTCTCAAGTTTACTAGTTTTAAGCAAATACTTGGTACAAAAACGTTAGTTAGCAATTCTAGCAATCTTAAACGTGGGAGATGTGTAAAGTTAGCCTAGTTGAAAACAACAGTGGAACACGCACCGCGTTGCTAGGCTACAGAGCTCTATTTAACAGGAAAACAAGGGATTCGCTTGCTTTTCTATTCTTTTGTCTCGGCGGACAATTTCTAAACGTTTAATCTGTAGTTTAAATTCTTTAGAAGACAACTCGAGGCACACTTTTCACTCAATCCAAACTGTAGCCACAATAAAACTTGTTAACACAATAACTGTTTCACTATCTGGTCTATTTCTTTCCGGATAAAAATAGCACAAATACATACAGAATGACTTGAATTTTATATCACAAAGTACAAACTGCCCGCTACATTCACTCCACCATTTATGTAGAAATTAACTCAAATTTAAAGTTGATTCGGATATAGAATCGAATCGAAACTTCAGGGAAATCAATTTAGAATTAATAGTTTATGTTTCTTGACCGGTCGTCCACCGAATCGGTCAAATCAATACACTTTATCAATTCCAAAGTCTATTCACGCTCATTGGCAGGAGCGTAAATAAACTCAAATATTACTTTGGGAAACTAAAGCCAGGTAGCTTGATCTAGGCAAAATAGTACTTTGTGAACACAAAAGGCAAGACAACTCTCTCAATGAAAACAATGATTTATTGAAAACTACACTAGGATTACAAAGCTAAACTACTCAAAACACGAACACACACACACACATTCACACACACACTCATACAGTTTCAGAGATGGGATTTTATGAGTTTTGAGAAAACCCAAGACTTGTTATGTTACCGTTACTAGCTTCTCAAATCACAACCTCAGAAAGTCATCAAGCAGAGATCTAACTTAAACGAAACGCACCAGATTTCAACAAGAAATGGGAGACCTTGTTTACTTGCTCTTGGCCGGAATGGGGATTCCGTCCGGGCTGGAGGCTCGTCTCAGCGGATGCCCTGGTTGGTTGCTTGCTAGTCGGTCTTTCGGATGACGTCTTTGGGAATTCCTCAGGATGAGGGTTGGACAACCGGAGTTGCTCTCAGAGTTCGATTGGCGCCTGGGTTGCGAGGCGCGTAGGCTCTGAAGGTTCAAATCGAGATGCGAAAGTCTTTTGCAGTTTCTTGTGAGTTCTGGAGGGCAAGAATGCCTTGTAGCTGGAACGAGCAGGCGATCTTCGGCAGAGAAAGTTTAGAGTCTTTCAGGATGTTTCGGTGCTCTTCTCGCTCGGTTCAATCAGTTCAAGTCGGTACTTCAAGTACAATTCAAGCCCGCGCTTCAAGCACAATTCAAGCCAAAGTTCTGGTTCGGGTCAGTAAGTTTTAAGGGGTCTGTTAGACACGACCCCGGGGCCTGAAGGCCAATGGCGTTGCCACGGGGGCGGGGTCATGTTTGATGCAATTCCTTCTGGCATGTGACTTATTAGGACACAGATTTATCTTCAATTTGGTTATCGATTATCATAAACTACTGCAATGCATACAATATACACAATATGAAATTCTCATTCACTCAGACAACCTGCATTTGTCATGATCGTTCAAACGAAATCAAACATAGGAATATAAGGTTACACATGAAATACATACTTAATAACTGGGTTAATTAAGGCACACAAGGCATAGTAAAGTACACGATTACACGGCACACATTGAACATAAAGGAAGGAGGGTATCCTATCCCTTTGCATAGTAAGTTCGATTGATTGGAATAGCGTTCTTGGTTTCTTTTTCTCCTGTATCATATTTGTTAGCATGTAACGCAGTAGCGTGGGTTCAGTTTTGTGATGTGTGAAGGGAATTCTGAGGGGGGGTTTCGCAGCAGAAAGGCTATCCTGTGATCCATAATTTTTCTTAACTTAATTTGTTAACTCAAGTCACAAGTGGACAAACGATCCGTTCTTTGGAGGGTCTCAGAAAGGGGGGGAGATGATCCCGCAGATTTCCCTCTTCCTGTGTCAGCGAATTCTTAGTCATGTGTTCGGTGAAGGTGACAAATCTCCATTTGTTTTAATGGGTCTCTCAGCACAAATAGCTAGTTGTTCATTTGATTGGATTATCTTTTATTGCTGCTTCGTTTCCTGGGGCGATCAGCAGACGGAGGTTTGGCGTAGACAAAGTGGCACCCAGTGGCTTCGCGCCGTTTTGGCAAATTGTTCAGATAAAAGAATCTTTGAACTTCCTTGGAGTATGGAGATTTGATTCGTTACTTGTTGTTTTGCGTAACTAAAATCCTACAAAGTGTTGTGTATTTGCTTTGGTGTTCATCACATCATTTTTGTAATTATCGTGCAGCCCTAATATGTATGTGTCTGTGTGTGTTTATACATATATATTTATGTATGTGTACGTATGTATATATGCATGTGTATATATCAGAGGTTGCGTAAACCGAAAATTGTCTGTCATTGACAAAAAAAAATTTATTAGTGAAGGACAAATCTGAAGACCGTACATCATGTTGACTAGTGTTGTTTTTAGCGGCCAATTTTAGTTTTAGTCTAGTCTTTGTGTGAAGCTGTAATTTGAGTTTTTATTAGTTTTAGTCACATTCATGCTCTTTTTAGTCTAGTCAAGTTTTAGTCGACTAAAAGTCTGAGCATTTTAGTCTTATTTTAGTCAGAATTACCCATGACTATTTTAGTCTAGTTTTAGTCGACGAAAACTGATGACATTTTAGTCTAGTTTTAGTCGACGATAACTGATGACATTTAGTCTAGTTTTAGTCAATGAAAACTGTATTTTAGTCTATTTTTAGTAATGCAATTTTATTTAACTCAGTCAATATATTATAGTACCTAGTAGTATAGACGAAACCAAAGTTTTCTTTTAGCCAAACCCATTTCAAACAAGGTTATCTTATTATATTACTGTTACCTTATAGGCTCAAGAATACATCCATTCCAGACATGGAAGATGCTCTAATTTGAATTTACAGCATTTATTTTACCTACCAAACATGTTAGAAGTACACACACACAAATTGAAATAAAATAAATAAAAACAATAAATAAAATAAAATAAATAAAATGGCATCATATGACAATGTCAGGAAAAAAAATGAATACATTCAAGTTTAACAAAGAGAAACAAGGTGTTTGAATGCTCGAGCTACAATAACATACAAAAGCTTGTATCAAAAAATGAAACATCTCACAGTGAACCACTGTAGCCTACCGGAGCTTGATTTGTTTTGCCATAACCATGTGACCTGTAACGTCCAAAGCTTCGTTTTCGCAAAGGTGACTGCTTCGTATTCTGATTCAAATAACCCCTTGCGCAGGTTTCAAGTGTCATTCACTTTATTATTAAGAATAAATCATAATGCAAATAAATATGTACATGTGTAGTTTTGTGCATGTTCATTTTGTAGTAATCCCCGCTTCAAAACACTTCGAATTAATAATAATATTAGTCAACTTAACAATATTCTTAATTTACTTTGATCATCTATGCCTACACAAATTATGCTTGTACTTTTATAAGTTTATTTACAGATTAATTCATTTATACCTTGTGTAAGTAAAGTATTTCTTATGGTTTTCATGGCACAAATTGATTTATTTTATGAAACTGTCTAAAAATCGCTAGGACATCTTGGACGCAAAAGACACTTTTTCCACCTTTGACCACAGGATGTCATTAGTGTACAACATGTTGAAAAGCTTCGAGTAATGAAGCTTTTCACGATACAGTTTAGGGGAATGCTTCGGTTCTTTCGAAAAGCTTCATTTTCCCATCATTACTAAAAAGTAGAAAAAATGTGTTGTTTCTTCTTTTTCTCCCAAAGACAAACCACTGCTGACCGGCCATCGGTCCCTTTCTCTGTGTCAGACTTAACTTTGTTTGTAGTCGTCTTCTAGATAATTCTGCGAGTGTGGCTTGAGAAAGTGACGTTGCCTGCGGTTTAGGCTAGAAGGGATACAGCTCTGGCTACTGGGCATGCGCACATCAATCTAACGTTATAACATTTAGTTTAGTCTCGTTTTCTTTAATGAAAATGAAGAGACATTTTAGCATAGTTTTTATTTTGTAAACCACATCTAGTCTCGTTTTTATTCATCAACGATATTGCATTATTTTATTATAGTCATTGTCACATGACCAGCATTTTCGTTTTGTCTCGTTTTCGTCACGTGATAAAGGTTCGTTGACAACTATATTTAGTCATAATTTTCATTGACGAAAGCAACATTAATGTTGACAGATTACACTGAGGGTAACCTATTGTAAATTGTAGCTGTAATTCACACCCGTCAAGTTGGTGGTGAGTACACTCCAGTGTGGCAGCAGAGCGCGGGATCCAGAACAAAAACTAAACTGTCACGAATCCTTTGCTATGCATTTGATTACATACAGGCGAGTAGCCTACCCACTCTAGCTACAGCGATCTATCACGTCACATTAAAGGGATAGTTCATCCAAGATGTAGGTGACTGTTTCTTCAGCAGCAATATTATAGTTACATCTTTTCATATGAAAAACACCCCCCCCCCCCCAAAGGCACAGGTTATTTTAAATAGCAACACAGGTTATTCCAGAAAGTAATACAGTAGGAAGGAGATGTTGAAAATACAAAACATGTATAGAAGGCATACAACAAATCATTATTTAGTAGTGTTTTCCTTAAATAAATAAAAAATAAAAAATAAGAAAAGGGGGATAAGATGGGTCAAGTATCAAGTTATCTGGTCTTCTCCTGTCTCATTTAGTACATTCCCAAAATCCGAGTTTGATATAAAGTATATAAAGGGTGTCCAAAATTTCTCAAAAGAAGAAATTTTACCTTTCAACATATAAGTAATCTTTTCCATAGCTAAACAGAAGGACATGTTATTGACAGTTCACATGTGAAAGCATGTGCAAAGTAGGGCTGTGCGATATGGACAAAAGAAACCTATCACGATTTTCTTGAACAGTATTGCGATTTCGATTTTAATCACAATTTTGACACAGACATGTTTTACAGTGTAAAACATTTTTTTTAAGGAAAACAATTAGATCTTTATCAAAGACCTGTAACGAAAAAAAAATCACCTAGCAGGTGAAAAAAAGTTAGGAGCACCAAAAAAAAATGTAGGCGCACCCAATTTCTCTTTAGTAATGCACTGATCTTGATTCTTCGTGGCTGATTCTGACTGCAGATGTTTTACAAGCACATGATCAAAGTAGGCTACTCTTTCAATATTCAAAGTGCAAATAGACCGAATTTTTCAAGCATGATACAGAACTATAGATAACTGCACAATATATTTTTTATAGCCCACATACTAATAACTGCCTAGATATTTTATGTAGCCTAATTTACGCGCATTGAGGAGTCACTCTCTAAACGCGGGATGTTAAAATTGCTTTTGAATGCGCGTCCGCATTTATCTTTTGGTTTCGTTTTAACGATCTTGCGAGACTCTCAAAGGCGCTGAGCGTGCATTCTACAATAAAAGAGATTATTATAACAAAACCATTTGAAATATGAGAGGACACAAACAGGATTTTGAAAAGCATGTCCCCAGTGAAAATTACGCCCCTGTGTGAGTGGAACTCAGCCGCTGAGTTATTATCTGATGTGGATGAATGCCGCGTTGTACAGTAACGTATATGGACACGGAGGCGCCAGAATAGTATCTGACAGAATGTACGCTATAGCACGAAATAGTAATGGGCGATATAAGCGATATGCGATATAAACGATACAAAATTGGCCTACGATAGAGATTCTAATTCTATTGCACTATCGCGATAATGCATGTTTGATGATGCAATCTACCCGCGAAATTTACAGTAACGAGCTGCAGCCGGCTGCAACGCATCATCTTGAATAAACATGGCTGAAAGCGTCAGCGAAATATAGGGGCTCGTGAAAAAGACTGGTGCAACCAGTACCGCCGCTCCCTATACGCAGACTAGGCTTGTAAGCACACGTGATGATGCGCAGCATCTGCGCCGCAACGCGCTCTCACCTCTGTTTACGGCTGCCTATTTGTCCAAAAATTATGATAATAATTGATGAACAATATGCCTGGTCCTGGAAAGAGACATCAACACTCCGGCACCGAGAAACGAAAGAAAAATAAAGCCCAAGATGAAGCCCGTGCATCACTTTCAGGTACTTTCATAATCCTGTGAAACTTTATATTATTCTGTCGACATTAATAATGTGTTTTAATGTCGATAATAATTTCACGACTAACGCATCTTTCTTAATATGAATACAGGCAGATCTAAGTAAACAAAATGACTTAAAATGCATTATATTAAAACACAGTGGCAATTATGATTATTGATTAATAATGACCATATAGTGTCATTAAATAACAGTGTTAAAATACATAATCTTATACAAAATTAACAGTTTACATTACAATTTTAATAGAAATGCCTGAAAAGGGCACCAAAGGCCTGGTAAATGCAGTTGTTACACTTACATGATGATCGAATTCCTTGTTTAATATTGACCAAACATTTAATTAAAATATCCTCATAATCTTTCCTTTCATTTCCTCAACTAAAATATGTGGACATCATAACCCTTGTCTGCTTTATTGTCAAATAGCAAAGGCTTTATCATATGAAGAGCTCATTTACGACTTTGCCTCAAGAAAAAGCAGAAGTGTGCCTTTGTAAATTTTGAACTTTGGAAAGCTCCAGCAGATGACAGTGTTGATTGTATTTCAGTTTATTATGGTTTATTTTATTAAGATTTCACATTTTTAATTGTTTTATTAAAGTGTAATTTTAGTTTGTATTTTTTGCTGTAGAGCTACAATTGTAATTTATAAATGATACAATTTATTTATGTATTTACTATTTACTTTTATTTGAATAAAGTTCTATTTTGGCCCCTATAGTAGGTGTTTTTTTATTATTTTATTTTTACTTCTGTAATATTTGGGAGAGGGGGCACAAAAGTAAATTTCTGCTTAGGGCACCCATTTGGCCAGCAGCGGCCCTGGGTGCAACATCTGATATTTGGACGTGGTTTGGCTTTAAGCCGTCCGACGAGCAGCAGCAAAATATACTCTGTAGAGTGTGTGGGGCACGACTAATCTGTTCTACCACTACATTTAGTTTATTTATCTGCAACATTGTGTTGTTTAATTACAGTTTTGCTTTTGCACAATAAATGTTCTCAAAACGACATGCAACGTTTCTTTATTTCTTTAAAAAAAATAAATAAATTGCAGTTTGGCTTTCCTAAGGGTCTATGTAACCTGTTCTGAAATGGTTCTATTATAATTTATATATCGCAATATATATCGTTATCGCAAGAGGCTGCAATGTATATCGCAATATGGATTTTAGGCCATATCGCCCATCCCTAGCACGAAATATATTATATTTCTTCAAAAGCGGTTTGTTGAGACCTTTTATTTTTCACAATCGAAAGAGAGAATGGCGAACCTGTCACTGTATCAGCTCACAGCAGTCTGTGCAGTAGTTAGGCTAGCGAAAGTTTTGTAAAGAAATGAAACCAAGTCGGACCACAACAGTTTCACGCACTCGCACGAATGGTGCCAAATATAATTTCAGGTCACGCAGAT
This sequence comes from Garra rufa, assembly GCF_049309525.1. Classification (NCBI taxonomy): domain Eukaryota; kingdom Metazoa; phylum Chordata; class Actinopteri; order Cypriniformes; family Cyprinidae; genus Garra; species Garra rufa. The sequence goes on from NC_133372.1 coordinate 16,858,749, forward strand.
TAAATTTTGGGAGCATATGCGAGCCCTGCCTAGTAAAGGTAGAACAAAATGTCTTTAGAACAGACCTATGGCAAAAAGTAAGTAAGTATGTGTGTGCGTATGTGCGTGCGTGTGTTTGAAAAAACAACAACCCAGACCACAGTGTCCCACACAAAAACAATTAGAACACTGGCAGAGTCTAGCTGCTTTCTGCTAAGAAAACCAGCATTACCATTTCTGGTTTCAAGCATGAACATTGGCATGTTCTTGCTCTCTGTTTAGGCGCGCTGTGTTGTGATCGGTTCAAATAGCATGCTGCAGGAAAAGTATCAGTCGAGTGCGTGCCAAAAATCGTGCTGTAAGGCGATTTAGAAATCGTGCATGTTCACATCGCGATTTCGATACGATTTCAATTAATCGCACAGCCCTAGTGCCACGTGTAAAAATCACATGTGACTTTGAAAATGTACAAATCACATGTGACACACGTGCAAACGTGTGCTTTTGGAACACTTTCATGTGAATCCTGTGTGAATTCCCATGTAAATCACATGTGAAACACATGGAATCACATGTGTAAACACATGACATCACATGTGAAACACGTGTATATTCCCATGTTAAACCATTGTATTTTCCTATGTGAAACCCATTCCTATGTGAATCCCATTTGAAACCTGTGTGATCACATGTGAAACACATGTACAGGGAGTGCAGAATTATTAGGCAAGTTGATATTCTTGTCATATTTTTTTCCCAAGCACATTTGAATAATTCCAAACCACATCAATCTTAATAACTACTATTCATTTTGTATTTAATTATTTATAATTGATATATAATTGTCCATGAAGGCTGGAAGTGAAAAACTCCTTATTTTCAGGTGTGCAGAATTACTAGGCACATTTTCTTTTACAGATAAAATGAGCCAAAACAGAGATTTACCTCAGACTGAAAAGTCAAAAACTACTAAATGTCCATGAGAAGGATGCAATACTAATACAATACTGCAATTTGCAAAGATAAGGCATGACCACCGGACAGAAAAACGCTTGTTGCGTCTGCATTGTCAGAACAAACAGATGGAGGAGAAAAGATGCATGTTATTTGCAAAAAAAGTAAGAATTAATGTTAAGAATCAGATATGAAACCATCAGGAACCATTTAGTCTCCAGCGCCACCGTTTTCCAGAACTGCAACCTACCTTGAGTCTCCAGAAGTGCAATGTGTCAGGTTCTCAGAGACTTTGCTTGGGCAAAAAAATCCTAAAAAATGACCCTCAATTAATAAGAATAACATTCTGAAGTATTGTCAAATACATAGAGATGGTTTTTTTCTAGGCTTTATAGACAGATGAGTTGAGAGTGACTCTTGAAGGACCAGCACCACATCCTCTTGTAGCACTCTTTCAAGTTTATCCTCCAGAATCTGGCAGTAAGTTTTGGGACTTCAGTTTTAGTCCATCTCCTATCCTGAAATGTCTGTCTTGCAGAGAGGGACCAAAATAAACTCTTAAAACTTACTGCCAGATTCTGAAAAATATATTTTTGAAAGAGTGCTACAAGAGGATGTGGTGCTGGTCCTTCAAGAGTCACTCTCAACTCATCTGTCTATAAAGCCTAGAAAAAAACCATCTCTATGTATTTGACAATACTTCAGAATGTTATTCTTATTAATTGAGGGTCATTTTTTAGGATTTTTTTGCCCAAGCAAAGTCTCTGAGAACCTGACACATTGCACTTCTGGAGACTCAAGGTAGGTTGCAGTTGTGGAAAACAGTGGCGCTGGAGACTAAATGGTTCCTGATGGTTTCATATCTGATTCTTAACATTAATTCTTACTTTTTTTGCAAATAACATGCATCTTTTCTCCTCCACCTGTTTTTTCTGACAATGCAGATGCAACAAGCGTTTTTCTGTCCGGTGGTCATGCCTTAACTTTGCAAATTGCAGTATTGCATTAGTATTGCATCCTTCTCATGGGCATTTAATAGTTTTTGACTTTTCAGTCTGAGGTAAATCTCTTTTTTGGCTCATTTTATCTGTAAAAGAAAATGTGCCTAATAATTCTGCACACCTGAAAATAAGGAGTTTTTCACTTCCAGCCTTCATGGACAATTATATATCAATTATAAATAATTAAATACAAAATGAATAGTAGTTATTAAGATTGATGTGGTTTGGAATTATTCAAATGTGCTTGGGAAAAAAATATGACAAGAATATCAACTTGCCTAATAATTCTGCACTCCCTGTATATTCCCATGTGAAACCCATGACATCACATGTGAAACATAAATAGTAAACCTGCTTGTGTTTCAATCCTGTGATTGTGAAATTACTTTAAAAACTTATTTCCCAACATCAAAACAAATGTAACCAATTCAAATTGAGCTTTTCTTTGCAAATATGCAATGGAAATTCATTGGTCCATGAAAAGTAGCAAAATGAATTTAATAAATAAACAAGTGCTACAAATTTAACGTTTACAAACATCCAAAGCAAAAGCACATGAACAAAACTTAAAAATAACCATGAAACCATAAAAATGCACCTAAGAACTCATATAAAGGGCATGAATGTATTGTGTTAGTGTGTGTGTGTATTGTTTTTGTGCATGAGCGTCATCTCAGTCCTCTGTCATCTTCTTTGTTCTTAAAAAAAAAAAAAAAAAAAAAAAAAGTGACTCAATCACATTTCCCATGGCATGAAGTTAATAGAACCTGAAAGTATATCAAGAGGCACTATTAAGTAAAATTTACACAATATTAGTCTCTTTTGTAATTGTGTTGTATTTAGACCTACCAACTTAAGTCGTAATTCAATGTTGACATGAGATTGGTAATGAACTGTATTTGCATCATTGCCTGTAAGGAGGGCAACGGCAACATCTCCAAACTCATCAGACTTGTCCTAAATAAATAAAAAAAGAGATACAAATCACAAAAAAATTCATAGTGTCCAAAGTAGTACTGATCAATTTAATATATTTTTTAAACTATCAATGATTTTGTTTTTCAATTTAAAATAGTTTTTGACTTCACAAAAAGACTGTGCTAAACTAAACTAAGGTTCACACAAAAATTTAAATTCAGTTCCAGTTCCGGATGCAGTGCAAAAGTGTACCTTTATCATCTGAGCATTTGATGCACGTGTCTGGAATATTCTGGTTAATTTTATTTAACCTAACTGGAGTAATGCAAGTTCTCATAATCCAGTTGTACTGAATTCATTTGAGATTACCATTAAATGTTTGTACATGAGCTTTCGTACATATTTCTCCCAAACATCCGAGGGAATATTTACATTTAAATCTTCTCTCCAGGATTCTTTAGAGTGTGATTCTAACATTTTATAAAACATGGATATTAAACCTTTAGATTGGGCAGATTTTGATAACAGTTCTTCAAGAGTAGTGAGTACTTCAGCCATAGGATGCATGTAAAGTATCTTAATCCATTTACAGAACACTTCTTCAAATCCAAATCTTTTAAGGACCTCAAATAGATACGGCCATTCCACCCTGTCGAAAACCTTTTCGGCATCTAAGGATAGAATGGCCAAATCACAAGCTTCTTTTTTAAGATATAAAACATTAAAGGTGCCATAGAATGGAAAACTGTTTAGCTTGGCATAATTGAATAACAGTTCAGTACATGAACATGACACACCATGAGTCTCAAACACCACCATTTCCTTCTCCTTATATAATTCTGGTGTTTGCAAAAGACCACAGAAAAATAGGTAAATTCCAACATAACACCGACTATTACGCAATAGTCCCGATCGTTAATAGTTACGCCCCCAACATCTGCATAGCCCAATCATCAGTAACGTCAGTACATCAGTAAAATAAGGCGAGCCACTGAAGGGACTTGGTTAGCTTAATGCATTCTATGGCACCTTTAAGCAAGGTTCTAACATTATGAAAACCTTGCCTGCCCTTAATGAATCAATTTTGGTCTCAGTGTATTATCTTAGGTAGAAGTGTCTCCATCCTCCTTGCTAAAATTTTTACTTAGTATTTTAACATCTGTATTAAGTAATGAAATTGGTCGAAATGACTCACATTTTGTATTTATTTTGTTAGGCTTGGGTATTAGCGTAATGGCAGCTTGTCTTAAGGATTCTGGGAGTATTCCATTTGCAAAGGATTCTTTAAACATATCTAAAATGGGTCTGGCAAGTTTTCTTTTAAATTTCTTGTAAAAATCTACATTAAGGCCACCTGGTCCCGGTGTTCAACCTGCTGTTAAACTGTCAATGGCTTCTGTGATTTCATGTTCTGATAGTCTATATCTAGAGACGTTTTTGTCTCTTCAGAAGTAGTAGCTATAGACAGACTGTCTATTACTGCATATACATGGAATATAAAGTCTCAAAAAAGCATTTAAAAGTGTTGTAAGTGAATTAAACTCAAATTTATAATGATTCAAATAATGAATCAAATCAAAAGATTTGGAACTTGATTAAATTCATTCAGAATTAATAGATTAAGCTTCTTAACCATTCGTCCAGTGAAGTGGTTAATTCAGTATACTTTATCAACTCTGAGGTTTATATTATGCTCATGGCCAAGATCATAAATAAACCAAAATATTACGTTAGGAAATTTCAAAGCTTAGGTAGCTTGGATCTAAACACAGATAGAACTTTTGTGAACATAAAAATGAAGACACTTTTCCAACGAAACAATGATTTATTGAAGTACACTACAGTACATGTACTAACCTACTCAAACACAATTTTACACACACACACACACACACACACACACACACACACAAACACGCATACAGTTCAGGGAGTGAAAATTATGAAGTTTTGAATAGCATCCCAGAGTTTTAGTATTTTATTAGTAGTTCTTAGATCGCAACCAGAGAAAACCACAAAAGCAGAGATTTGGCTTTTAACTACTTAAGGAAGATTTTGCACCAGTTTTAGCTAAGTAAAGAGAGATCTTGTTTATTTGCGGTCGGTTCAAGGAGAGTTCCACGGGCTTGTCTTTAGCAGAGGGAACCCCGGCTTTGCTGATTGGTTGCTCCTTGGATGACATCTTCTGGGAAACACATTCGTGAAGAGTGGGCTGTTTGCTAGTTGGAGCTTCTGTTGGTTGCCTGGTTGCACAAGTTGATACGCTTGAAGTTCTTCTGAGTCGGAGTTGCGAGACTTTGAAGAGTTCGGCAGTCACGAAGCTTTAGTTTATTCTGTAGAGTTTGGATGGCACAATCTCGTGGTTGCGAAAGGCAGCATCGAACGGCAATTGCAGAAAGCCATGGCAGAAAGCGCTGGCAAAAAGCAACAAACTATTAGAAACATGGGATTTTATGCAGGCCGCCTAAGTACGTCCCATGATGCTATGGTCCAATCGAATATTGCTGTGGGGCGGAGCCATGCCCCTGGGCTGTTTCTTCTGGTGCATAACTTAAGATAATAAAATCTCTGCAAGTTTCGTTATTAATTTCAATAAACCGTTGGTAGGCATGTATTGTACGCAATACCAAACTTTCGTTCATTTTGCTGCGTAGCATACATCAAGACCATTCATTCCATATCAAACAAGGGTATATTGCCTGCATGCTAATACATTTGGCAACTTCCTTTTCTAAAGGCATATAATGTATAGATTACACTCCAACGATCACATAAAACACATCAAGCATATAAAAGACATGAAAACATATGCTACAGTTGCTCTAATAGCAATACTAATAAGTTGATTGTCTCTTAAAGGTTAAAAAGGTCGTCTGTGTGCTCTCTATAGAGAGAAGGGGGTGCGTTCGGAATGTCAGAGGGGGAACAGGATGTCCGAAGTAGGGATGCTCATTTTGACCGTTTAACCGTTAACCGACAGTAAGAATTTTAACCGATTATTACTATCAGTTAAACGGTTTAAATTTTTTATTTTTTCTATTTCTATTTTTTTTACGTTTGCTGCATGGTGAAAAAAAAAAGTTTACTCACGGGAGCGTGTCGAGTGCGGCTGTTCAGACATATTTTGCTGAGTAAGCACCTGCTTTACCTTCTCTTAGTTTGTGTAACTGATGTAGTAGCCTATATGCAACACGATGGCAATGGCGATATTGGGTTACCAGAGAATGAATCCGTTAATAAACGTATTCAAATTCTGAATTAATTATAGTCAAAGACTATAGAATACTTTGTTATAGTCTAACAAGTGCGCGCTCCCCTTACAATCACTGGAAGGCTGTCACTCATAGATTACTGTAGTTCATCTCAACCTTACAAAGTTAATAAAAAGTAATAAAATAACCTTTACACTAGGGGTCGACCGATTATCGGCCCGACCGATTATTGGCGCCGATATTAAGCATTTTTACGATTATCGGAATCGGTTATTTTCAAAACCGTGGTATATTGCTTGGATGCTAATACATTTGACAACTTCCTTTCCTAAAGGCATATAATGCATAGATTAAACTCCAATGATCACATAAAACACATCGAGCTTATAAACAAAAACATGACAACATATGATACTGTTTGCTTCTAATAGTAACACTGATAAGCTGATCGTTTCTTAACCCTCTGGGGCCGACGGTCACGCCGGCGTGACCAACCTACTTTTTTTAAGATCAGCGCAAAAGACACTAAAAATGCTCTGTCGGTTTAAGTCATACACATTAGAGATATACATCAATGGAAACTGTAAAGTGTGTACTTTTATTTGGGCACACTCAAAAGAACAGCAGAAAGTTGTGTTTTTTTATTTAGAATAAAGAAAACAAACAGGGTGATTTCTGTTTTCTCTGTCTCCGTGAACTGCTTTTAGAAATGCGTCACTTATATCATTCAAACACGGTGAATATTTAGCACACAAACATAAAAGTGGTATCTACTGAAAGCTTGAGATTTATGCTTTTAAACGAAGTAAGTTTTATCAAAAACAAATAATCTGTGATAAATTAATCTATATGAAACCAAGGAGATGTCTAGTCTTTCCAGTTCCAACTAATTATCTCTAATGTGACCGCGCCCACTATCGCGAAATCTTTTGCCATGCAAATTAGCCATGTGCTACTAGCGCGGCAAGGACCGGAGTATCTGTACGCGAGGAAACTCCCACATCACCGCAACAAAGCAACATGACTTAAAGTTCATCTTGGTTACAGTTTGTTACTGAATGAAGATATGCTGTGAGGAATAAGACTTATATTTACCTCAATCCTAAGAAGGACGCGATGCGACGCAAACCCAGCAGGAGGAGACATTTACATGAGTAAGTCTTACTTTCATTTTCCTACTAGCTTTCGCTGTTATTTACTTTGACAAAACATGTACACATTTTACTAGTTAGACTTATTCCAAACTAAAATTCCTGACTTTATCAAATGAAACATTATGAAGTACGTTTGATTGCATTGCATCTCTTACAATGGCAGGATATTTATAATGTTCTAGAAAAACGATGTGATTATGACTGTGAGATGCATTTATGACGATATCTTTATGAATGTAGAATCATACTTTATTTATTTATTTTACTGTATAACAGTGTAAAAGTAATATGAGTGCTTACACTGAATGTGTGTTTACATCACGTTTATTAGTAATATAGTGCTAAACGATAATTATTAGTTTCTTAGATATTACATGTCCTTTTTTTTTACATTAGTACAAATTCTAGAGTATAGACTGTATTCTGACAGATGATCCTGATATGATTTTTGGTTTGTTTTGTTTTTGTAGTGATCTCAAACCTGCTCAAAAGATGAATCCTGCCCTCTTTCCCATGAGTTTTCAGAAATGCCACAAAGTCTGTGCACATCTGTGTGGTAAGATGAGGGAGCTCAATAATGTGTCTTGGACCTTCATTATGTATGTTTTGTTTATACAGTGATAGTAAATAAAATAAAAATAATCTAAAACTCCATTCTCTGAATCTTCTCACATTGTTTCCTTACTTGCTATAGTCAAGTCAGTCATTGATGGGGCCATTAGGGAGGGCTCTTTTGTCTCTCAGGTGTGAATTGCTAAATATTCATGGGTCATTGCCACACCTATGAATAATCCCTTTCGATCACAAAACATGTTTTATAAAATTTAAATCAATATATTGTTTTCTCTGAACGAGTGAACGAGATGATTTTCACATCATTTGGTTGAAAAAATTCTAGCCTACGACATCCAATTATCTAAAGTCTTGTAAAGAAATGTCCTGTATGTGCTTCATGGCCTTATTTCAGTGGCTTCAAAACTTTAGATTTTCAATAACCACGCATAAACATAGTTTTCTCAAAAACACAAACATGCACATTAATGTTGCTTGCATATTATTGTAGCCCAATATGTGCTGATTACAATGTAATCTGTCTTTAACCATTCATATGTTTTTAAGATACTGAAAAAAGCACAAATGTCAGGGCATGTCAAAACTTCTTCAGGGCCCCAAAACACCTCAGGCCCCAGAGGGTTAAAGAAATGTCTCTGCAGTGTACGTCTTTCTATTGAGACGTGCGTGGGAATGTCAGAGGAGAGGGGAACGGGAAGTCCGAAAGGTCACGCTGGACCTCGTGTAAATCTGTCCTTTTCTGTTTCTCTGATTGAAATTTATGTTGGGAGAAGGCTGAGCATCTGTTTCTTGGCGCTCTCAGACAAAGAGCGGTTTGTGGCGTTATCACTGTTTTAGTGTCCTGTGAATTACCGTCTTCCTGTACTCCTGACGTGAATTAATGTTAACGGGCAGGCCGGGTCAAAACTAGGGAAGACTTGTAGACTAGCTGGGTCTGGTGATCGTCATGTGATGGTTATGTGTCAATTTTGTGGCTGAGAAAGAGGGTCCTTTTGTTTCTTTGGAATGTGGCCATTTCTGTTTGGTGTTTTGTTCGTTCGAGATACTACATATAATCCCCCTTTTGGCTGGCGATGTTCCTGGTGTAACATCGGCAGGCACTGGAACAAGAAGCAGAGAGAGAGAACAAAACACGCACAAGACACAAACAACATCTTCATCACTAGCTGAATTCTGGTGCAGGGATTTAGTTATTTGGCATGGTACAGTTAGAGGCACTTGCAATAACGTAGGGCCGCATCGGTGAGAATTATTGTTAATTTGGCGGTTTTGATTGACCGGAGTATCGGGAGTTCAACGAGGCGGTGTAGACGTGTGCTCGATCAGGTGCTACGTCAGACAGTGCATGGGATCGTATTCAAGGCGGGCTATCCATTGAAGGGTCTCTTTCTCATAGCGCATGGGCCATGGGAGTAACTAGGCGTTGTGTTTGAGCGTAACCGTTTTGGTATGACCGCAAACAGTTTGTTCATGAACTTGATAATTTAGTTAGAAAGGGTGCGGGGATTATCAAGATCTGTGACGGTGCTAAATCGTAATTCAGCTTGGAGTTTGTTCACATGTCGTTTTAAGGTGGCTAGGTTTAGAATGTTAAACAGAGTGCCTACAGCCGCACCAGCCCCAGCAGAGCACCCAATAATCGTTTGGGACGCCGGTTGTACCCGCTTAATTCAGCCTGGGTTACGATCATTTTCTGTAATTAGCGCAGCATGTGGTTCACATCTGCCTGCATGTGGGCAAGGACTTCCCGTGTCTGACGGGTGTCGGCCCAAGACTTTTGGGGGCTGATAGGGTGTAGTTTGTTCTGGAAAACATCATAGGGTCGAATCAGCCATACACCTTTAGAGGTAGACTTTGCGGTTAGCTATTGGTAATCCTGATTACGCAGAGAAACAGGGCGGCGAATCATAACATCTACCGGGAGATAGAAATTAACAACGGGACAGTTAGCCACGAAGATCATGGTTTGGCGGGGTTGCTTAAATCGTTAACAAAGTTTCTGGCAGTGACTTGCAACTAATTTGGTGTACGGAGTCAATCCCATCTTCAGGGGGCCTAGACTTAAAAGAAAAGATAGGTCAGTTTCTGATGAGGGCTAGAAGGAAGGGACACATAGAGAAAAGGAGAAAAAGGAAAACACAAAGAAACACAATGACACTGACTGAGGTTAGACAGTAAGGATAAGTGTCACGTGTGGAGCAGCTCCTCTCTGCTGGGCGGAGGTTTGTCCTAGCAGTGCGGCAGAGGAGAATGTTTAGGTGATTTGTGTTGTGTTTGGGAGGTTAGCTGTGTGTTTACCTAGAAGGATAGAAATCATGTTAGTGTGAGGCATGGAAAGGAATTGTCGGTCTGTGTCAGTGGGTTTTGGTCTTCCCCCTTTTTCTGTCGGTTGGAGTCCCACTGTTTCTTTATCGGCTTTTGGCGAACCTATTGAGGAACTGACTTGCTGCGCCCTTGCCCGATTTTTGGTTTGGTGGGCAACAGGCGAGAGCTTGTGGGATTCCTTTCAGTGGGGTAAGGACTTTCTCTGACAGGCGATAGGGAGTGTTCTGCCAAGGATGGCGAAACCGTAATACCACACTTTGTTTCCGACACTGAGTTCCTTGTGCGAAGGAGATGGCTAGCATGGGGCTTTACATCCAAATGTCTCTATATTTCCTGCATAATTTCTTTCAATTTTGAGTTATGCTCTGTGGCTTGGGTTTCTTGGTTGAAGCTGGCAACACATCAGGCATCCTTCTATGTAATCTGCCACATCTTGTTGTATGCCAGGCCACTGTGCCACCTGTTTGAATGGGTTGTAGGTGGTTTTGGCACCACAGTGCACTGCGCATGGTGCATCGTGTGCATGCCTAAGCCTCATCCCCCTTTGGCTCTGAGGGACTACAAGCTTTGGCGCAGTTAGGGGTTCAGAGACATATGTGAGGGCACCATTTTGCAGATGCAGCATGTTTTTAATGGATTGGAGGGTGCGGAGGTCTGAAGACGTGGATTAGTCGAGTGTAGATCTCGTAGGAGAGTAAAGTTCGAAGATGTGAGCAGAAATGGGTAGGTCTGCTGATGTGGGAGGAGGAGGGGTGTTGCATACCAATGGTATGTTGGTGGTGGGTACGAGCTGTAGCCATCGGGGTGGGTGGGTGGGAGGGCATGAAATGTATTGAATGGTTGTGATGGGCAAGGGTCGTTGTTGAGCTGAGCCACGCCCGCTTTCAGATTGCCCTGGTGATTGTCTGGGCAGTCATGGACTTACGCTGTGGGCATCAGTTTCATTGGGCCACAGTCCGGGACGTCCTTTGCAAAAGAGTCCCTGTACTCACGTAGAATTTTTTTTTTTAAGTCCTTGGTGATCTGCTTTCTTGAGTCTGGTGTCCTTTGGTAGGCTTTGGTGTCTGTGCTTCGTTGCTTTGAAGAGATTCAGGCTGCCGGCTGAGTTTTCCTGCCCAGGGGCTAGCACTGCGACAGATACTAAAGTGTCTTGGACATTTATGGCAGTTCTGAGTTGAGGAGGACCTGAGTCTGAGTCCCACGCTTGCAGTGAGCAGAGGGAAGGGCCTTGTTCTTTGCTGCTTGGCGTTGAACTTGAGCTTGGCCTTGACTTTGACACTGCATCGTCACTAAGCGAATTGAAGGCAACGTCTGTGGCTTGACACTGCGACTCATTGGGGACTACTGACTGGAAGGGCAATGGCTCACGGACTTGCGTCCACAACTTCAAGTGCTTAAAGTCTATCAGGGGTTTGAAGCGATTTAGCAGATCTTTTCCTATGAGGAGCGGATAGTTGTTTAGAGGTGAGATGTAGACTGGGTGGATGAGATTCATCGGTCCCACTGTTAGGTGAATTGGGGCCACATGTTTCAGCTGTAGGCCCATGTTTGAGTATGCTTGCAGGTTCAGTTCGCACCTTTGGAGTTTGAAAGTTCCATCAGTTATCGTTCTTTGAATTTTCTCAAGGAGTTCAGTTGACATTAGAGTGATGTCGGCTCCGGTGTCTAGAAGGGCTTCCACTTTGACATGACCCTCGATGGTGATGGGAAGGTAAAACTTTCTCATTGTACCTTTCTCGGTGAGATCACCTAGGAGTTGAGGGGCTGGAGTTTGAGATGGGATAGGTACGAGTTCAGGACTGATTCTGTGTTCTTCGGAGGAGTGGCAGACGACCCGGACAGCACTGTCAGGTGATTGAGTTGTTATATCAGCAGGTGTTTGTTGGAAGCTTCTGTGATCTGACGTATCATGTGTTGAGTCAGTTTCTGTCTCTTGCTCTGGATGTTTAAAGAAGCTTTCTTGTCCATCTGAAGTTATGACAGTTACAGTGTTTTTAGGGTAAGGAGAAGAGGTGCTGTTCTGTGTGGTTTGTTGGACCAGGTGGTCGTTGCCTTCTTGTCTGGCCGCTAGTCAGGCCGCAGTGGGTTTCTCTTTCTTTTCCCACTTTCGATCCTCCTTTTTGCGTTTGAAGAACTCTTGCATCATCATTTTCATCAGTTCTTGTGAATCAAAACACGGCTATGTCTCTTCTTCATGTGTAGATTCAGCTTGAGCTTGATCACTGTGGGATCTTTGTAAGTTCTTTCATCGATTTGTTGGACTGGTTGCATTAGATTCCCACAAGCCATTTCTTGAGCTTCCTGACGAGGTAGGCCGACTCCATGATCTCTCCCATCGATTCTCATAAGGTCTTGGATGGTACCAGGATTTTTCCCAGTAGCGTTCAGGTGAGTGTTGTGGTCCGCGTGGTCCATCCCAGCGGTCGTTTCTTTGTGTAGGTTGGGCGCCAAAGTGAAAGTCACGTTCTCTGTTGAATGAGGATGGTCTCCATTCTCTAGGAGGTGGCTTGAAGCTTTCTTGGTGTTGGGCGCCCTCTAGGCTCGTTTCTTGACATTGTGTGTTGAAATCAAGAACTGCAGTAGACTTGGTGCCTTTTCCTGACGCCATCTTTTGCTTGCCGTAGGCTTTGTGCGCCAGGTCTCGCAGCTGTTGAGACGTCATTGTTTGTGGGCATGCAAGGACGCCAAGGTGGTGGCTTACCGCAGGATGGAGATTTCTCAGAAAGAGAGTCTTGAAGTTCAGGTCCTGCTCCATGTCAGGTTCGTTGCGAGCTCCGAAGTATGCTTCTCTAAGCCGGCTATAGTAGGCCTGGGAGGATTCATGACGACCCTGTTTTGTCTCCAGGGCGGCCACCAGTCCTTGCTCTGATTCTGGGACTGCAAATTCCTTGATGAGGGCTTGGCGGAGCGATTGGTAGTCATTCTTTGTGTGAGAAGGCTGTCGGTCCAGGAAGCTCCGCACTTCAGGGTTGGATGTCGTTCGCAGCAGATAAAGTCTGTCTTTGTCAGTAACGTTGGGTCTCATTTCTAAGTGAAAATCGACATCATTCAAGTAAGAGTGGACGTCTTGACCATCTGGCACACTCGGGGTGAATTTGCTGATGTTTCGGGCCAGCTTGTCAAGGTCTTTGAGGTCCATGCCATGTGATGGGTTATGGCTGGCCTTAGGGAGTTCTCGTAGCTTGGGTGTGAGGTAGGTTTCTTCAGAGGGAGCTGGCGAGGGTTTCTGAGTCGCTCCCTCCCCCTTTTTCTCACGTGACGTTTCAGGAACATGGGACCCGGGCCTGCTTAGCAGGGGTGAGGCCGGGGCCCGTCGCGTCCTGGTTGGCTCAGGGCGCAGTTCATAAGCATGTCTGAGTTCATTTTTGACACTGTCCAATTCCTCTTTCATGTCGTCAAGTTGTTGAGTGAGGTAACTTATCTCAGTTCTTGCCTCGTTCAGATGTGTTTCGAGGGCTTTAATTCTGCTGTTCTTGTCTCTGAAGTCCAGCCTTGCCTTTTCCAGTAGCTGCTCGGCGTACTGTAGCTCGTCGCTGAGTTCGGTGCGGGCTGACTTTGCTTGCTCCATTTCTTGTGTGTTGTTAGCTAGAGTTTCTTGTAGTCTAGCGATCTCCTCAGTTGCTCTGGGATCCGTCTCGTTGGACCCTTCCCGTTAGGGCTGGGCGATTAATCGAAAAGTAATCGAAATCGACATTCAGAACCTATAATCGATCAAATTTTTCCAGGTCAATTATTTCAATTACTTTCCCCTTAAAAACACTACTGCGTGTGGAGTCACGTGACCCCGCTCCGTTACGTTACATTATTCCGCCGACATGTTGATGGAGAGCTTAAGCAGTATTTATACAGTAAAAAGTATATACAGGATATACAAGAGTAATTTTATCTAGAAGAGATACTGCTTATTTTCTACTTTTTTTTCTACTTATTTTCTATTTTCTACCATTTTCTTTCCAAAAGTGCAAGTTATTTATTTTCACTAATTTAAGAAAAATGTGACTTTTCGTTTTAAGCAATGTGTACTTTAATTTCAGTTGTTCAACACTTATGTTCAATAAATAATCATAGATAATCGTAGATAGTGTGTGCACCCTTCATTCAAAAATCTCTCACTTGTAATATGTGCGCATATTTACTGTACAAAACTTGTCAGTGAACTATAAGGGCAAAAAAATAAATATTATTTAAATATAATTAAATGTAATTTTATTAATGAATAAAATAATCGTTCATTAATCGTAATCGGGTTAAAATGTTCAATTAATCGAGATTTTGATTTTAGGCCAAATCGCCCAGCCCTACTTCCCGTCGATCTTGAGCCTTCAGCTCTAGCTGCTCGCTGCGTCGCTGTGCGCGTTTCAGCTCCTGCTGGAGATAGGCGGCTTGTCTGTCACTCAGTTTGAGGGAGGCGATGAGGGTGTGACTCAAGGAGCCAGTGATCTTTGCTAGCTCTTTGTGTCCGTAGCTCTGGCCCGGATCGTTTTCCATGATGCTTGTGATGTTGTTGTCCAGTTGGTCTTGTGTCTGGTGTTTGACAGCTTCGGCAGCTTTGGGTAAGAGGCTGTCCGTCACGGCACTTAGCCAGATTTCCAAGTCCTCCCAGTGGCCAACGGGGTCTGTTGGGCGAGGCATGTTTTGATGCGGTGAGGAAAGACCAGACCACTGACTGACACAGACCTGTAGAAAGAAGAACAAACAAACAAAACAAACAAACAAACAAAACAAACAAACAAAACCAAAACAGTGGTGTGAGTGTGGTGGTGTCGGGTGTAAGTGGGTTTTGGGTGTGTTGTGTTGTGGTGAGCGTGGTTCTCCCCGCAGGTGGTTCACTAGTGTGCACGCCTCCAGCTAGCGTCGCTGTGGAGGAGGCGAGGAGGTAACCACGGGGGTTGTAGCTAGAACAGAGAGAGGAAAGAGGAACAAACACACACAGCAAAGAACAGCGTAGTCGTCGGCTGCTTCCCCCTTTTCTAAAGAGAAGAGAGAAAAGAGACAACAACAAAAGGAACACGTTGGGAAGAAGGTAGAAAGAGAGAGATTGGGAGAGAGGGGGAAAGTGAAATACACCTTTCTGGCCGCAGAATGAGTACAGTCAAGTTTTTTTTTTTTTTTTTTTTTTTTTTTTTCAACTTGATGTATGCTTCTAGATACGGTGCTCAGAAATGGGAATTTCAACACGCCAGGACTATGATTGTTATTATAATCTCCTCCTGGGTGTGGGAACATACAATAACAATGACAGTATTGGCTTTGCGGCAGGTAGGATTGACACTGTACACCAATCAGAGCGTTTCTGGAAACGGGTTCACGACTGGCGCCTATCAGTCCTCGCTGGACTCGTTGGGACCTTGGATGTAGGGTTCCACGATGAGAGGGGAAAGTGAGAGTTAGGCACAAGTTTAATTGGCGGTTTCAAGTTGTATGAACATTGATTAAATGTCTTTTAAACAACCAAAATTCTCTGCTTTTATGATTCTCACAGGCACAATCGAGGAAATAGCAGCAGTAGTCGAATCAAGAGGAGGACAGCTAGGTGAAAGAGAGAGAGTGAGGAGAGAGACAATTGGAAATGAGGTTTCGCTCCCAAGTCAGGGAATATGACCAGACTTGATAGGACAATTAAAGCCTTGGTTTGCGAATTAAAATTGATGTTTCAATTCAGTAATGATTGTGGCAGAACTCAAACTGTAACGCTTTGTTAAAGTTTTAGTCAGCAGTTGTAATCAAATGAATCAGCACAAACCATTGAGGTATGGGAAAAGGAACAACTATTGATTGTAAAAAGGAGTCGTTTTCAAATCAATAATGATTGTTCCTGGTTATAATTTAGAAGATTTCATTTAAAAAATTGGTCAAGGAAATTATCATTTCTCTATTCAACGTGTATCATTGCCGTCTGAAAAGGGGAAATGTGATTATGATTAAACTTAAAATTTAAATTAAAAATTTGAATCAAAATTAAAATTAGAGATTAAAATTTAAAATTGACAATTTTTAACATAAAATTTCAACTTGGTAATGAAAGTTGGTGACCAAATTTTTGATGATGCCTCATTAAAATTGATTACAAATAATCAATGTAATTGCGGTGTGGCAAGGAGATGTGATTATTTATTAAGATTGATCAACGTAATCAAATTAATCAGCTTGAAAATAGTACTTGATTATAAAGCTTGTAACAGTTTAAACTGGCAATGCAAACAGTCGAAAAGGGGAGAGCCTTAAATCGAATAAATAAAATGTTTTAATTTGAGATTTATGATAGGGCTGTAATGGTTGATTACAATCGCATCAAAAAGAGATTTAAGTTTAAAATTGTCAATATTCCTGTCACATGGGAGGAGGGAAGAAATACAAGGAATAGTGTACAGAGATATGAAGTAAAGAAGTTTGCAGAAGGAGCGTTAAAGTTCAAAGCTTGTGATTGAGTCACCCAAACAAAGCACACAGAGTTCAAACACAACGGATCACCCTTACGCTGTGTGCTAACTGCTATTCTTCAGAGCCAGTGGTTTTACATAGGCTTAGCTTTAGCTAGTTTAGCTCTACCAGTTGTTAGCGTTAGCTTTAGCTAGTTTAGCTATACCACTTGTTGTTTACAAAATGAGCGGGCGGACTGCGCCTGCGCAACGAAACTCTGCCCCGGAAAAGGTGTATTAGGATTTCCGGGTCGCAGCGTTTCTATGGCAACCACCAGCGTGTGGTTCAGCAGTCTTAAATACAATGCATGAAATGACAGCACATTTCGGAATTGCAAAGCAAATAAGCACTATTTAGATTCTTATCTTATAGAATCGTCTCAACTCGTTAGAGTGAGGCACATTTATCCACAGTTTTACTGCGATTAATACAACGTATTGTACAGGTCTCGGTGGACCTTAATTCTGTGCTAGTCTGTTTAGACAACACTATAGCACATGTGGACTCAGCCACACAATTTTACTTGATCAAGATTCCACAACTCTCCACAACATGACGCTTGGGTGCTCGCTCTACGCGGCACGTCTCAAGTTTACTGGTTTTAAGCAAACACTTGGTAAAAGAGCGTTAGTTAGCTATTCTAGCGATCTTAAACTTGGGAGATAACTTATGTAGCATAGTTGAAATCACAGTGGGACACGCACTGCGTTGCTACACTACAGAGCGCTATTAACAGAACAGAAAAACAAGGAACATGCTTGCTCTTCTTTTCTTTTGTCTCAGCGGACAATTCTAAATCTTTACTGCAGTTTAAATTCTTTACACAACAACTCGAGTTACGATTTCATTCATTCCAGTCTGGCAGCCACAATAAAGGATACAGTAACACAATAAACTGTTTCTCTGTCTCTGATCTATTTTTTTTTTCGGATAAAAATAGAACAAATACACATACAGAATGACTTGTTTTATGTTCAAATAGTTAGATGTGTTCGCGTTTTATCTCCACCATATGTAAGGATTATTTAGCTCAAATTTATAATGATTCAAATAAGGAATCGAATCGAAAGATTCGAGACTTGATTAAATTGATTCAGAATTAATAGATTACACTTCTTAACCATTCGTCCAGCAAAGTGGTCAATTCGGTATACTGTATTAACTCAAAAAGGTTTATATTATGCTCCTGGCCAAGATCATAAATAAACCAAAATATTACGTTAGGGAATTTTAAAGCTGAGGTAGCTTGATCTAAACACAGATAGAACTTTTGTGAACATAAAATTCAAGACACTTCTTTTAATGAAACAATGATTTATTGACTACTCTAAGACACAAAACTAATTTACTAAAACACAAACACACACACACATACATTCACACTCACACTCATACAGTTCCGGGGATGAGAAATTACTGAATTGAAGAGAACCCCAAATGTTCTATCATCTTAACTAGTTCTTAGATCGCAACCTTAGAAAATCACAAAAGCTGAAACTGGTGCAAAATATTCCTTAAGTAGTTAACGCAGCGCAGTTGGAAAAGCACTCAAACCACAAGAGGCGAAAGGCGTGACGCGAGAGCTGAGAGCTCTAAGTTTGCTGAGTTCTGGTAGGAACATGAAGTTTTAAACGGGCCGCTAGGGCACGTC
Source organism: Garra rufa (assembly GCF_049309525.1). Taxonomy (NCBI): domain Eukaryota; kingdom Metazoa; phylum Chordata; class Actinopteri; order Cypriniformes; family Cyprinidae; genus Garra; species Garra rufa. Next base: position 16,876,936 of record NC_133372.1, read on the forward strand.
CCACGATGCTGGGATCCAATGGCATTGCTAAAGGGGCGGGTCACGCCACCCCCTTTCCGTCCTGTAATTCCTTCTGGTACGTGACTTATTAGGATATGGATTTCTCTGCAATTTTTGTTATTAACTTCAATAAACTAATGCAATGCATAAAGTATACACAATATCATTTTCTCGTTCATTCAGACAAACTGCAACCATCAAGATAATTCACTCCATATCAAACAGTGGTATATTGCTTGGATGCTAATACATTTGACAACTTCCTTTCCTAAAGGCATATAATGCATAGATTAAACTCCAATGATCACATAAAACACATCGAGCATATAAACGAAAACATGAAAACATATGATACTGTTTGCTTCTAATAGTAACACTGATAAGCTGATCGTTTCTTAAAGAAATGTCTCTGCAGTGTACGTCTTTCTATTGAGAGACGGGGTGCGTGGGAATGTCAGAGGAGAGGGGAACGGGAAGTCCGAAAGGTCACGCGAGACACGCTGGACCTCGTGTAAATCTGTCCTTTTCTGTTTCTCTGATTGAAATTTATGTTGGGAGAAGGCTGAGCATCTGTTTCTTGGCGCTCTCAGACAAAGAGCGGTTTGTGGCGTTATCACTGTTTTAGTGTCCTGTGAATTACCGTCTTCCTGTACTCCTGACGTGAATTAATGTTAACGGGCAGGCCGGGTCAAAACTAGGGAAGACTTGTAGACTAGCTGGGTCTGGTGATCGTCATGTGATGGTTATGTGTCAATTTTGTGGCTGAGAAAGAGGGTCCTTTTGTTTCTTTGGAATGTGGCCATTTCTGTTTGGTGTTTTGTTCGTTCGAGATACTACAATAACAAAAAATGAGACATTTAGGCTATGGAACTGAGTGTGCCTATAATAGGCTATTAATGTTATAGTTTCATGAAAAGGTCGTCTTAACATCTTCTAAAAAAAGGAATTAAATTATTAACACTTATATTACACATTGTGCGTTTTTAAGCTAATCAATTGATGTGCATTAGATCAGTGGTTTTCAATCCTGGTCCTGGGGACCCACTGCTCTGCACATTTTGTATGTATCCCTTATCTGACACACTCAGTTAAGTACATGGATCTCTCTCCTAATGAGCTGATGATCTGTATCAGGTGTGTTAAATAAGAAAGACACACAAAATGTGCAGAGCAGTGGGTCCCCAGGACCAGGATTGAAAACCACTGCATTAGATGATGAATTGGATAGTCACCTCATTGGATTTAGCCATCAGAAAATAATTTAATGAGAAATTATTATAGCTTATGCTATTACATGAACATTTCTAACATGTAAATAATTTGAAGCCAAATAGTTATATTTCCCAAAGCTGTTTAGCTTTAATAGTATGTTTAGCTTTAGTATGCATAGTATTTAGTATGCTAATCAGGAAGCATACAGTGGCCCCACTTTTAACTCTCTCTTTATATTACCCTTATTGTAGATGGATTCATGTTTCAGAAACAAAAAAAAAAAAATATTCTTTATTAGCTTATAAAACTTCAGGGAGCTATTACATTTATTTTCTGTTATTTGTTGCTACTTGCTGTTTACTTATTTAAATTATACAATTGTTTACAGAATTCTGCTGGGGGCTCCCTGCACATTTTTTATGTCATTATTGTTATTATTAATATTGATGTTTATTTAATATTGTTATTATTAACAGTTCTCAGAATTAAAGATATGCTGGAAAACATTCAAAGAAAGTTCTTGTCAGAGCTCTTGTTATTATTATGACAAATTTTCATTTTTACACTAGACACATATCGGTTCAAAATATTGTTTATCGGTGCAGTTGATCTGTAATAATCGGTATCGGCATCGGCCCTTAAAAACACATATCGGTCGACCCCTACTTTACACTGTACATTTATTCTCTTATTTACATCATGTCTACACTTTATTTGTTTTTATGAGAGAGTTCCCGGAGGTGTAGAAATCAGCAAAACTGAAACCTGCACTTTGAGTGGTGAGTGGATTGTAACATAGCCGCCTCTGATTGGCTACAAATCAACAGATATGTCTGTGATTGGCTATTGAACGCTGTAAAAACACGTTTCTCCACATATGACCAGTGGATGAAAAGACCCGAACCGCAAATTGAAAGGATTTTTGTGATGTGTTTTTGTCGCGGATCTAACGGGTAACAGGCAGCGTTCCAGTCTATCCGTACAGCATGTCGACGTGTTTTAAACTAGGTACACTGAGGTATAGGCTGGCCTGCTATATATTTTTTTATGTCCGACGAGAGGAATAAGACCGGTACAGTTCTTCAAAGCGCATAGAAGGATTCAGTGTGTTTTAGTTTTGCCATCTTAATTAGGTATTATTTAATTTATACATATTTAGTGTAGGCCTATTTATATTATTCTTTTTTTTTTTTTTTAATTTCATTCTGATTTTCTCTGTTCTCAGAAGCGCAGCTGTTGCGTGATAATTTGAGTATATATGAATGCAGTAGTGGTGCAACGGATCACAAAGCTCACGGTTCGGATCACATCACGGATTTTGAGTCACGGATCGGATCATTTTTCGGATCAGCAAAAAACAAACAAAACAAAAAAAAAGTTTGTTTTTTAATAATTTCTGAATGCTTTAAGTACTTCTAATCCATAGCAAAAACTACTAGCTGAACTAATAAAGTCAGTAACAAAACAAAAACCATTACACAAATGACAAGTGTAGATGAATACAACAAAGTTACTAATAAAATCAATAACACTAGTGTTCAGCAGCAGAAATGTAATAATTAATTGTAAAATAACTAGTGCTTCTCACTGCAGGTATTTATAGGATGCTGTCTCTTTAAGGCCTAATGCACGTTATCTAATACTGGCACGCATCTTTCTCAGCTGTTTCAGTTCACTGAAGACATAAACGACTGTGTTTACCAGCATACAAAAACGGGTATTTAAACATAACTTTGTATGTATGTTAAGAGAAGTTTTGAAGAGGAATCAATCTGTGAATCACGCAGTCTAAATCGCGCGTCTCTCTCTGTCTCTCTCGCTCTCGCTCTCTCTCTCTGTGCGCGTGCTCGCTTGTGTGCGCCAGCGGTAAAAAACAACGCGCGTCTTCTCTTTTGCTGCAGCGGTTTAAACAGTTTGAATGGCTAAATTGGCAAGACAAAACACGTCCAAATTATAAATTTTTTCTATGATGGTTAAACTTAACAGTTAATCCGCGAACCACATGCGTACCGAACCGTGGAGTCCGGTCCGTACGGATCACGGATCACCTACGATCCGTTGCACCCCTAGAATGCAGTTTTTGTTGTTGCTCTGTATGCTGCTGTTTGCACGTTAAAATAAAACATTTGCTTGTATTTTTTTATGTATCATCACAGATACTCGTGCATTCTATTTTTATTTTAAACAAATTTATTATTCTAATTTTATCAGTTAACGGTTAATGTTCGGATAATGAGCAGCGGTTGTCGGTCAGGGAAATTAACCGAAATGAGCATCCCTAGTCCGAAGGGTCATGAGAGTCACGCTGGACAGATCCTGTGCCCTGCCGGCTCAGAAAGTGTCTGTGTAAATCTGTCCCCATTGTGATTTTAGTTGAAAATTATGTCAGGAGAAGACTGGATGTCTGTTTCTTAGGTGCTCTCAGACAATGGGGGAGTTTCTTCTCTCCTGGTAATTGCGTTCATTTTTAACAGTTTGATCCCCTGAGGCATAAGGCGCAGATCTCGACAAAAAGTGGTTCAGACTAAATGGCGTCTGGTGATTGTCATGTGATGGATCAATTTTATGGCTGGGAAGGAGAATCATTCTAGGTTCTCTGGAATGTGGTAACTTCTGCAGTTTTTTTGGTGATCTGTTCGACCGAGATCCTACAGTGTCATTTATCTTTACTGGGTCCACTGTAATGATGCAACAATTGTCTTCAATAGAATTTATAGTTCTTTCTGATTGATTCTGTTTAATTCTCCAAGCTAACAATTTCCCTGCCTTTTCACCTTGATCATAATAATTTTGTCTTAACATCATTAGACTAGCTGCTGCTTTTTTGGCAGATAGTTCATTATATTTAGTTCTATCTCATTTTTATATAAGGTCTTTCCTGTAAGTTTAATTTTAGTATCCAGTTCAGTCAATTCTTTCTTAAGGCTTTTTGATTTACTACTTGTGACACTTACTGTGCGTTCACACCGCCACCAGCGAGAGCGTCAAAGTGGCCGGAAGTCATTCATTTTCAATGTGAGCCGGCGGCGAGCTCCGGTGAGAGTTGAAGTCAGGTCAACTTTATGGTAATGAGCTATGACGCGGCTCGGTGGCAACCAGTCAGAATGTAGAAGTTCACCGCTTGAGAGGTTTCCAAAGAACGCAGTCCTGTAAACTTTGGTTCCGGCCACATTAGTTCCCAAGGAAAATGGAGAAGTTAATTAATAACGCAACAAATTGATCCTCCATCGTGATGTGAATTTGATAAGGCGCGCAACACTATTTATAGGCAACATTTTCCCGCTAGAACGCTTGTTTTTCAGCGAGAATGCAATTCATTTGCTCAAAACAACACAGATTTGACGAATTGCAACCAAGATGGTTTGCAATGTAGGCCGCACACAAATTCATGTTAATGTTAATTAAAGAACAAGGCTAGTAAATGTCTCCTATTATGTTGAAATAAGACTAGCACTTAACCATGAACACAAAAGCCACACCACACAGATGGTTTATTTTGTTAGCAAACATGTAACTACAATTAAATTAAATTTCTTATTTTCATGTTTAAAATATTTAATGAGGTTAACTTATACCCTACTTGTGGTCAGTCTGCACAAGATCGACATGCTTGTTTGCTTTGCGGCCGCTTTAAATACAAGACCAAGCGTTCGATCATCAGAGCGTCAACGAATCTTTCTACAGCGTTGCTGGCAGGGCGGCCAAGGCGAATTTTGACGCTCTCGCCGGCGGCGGTGTGAACGCACAGTTAGAATAACACCTCTAATGAAGACTTTAAAAGCCTCCCATCTGATACTAGCTGAGGTTTGTGTTGTATTTTTTTGTCAAAATACATATCTATCTGCTGTATAATGTTTATTGAATTGATCATCTAGGAGCCATTTGGGATTAAATCTTCATTTTGGAGGATTTCTTAGTAATTTAGGGTCAATGTAGATGAGTGAAATAGGGGAATGGTCTGAAATTACAATAGAATCATAAGAACAATCAGTAATATATGACATAAGTGTTGCAGAAACAAGACAATAATCAGTTCTAGAATAGGACTGGTGTGTTCTGGATAAGCAAGAATATTGAATATCCTTAGGGTGCAATTGTCTCCATATTTCAACAAGGTTTAAATCCTTTATAAAATAATTTAGGGTCTTTCTAGTCTATTTATGGGACTGATCAAGGCCAGATGAACGATCCCTAATTGGATCCAATGTGCAGTTGAAACCTCCTCCCATCACATAAAACCGAGAAAAGGTGGATAAAGTTAAAAAGAGATTACTATAAAATTTAGGTACTTCATCGTTAGGGACATAAACATTACCAAGATTCAGTCAATTAGATAATAATGTCCCTTGAACAATTAGGTATCTACCTAAAGGATCCTGTATTATCTTATCCATCTGAAATGGAATTGATTTGTGAATCATTATAATTACCCATCTTGCTTCAGAACTAAACAAAGCTGCAAATACCTGACCAGGCCACCTAATACATATTCTACATATGTCTTTGGGCATTAGGTGTGTTTCTTGAAGAAGAACAATTTTAGACTGTAGTTGTTTTAATCTAGACATCACTTGTTTAATTTTAGAAAAAGTATATAGCCCCCTACAGTTCCACGAAACAAATTTAACCCCAATGGTATCTGTAATTTCCTTCTGTATTATGAAATAATCCATCACTCAATGTTTAAAAATGAAAAATCACCTGTACCTTGTAAAGGTAAGACTTAAAACAAACTGAAATTAGCAACATGGTTATAAATATGATCCAATTTAAAGTAGAGAAAAAAAAAAACACTTTAATTCCACAACTACGAACTGCCGAGAACCACCAGCAAATCCAAACTATTCTTTACTTCTAACTTCCTTAACTGGAACTACCCAATCGCATCGTATTTGAGCCCCGCTGTGCAATTTACATCGTCCCCTTATAAGGAATTCAGCCTATTGATTTGTCTATTGCTTATGTGTTCTTGAAAGTGAACAAAGAACAGAAAATAGCATCATCTTACGTGCTCATTAGAAGGTCGTTAACTTCTGACAGACTTTGAAAGACGTGAGCCTGGCCATCAACGGTCACTCGGAGGCGTGCTGGAAAGATGAATCCATACATCAGTCCCTTAGCTTGCAGCTTCTTCTTTACTTCGTCGAACTGCCTTTGTTGTTTGTTCACTTCAGCAAAAAGGTCCGGAAAGAACATGATTTGGTGATTTTTGAACAGTACATCTTTTTTTTGCTCTGGCTGCATGCATCACGCGCTCCTTGCTCCTCTATAGTTAAAAAACTTAACGATCATCACTCTCGGGGTTCAATTCGCGTCCGCTGCAGTCTTTCACATATAACCGATCCTATGGGCCCTCTCTATGGCCAGTGGCTTATGGAGTGGTTCCATATCCAGTGATTCAGATAACCAGCTTTCTAAGAACGTACATGCATCGTTGCCCTAGTTTTTTTCTGTTAAACCTAGGAGCCTCAGATTGGAGTGTCAGCTGCGATTTTCCAAATCATATATTTTCCGAGTAAGCGCAGTGACTTTCTTTTCAAGAGCGTTGGTCGTTGATTGAAGTGTAGAGACTTTGAATCTTCCGTTTGAGAAATGCGTTCTTCTGTCAGCGTTAATCTTCCGAAACACTCTGCAACTTGATTTTTGATTTCTTGTACAGCTGAAAGGACAGTTTCGAACAGAGAGGTCATGTTAGCTTTCATCGAGTTTATTGCTTGTATGATATTACTTGTATCCGTGTGTAAGCCGCCTGCTTGATCTCCACAAACCGGCGATGTGTCTTCATCGCCATACGTAACATGCACCCCCTCTTCCATGCTTTCGGAGTCGGATGTATCTTCTGTAGTTTCTACTTTCTTTGACTTTTGCTATGCTCGTTTAGGTGACATCGTGAACAGTATTCACTTATAAACAAAGTGAGTTCGGAAGTTGAACGAAACTGGGGTTTATTTAAGAAATCTTAAGACAAATGACAGCGGGGCTAACTTGTGCGTCTCTTCAGCAAAGCACCACAACCGGAAGTTTATATATACAGTCCCCTCCACTAATATTGGCACTTTATGCTTTAGATCTTTCATTCCAAAAATTCACAATTTTAACCTTTCATTGAAGTGAAATGATGGAAAATGGGGGGGAAATCTCATTATGAAATGAATGTCTTTCTCTAGTTTACGTTGGCCACAATTATTGGCACCCCTAGAAATTTGTCTAAGTAAAATATCTCTGAAGTATATTCCCATTAATATTACAATTTTTTTTAGCACACCAGTGTGGCTAGGAGTATACAATTTTCGGTAACACTTTCTATGAAGCCCCTATTTATAGTACATTATGAGGGTATTTCTAAGGCATTATAATGAATGCATAATGCATTATAATAAACCTTATAAAATGTTATATTATCTCATAAATACTCATGACAACAATTATAATACATTATTATACTTGAATATTTGAGGTTATAACTTTTAAGATTATGATTATTTATAACACACATATTTAATCTACCTAATTTACAGTGGACTATATCATATTACATTTATTTTTTTCATTTATATTAAATTTTATTTTGATGGTCCCCTTAGTCTATTGACTATACGCAACTTTTCAACTACATGTCAACTAACACTCCTTAGAATATTAGTAGACTTAGGTTAAGGTTAGGCTAGGTAGTAGAAGGTTTACATGCTTGCAAAGTTACTTATAATCAGTTTGTCATTTGGGGAACCAAAAATACAGTGTTAGCATATATTTTGCATACTAATTTAAAAATTATTACATAAAAATTACTGTTAGCTGACATGCAGTTGCAGAGTTACTTATAAAAAGCTGTCTAAAGGGTACCATCAAAATAATCAAACTGATAATACTAATGTGTCATATTACACATTTATCTCATCTAATACCTGATCTTATGGCTCTTTGAGAAATATTATAATTATAAGTGGTCTTTGTATGCTTTAAGTAAAGTGACATGAGAAAGATGGCAAGATATGAGACTTATAATATGTTATAACTATGGAGGAGGTAATCATACTGTTAAAAGCTATAACCACTAATAAGTAAAACATTATAATACATTAAGATTGTTCTTATGAATACTCATAAGATGATACAACATATTATAAGTTTTTTATAATGTATTATTAATGTATTATAATGCCTTAAGAATACCCTTATAATGTATTATAAATACAGGCTTCATAGAAAGTGTTACCCAATTTTCTAGCCATGACTTTCTGTTCCACAGGATTATAAATATGAGGAACACAAAAGCCAAATTCCCTTAATCATCCATCACAAGAAGTAAAACCAAAGAATGTAGTTCTGATATGCAGAACAAGTTTGTTGAGCTTCACAAAATAGAAACTGGCTGTAAGAAAAGAGCTAAAGCATTGAAAATCCCCATTCACACCATCAGGGCTATAATTAAGAAGTTTCAATCAACTAAAGATGTTACAAATCTGCCTAGAAGAGGACATGTGTCTATGTTATCCTAATGCACGATAAGGAGGAGAGTTTGAGTGTCTAAAGATTCTCCAAGGATCACAGTTGGAGAATTGCAAAGAATTGTTGAGTCTTGGGGTCAGAAAGCCTAAAATAAAATGATCAAACAGCCCCTACATCACCACATGTTGTTTCAGAGAGATTCAAGAAAAAATCCTCCTGGCTCACCCAAAAACAAACTCCAGCATATTCACTTGTCAGACATGATTGGAACTTCAAACAGGACTGGCTTCTATAGTCAGATAAAACAAAAAAAGAGAGCTTTTTGGCAGCTAACCCTCCAGATGGTTTTGGTGCTGACAGGGATAAAAAAGTACCCCATGTCCACGGTTAAAAATACTGCTAGGTCTGGGGGCAGCCGTGGCCTAATGGTTAGAGAGTCGGACTTGTAACCCAAAGGTTGCAGGTTCGAGTCCCAGGTCCGGCAGGGATTGTAGGTGGGGGGAGTGAATAACCAGCACTCTCTCCACCCTCAATACCACGACTGAGGTGAGTCCCTTGAGCAACCGTTCCCCCAACTGCCCACTGCGCCGGGTGTGTGTTCACGGTGTGTGTGTGTGTGTTCACTACTGTGTGTGTGCGCGTGTTCACTACTGTGTGTGTGCGCACTTGGATGGGTTAAATGCAGAGCACAAATTCCTAGTATGGGTCACCATACTTGGCCTCCCCTCACCTCCTTTCCTTTCCTTTCCTTAATGTTGTGGACCTGTTTTTCTGTGGGAGGTCCTGGACATCTTGTTTATACAGTGAGGTCAATAAGTATTTGATCACCCTGTGATTTCTCTTACTTAGAAATCATGGAGGGGTCTACAATTTTCAGCATAGGTGCATTTCCACTGTGAGAGACAGAATCTAAAAATCAAAATCCGGAAATCACATTGTATGATTTTTTTTTTAACAATTTATTTGTGAATTACTATGTCAAATAAGTATTTGATCACTTGCTTATCAGCCAGATTTCTGACCCTCAAAGACCTGTTATTTTGCTTTTAAATAGTCCAGCTACACTCTGCTCATGATTCTAAATTAGTAGCACCTGTTTGAGGTCGTTAGCTGTCATAAAGACACCTGTGCACCCCACAATCAGCCAAAGTCTAAGTAGCAACATGGGCAAAACCAAAGAGCTGTCAAAAGACACAAGAGACAAAATTGGAAAGGGCTACGGGGCAATTGCCAAGCAGCTTGGTTAAAAAAGAACAACTGTTGGAGCAATTTTCAGAAAATGGAAGAGGCTAATGATGACTGTCAGTGTCCCTCGGACTGGGGCCCCACGGAAGATCTCTCCTCGTGGGGTATCAATGATGCTAAGAATGGTGAAGAATCAGCCCAGAACTACACGGGAGGAGCTGGTCAATGCCGTGAAGAGAGCAGGGACCATCGTTTCCAAGGCTACTATCAGTAATACACTAAGACGTCATGGTTTAAAATCTTGCATCGCACGGAAGGTTCCCCTGCTTAAGTCAGCCCATGTCCAGGCCCGTCTGAAGTTTGCCAGGTACCATCTGGATGATCCAGAGGAGTCATTGGAGAAAGTCCTGTGGTCAGATGAGACCAAAATAGAACTTTTTGGTCTTAACTCCATTCGCCGTGTTTGGAGGAAGAAGAATGATGAGTATTGTCCAACATGACAATGACCCAAAGCACACAGCCAGGAAAACCAAGGAGTGGCTCCGTAAGAAGCATATCAAGGTTCTGGAGTGGCCTAGCCAGTCTCCAGACCTAAATCCAATAGGAAATCTTTGGAGGGAGCTGAAACTCTGTGTTGCTCAGCGACAGCCCCGAAACCTGACAGATCTAGAGAAGATCTGTATGGAGGAGTGGGCCAAAATCCCTCCTGCAGTGTGTGCAAACCTGGTGAAGAACTACAGGAACCGTTTGACCTCTGTAATTGTTAACAAAGACTTCTGTACCAAATATTAACATTTTTTGACTAAAGTCATCAAATACTTATTTGACACAGTAATTCACAAATAAATTGTTAAAAAAAAATCATACAATGTGATTTCCGGATTTTTTTTTTTTTTAGATTCTGTCTCTCACAGTGGAAATGCACCTATGCTGAAAATTGTAGACCCCTCCATGATTTCTAAGTAAGAGAACTTGCAAAATCACAGGGTGATCAAATACTTATTGACCTAACTGTATACATGGACGATGATCCAAAACAAACGTCAAAATCAACACAAAAATTGTGTCACTGAGCACAGAATGAAGCTTCCACCATGGCCGACCCAGTACTCTGACCTGAACCCTGTATAGAAACTGAAGAGAAGAAGAACCAACATGAAGCTGGGAAGAGAGAGATTGTGGGGAATCTAGAGAGATTCTGTTTGAAGTAATGGCCTCTGATCTCTTGTCAGGTGTTCTCCAAACTCATTAGACATTGTTGGAGAAAACTCAGAACTGTTATCATGGGAAAAGGATGTTACAATAATTGGGTGCCAATAATAGTGGCCAGTGTGAACTAGAGAAAAACATTTATTTCATAATGAGATATCACCCCTAGGTTCTATTGTTTTACTTCAATGACACGTTTGAATTTTGTGAATTTTTTGATTGAAAGATGAAAACGATAAATTATGCAGATTTATTTTCACGTCCACTTTTGCTTATATTTACCAAGGGTGCCAATATTAGTGGTGTCACACTTTAGACAAGAACAGATGCACATGACGAGGTTAAGCGAATAGTGTTTAATAATATAACAGGAACACGGGAAACACAGGATGGTAACAATAACGTCAGCGGGGGCAAATGATGGGAGAAACCACCTCAAGAGTCCAAGGGTGTGTGACATTACCTCCCCTCTACCGGTAGGCGCGTTCTCGTGCCGACAAACAGGGAAAACAAACTGGAAGGCAAAATATGTAATCCAGTGTGGTGATGGAATAATCCAGGGAGGTGATAACGGAGGGAGGAGACAGGAGGGATCTGGAGCAGGCGGAGCCATGTGAGACCCAGACCGCAGCCATGATGGAAACCCCACAGTGGAGCCGAAGGAGGGAGAAGCCATGGCTGACGACTCCAGGGGGCCGACCGATGGAGGCGGAGCAGGTGGCGGTAGAGCCCGAGGCGGAAACGGAGAGCCGATGATCCTGGGCGACACCGAGGATCCGGAGGGCCAAGGCGGAGTGACAGAGGACCAAGGCTGTGTCCGCGGGAGGTAGGAGTTCCACATAGCCGGTGGGACGGAGCGACGAGGCACAGGCGGTTGAGTAGAGTCCTGAGGCGAAGGTGGGGCAAAGACTGACCGGGGCGGAGCCGGAAGGACGATGGAGCCCGGTGGAGGCGGAGATGAGGGATCCTCCAGCCATGACACCGATGGACACTGGCAGACCTGCGGCGAAGCCACCGCACAGAGGGTGAGCTGAGGGGCTGACAGGAAGCAGAGGTGGCATGGTTGAAGTATTATGGCTGCTAGACACAGGTAACTGAGGGAGGGAGGGTGAATGGGAAATTCACGCAGGCTGACAGTTCAGAGTTTATAGTAAGTTCCGTAATTATATCCTTAGATAACGTTATATCTTGTTTACAGTCCATTACAATATTTCCCAGGTCCAGACTTTGCTCACCCTCAGCGGCAGTGGGTGGTGCTGTCCTCAGCAATTTCACGCTCCATTGAACTCTCCGCCGTCACAGTAGCCGGCTCTCGCACCTGATCATACGGCCCGTGCAGCTCAGACTCCGTGGTGATCGGCAGCTCTGTCGCTCCTCACGGTGATGGCTCAGGCTTTCCGCTTACGGTGGGCTCGCGCTCGTGCTCGTGCTCCACGTGTCAGGGTGGTGGCTGGCTGGGGCCTGGGTCCGGAGTGGCACCACGGAGATTCTCCATGGAACAGGCAGGGAATGAGGGTCTGTTTCTCGCCTGTGTCCACTCCACAAACGCGGCACAATCTGCTCGAGGGCCGTCCTCGGACGACGATGCTCTGTATGACGCTTTTAGGCTGGCGTCATAAAACGCATGGAGCGCGTCGTCCGGGTAGCTGGTAGTGTGAGCTATTAGTTGGAACATGGCGGTATAACTCTTCATGGGAAAAACACAACGGAAACAAAAATACTGAAAAACAGAACGATAAACAAAACGAGGGGGAAACGCAGAAAACTGTATCGGTTGGACGTTCTGTCACGCTTCAGACAAGAACAGACGCACAACAATGAGGTAAAGCGAATAGTGTTTAATAATCCAACAGGAACACGGGAAACACTGGAACACAGGATGGTAACAATAACTTCCGACAAACCGCAAGGGTAAAGCACACACATTATTTATTTATATATATATATATATATATCGTGAACCTTAAAATCTAATTTTGTGCAACATGAATTTGTGCATTGTAATGTGTTTGAAAGGCTTTAGCCTTCCCAAGAAATAGTAATACTCCCCCACTAAAATATCCTGTTATTTTTAAATATAGTTTTTTGATGTAAAATTTTGTGATCGACCGATATTGATTTTTTTTATTACCGATACCAATTATTTGCATGTTTATGTGCCCGATAAACGATATTCATAACCGATACTTATTTACTGTTATACTTATGTTTTTGACACAGTGATTACAACACCACTGAACTGAACAAACCGTTTTATTTATAACAATCACTCCCTCCTTGCATAGTTGAGTGATGTATCTTTAGGTGAGTCCACAGGTTGGAGGTATTTTTTGTTGTTTTAGATTTTGACCCCATGCTTACATTCATTTGGCATTCTTTGCAAACTGCCAGCCCTGGCAATGATGAGTGAAGTCCATACTTCACTTTGCTGTCTATTTTTTATTTTGGTCATCTTAAAAAAAAAAAGAAAAAGAAAAAAAAAGTGTTGAATGTTAGCAGTCTTTCATGTTAAATTTAATATTCATATTACAACAATAAAAATATTTTATGAAAAGCATGAGCAGCAACACTAACATTACCAATAACCAAAATAAATATAGAATGTCTGTCTTCAAGCACAGGAGTCATATCAACTTTGCAGAAATGTAACTTCATTTTAAACTACAGTTTTATAAGGTTTATAAAGCTGTTTTTAGGCTAAAGAGTGAAGAATAATTTGCAGGATAATGTTAATTTACTGAGTAATATTCTGAAATATTGAAATATAACAAACAAAACATTGTTTTTATTGTATTTCTGATATGTATAAAATCACAATTTTGTTTTTTGAAAAATACAAAACAATAACGTTTTTGTCGTTCTAGATTATGAAATGCGTGCTGACAAAGCGCATTCAATTTCTTAGTTATATTTATTTAGAAGATGTTTATTAGCGGAATGATGGTTGTATAGTAAATGGTAATATAATTCGGGGTGTTTTAGTGAATCTTGTTAAAAGTTATATGCGGTGGCTGTGCTGGAGCATTTCATGACCATCAACCCGGTGAGTGAACAGCAAAATGGAAGCGACTTCACAAGACGAATGATGAGCATATAGACGCTCATTATCGGCTGTATTTAATTCAGGCAAGTTACGTCTTTATTGGAACAGGACATGACGGTTTATCTTACACAGTGTCTACACCGGACGCGACAAAGCGACCGTTGCAAATCATTTCAACTTTGTGTGAGCACGTCATAAATAGAACGTGGCAGCAGATTAGCTTTTTTCACAAAAATCAGAAATTACGTCAGCGCAGGGTAAAGAGAGTTCCGCTACAGGTCTGTGCCTATTATATTAATATGCTCTTGTCTCAAATAATGCTTCTTACCTTTTCTGTTTTGTCTGCTTTCCTAGTTGTTTTTATATAATCAACCAAGAAACAACAATTTACTTGTTTGTAATTTTTACTGGGACTGCTGACTCGTCAATATAATATGCGCAACATAGCGTCAGCTATAGTTTCTGTTCTCCATCTCCGGTATATTTAAGCATATTTTCGCAATTTACTCGAATCACTACATCACGGAAAATTATGACAGCATTTGACAGCATTTATATCCAAATGCACATTTTCCCAATAATAAGTCCGGATGATGCATAAACTTAATACAACAACGTAATCCCGATCCAACAGTAATAAAGCCATTAATCTGAGTCATCTCTTGTTAGTATTACAGTATATTATTTTATTATGTATTACCCTGGGCACATTAGGCCTATACAACGTACATTTACACCATCATATTAATAATGCATAGGAGAGCAAGTTGAAAATACAATATTACTTCAATAATAATAATAATAATAATAAATCAAGTGGAGAGTCATAATGCACAGCCAGCACCAAATAGACAGAACGGCAAAACTCAAAACTGTACTGTATTATAAGTGCCAACATTCATAATTAAATAAACATAGTATTTGTGATGACCAGAAGCTGGCACAAAGTTTTCGAAGAAATGTTTGCTATTTTTAAAGTAAAACAGGTATTTATCGTAGTATCATAGTATCTATTTTGTAAAAATAGACTTTGATTCCCGAACTTACTCTTGTTAAGTACGGCCGCTGCTGTCACCGGTTCACGAGTTCGCCCTTACATCTAATCTGCTTGAGCGAGTATTAAGCATATTTTGGCGTGCTGTCCGGGGGAAGGGTTCCGGGCCGGAATACAGGCCGGACCCAGAGAACTCCCCCTGCTAGTGTAGGATAGAAACAGATTAGAAGTGGGGAGTAGGGGTGGAGGAGGGATACCAAGAAACTATCGCTGGATGGAGGTAAGACGGCTGGTAATATATAAAGGATGCGCTGATTGAATGATTGGTTAAACAGGTTGCACCTGTGCCGAATGGGTTGATTATCTGATCGTGCTCCTCCTGAACCTTGTTTAATCAAACATCATAAAAACTTTTACCCTGCAAGCGCCAATCCGGGAGCCAGAAACATGGAAGTGTGAAAAAGGCTAATTACTGTCGAGGATTTGCCGTGTCGCACCGCATCCAGTGTAGACAATATAATAGGTTCTATTGTATTTTTGCCGCGCCGCTTGCGTCTGGTGTAGACACGGTGTTAGCATTCGTGACTCCGACTTCACAAGACTAATAATGAGCATGTAGAGAGAGAATTAAATTCAGCGCTTTTATTTACAATATGTGCTTATTCATGGCTGTATATTATTTAATTCAGGCAAAGTTACGTCTTTATTGTGACAGGATTTGACGGATTATCTTGCGTGACTCTGTGAGTTCGTCTTTATTTCTTAGAGCCAAGCTGCATAAACTGCATATTAGTCATTTATGTAACACATATAATTTGTGCATTAATAGCTGTTATGTTAAATAAAGTTTACTAAATATAGCAAAGCAAGTAAGTATACTTTACCTGTGCACGCAGTTGTTGTTTCCCCTCAGATGCCGCGCTGCAATGGCGATCATGCGCGTAATTCTCAAAACACCCACACGATGGCATTTATCAGTGAACCCGATATTACAAAACCGATAACCTATCATTGTAAAATGCTTAAATATCGGAAAAAATATCGGTAAATCGATATATCGGTCGATCTCTAGTAAAATTCTAGCTAACATTAGTGGACCTCAGACCTCATTTATATTTTATTAATTATAATTATAGAGGCTTTAAAACTGCATTCTAATAGGCTTTATTCCACAATGAAGGCTGGACTCTCAAGAAGAGTTCTTATTTTTTGTAAAGTGAGCTGCATAACGACAGCTTGCACTAGAGATCTGCGCGGGACTGCTTTTCTAGTCCCGCTCCCGCGAGGTTTTATTCCGCACCCACCCGATCCCGCTATATATTCACACTTTGTTCACCCGCTGCCCGCTTAGAATAATTTTCTTCCCGACCCGACCGTTCCCGCTAAAATTAGTTCTCGTTTCCAGAATCTCACATTTAACCATCAGGAAACAATATCGAGTTTATAAAACTTTTTTTTCGCAGTACATCTATTATATTTCCATGTTCCACTGTTAAGACGTATATTACAGCCAGGGGCGTAGCAACCGGGGGGACGGGGGGGACACGTCCCCCTCACTTTTAGAAACAGGTGATTCTGTCCCCCGCACTTTTTTTGACCTAGCGCCAATATTTCCGCCCCTGGTCTCTGATTTGTTACTTAGATTTGAGTGAAGTAACATTTAGCCAATCACAGCGCGAATCTCTTGGGCGTCTGCCATGAGCTTCAAATCTTGTTGTTCTTGTAAACAGAATGTATTATACTGTATGAACATCACCTTTGGGTCACATGACCATACTGTCCCCCCCACTTTTAAATTGGCTGCTACGCCCCTGATTACAGCCCTGTATTTCACCCCGTCATAGATCAAATGCGGGCTACAATTATATTTTATACATTCAGTGGTGATAAAAAAAAGTGCACGCAGTAGGCAGTAGCTTGCCACAAAGCACCAGCAAAAATAATCAACATGACTGTGAAATAGTAAGGAGATATTTTAATAATTTATTTATAAACTATAGTGTTTTCTGAGTTTTTAACGATCCTCCTCATCCATCTCCTCATTGGACGCACCTTTAGAGAGAAATTCATCTTTACGGATTAGCTGCATAATAAAAGAGTTTTTGTTTTCGATTTGTTTTATTTCGTTAAGTACTAATTTAAAGCTTTCTATATATATTTATCATGTCTGACAAAAACAACGGTTAAATAGTTTACACTGAAAAAAAAAATGTAAGTGATCGCGCTTGAGCCTAAATGCATTTTAGCTTCCACTCTCCGCACAGACATGCGCCAAATAGCGCACATTTATATATTATTATTTATATCTATATATGTAGCCAATTCGTGATTTGAGAAGTCAAATTCAAACACAGTCAACTCCGCTTGGTCGTTACTTTAAGAAACAAAAAGCTTACGTTTAACGAACAAAAAATGCTCCAAACGCTTTTTTCTAAATTAACTTAATAAAAAAGAAACGAAATTATAATCACTTTTCCATTACATACAAAACTGAACTGTTTTAATTGCCGTAGTAGTATAAGTTGTTTTGGCAAAGCGGAAAAAAGACGGGTTTGGGTCAGGAGTTAACAACCACACGGATTGCGAAAAATCAGTCAGCATAACTTTATGAAGATTTTGGCACTCCAAACGTGGCTTTGCGCTCTGGAGTAACGCTGATAAACATTTGCCCACAGAAAAACACCATCAGTACCCCATTTCCGCGCCTATGAGACCTTGCCAATAAAATGCATGACGCAGAAAGCACTGGTCCATGAGTGCAGCGAGTGCATAACAGTTATCAGCGCAGGCTGTAGCCGACAGGTGCTCGATAAAAATGAGTAAAGCTCAGATTTGCTGTTCAGAAAATACGTCGGGAACGGGATATTGTTACCGCCCGCTCCCGTTCAAATTACACCGGAGTTACCGACCGCAACCGCTTTTATTTGGAAATTTATTCCCGCGTCGCAAGAATTCTGGACGGGTCCCGCGGTTCCCGCGGGAGAGCCGCGGGAATGCAGACCTCTAGCTTGCACAACGTTAAAACAACAATTTCGATATTATAGTATAAGAAAAATATTCCACACCCTTTAGCTCATTTACATTTTCCATTCTAAGCTGTTCAGTGCATCTCATAGTGTCATTTAATATTGCACACTTTTACCTAGGTGTGTGCAATATATGTCATCTAGGATAATACCGTAATTGTTGTTTAAGCAATGTGATTTGACACTATCCGAAGTGTTCTGAAGACGAACGAAGGTCCTACGGGTTTGGAACAACAAGAGGGTGAGCTCTCTATTGAAAACAATGCAAAAAGCTTGCACTCAGTAACTCGACTACTGAGTTGTTATATCGGAGGACAGGAAAAGGGTAAATTTGTGTCAGTTGTGAGATTTAGTTGTCAGTATGAAATAAACAGTTCTGTCAGCTCATCCGAACTGTCACACTAGCTAAAGGCTATCTGGTCATCCTTATTGTTGAGCCCTAGAAACAACTGCTTAAGTGGAGAGAGTTGATCCTACTCTGACATGTTCTGTAAATTTGTAATTTGATCGTGTTTTATTCTGTATGTTTCATGTGGGAGGTTTTGTCTGTACTGCAGCTGTTGAAATTTGTTGTTCACTGTGTGAAAGGTCATGCATCCTACCTGTCAACTGCTTATTTGATAGCACTTTTTAAAGTAGTTCATATTATCCCCCTCCAGAAATGTATCCATGTCACAATCCATGTTACAATAATAAACACACAAGTAAAAAATAAAAATTATTTTATTGTTCTCTCTTCCTCAGGCATATGAGAGGAGGTTTCCCACCTGTCATCTGATCCCTATGTTTGTGGACAGTGATGTGATCAGTGAGGAGACCAGTGAGGATCAAACTTTTCATAAGATTGAGAGGAGGTGTAAACTTGACGTGGATGCACCACGACTCCTCAAACGGGTAAAATGGAACCCCAGAAAGTCCCTTTCCTTTTCCCCAAATTAGATGATGTTTTGTCTGCATTACCTGCATACTGATTTCAGGCTAAGTCATGTGATATAAGATGTGGATAAGCTTGATTAAGTTTTCAGCTTTGATTTGTAATGATATATCCTGTATTTGTGTGTAGATTGCAGGTGTGGATTATGTCTACTTCATTCAGAAGAACTCTCTGAACCACAAAGAAAGAACTCTTCATATTGAATCCCACAATGAAACCTTCTCCAACAGAGTCATCATTCATGAACTCTGCTGTTACTCGGTGAGAAAAATCACCCTCACATCTGCTTAAGTAGGACTGGGTATGGTTAAAACATTTTTGATACCAATTTTATGAAATGTTTTTACAAGATTACGTTACACATTACATCAAAAAACTTGACATCTTTACAGACTCAAAGACTCATCTCCTGAGCCCACTACACAAAGGAACAAAAAAAGCACTAAGGAACAAAATATAACCAACACAAAAAAATCAGTGCAAGTAGTTTTATTAAAGTTTGAATAGCTTTCAGTTTCCACATCATTTAGGCAACATTTACACTAGTGCGTATTCGTTTTGAAATGCATTGCTCAGACAGAATCATCATTTCTATTTATTGTCCGCTGAATTACTAATGAACATTAACTGCTTCCAGTGGTGTCTGCCTGTTTTCTCTTCTGCGATTGCTGAAAGAGGAAGCTTATTCGCTAGTCACATATCAGTCATACTGCGCATTCATAACCCACCCTGTCTCCGATAATGAATGTCCATTACACTTCCATGTTCAGTTCTGTACATGACCCAGGAAAACATTTCTATGGATTAGGGTTGTGCCGATAGATGATAGTATTGTGTATCGACAGTAGTCAGAGATATTGCCTGTTGCTGATGCCTTTGACGTTAGCAAGACCATTATTATTATTATCTGTCAAAAAGGCGCCTAACTTTAGCGAAGCAGAGTCCTAGTTCTAGGATGCTTCAGAAACTTGCCGCAGTATAAACACGAGCATAAAATGGCGGCGTTGCTGTAACGCGCCGCAGAAGTGTGCAGTGAAAATGGGTAAGAGATTTATTCATTATACAGTGTAGTAATAGATTAACTGATTATAACGGGAGTGTTTTTTTAAAGTGCAACTCTCACTAGACTAGGCTAGTCTAGTCAGTGATGATGTTCTATGGTAATGTAAATGTTCTTTGCTCGTTTTCTGTAGCTGCTTTTTGAACAACTAAGGAAATGTAAGCGTTGTATTATCCAGCATTGCACAATCATTAGGATAACAGCAGTAGTAAAATGTGATTTAAGCTAAAATAAACAAATACGATATCAGAATCCGTCTGTATATAGTAAACATAAACATTCACATCAGTAACATCTAATTTCAATGCGATAAAATGGCGCTAAACATACGCATGTTAATTACACGCGCATTGCTTCTTCACATTCTATATGAACTGAACTACAACATGAACTGATGACAATGATCAGATATACAGCTGTAGCACTATTGCAATATGCGGTTAAAAAAAAGATAAATTAATTTACAATTATGCACGCATTTACCACTCACCAAAGATAGCGGACAGCGGAGAATGAAACTAAAAGTAAACTGGAACCTCTCCAGCAGAACTACTGTCTGCGCTCTGTACAAGTCACATGTCCAATATCAAGACTACCCTTACATAGATAATGAAATAAATTAGCACAATAGTATTGTGTATCAACGATCTCACAAGCTGACGATATGAAAATTGAGCATATTGCCCAACACTACGGATGAAACATGAAGCTAATAAACGAACGAGTACTAGAGTATATGATTTTTTTTATGAGATTCTGCCTATTTTCATAACAATATGGGTTGTTTACATGTGCCAAGCAGGTGCCATTAGGTTGATATAAAAGCAGGGTGTCTGCAGGGTCTTAAAAAGTATTAAAAGTTGATAAATCAATTTAGCGAAAATGAAGGGCCTCAAAAAGTAATACTTTTTAAATCAGTGTTTCCCACACATAGACGAATCTGTGGTGGTGCGCCACAGATTAAATTCCGACCGCCACAGATTCAACACTGACCAAAAAAACAAACAAAAAAACAATACCGACCGTCACATATTGCATTTCGTTATTCTTTTGTACGCTATTTAAAACACGCAGCGAATTCGTGTAACTGCATTTCCTTTCCCTGCTCTCTCTTCATCTCTCTGTCACTCACGCGTCTCTCCCTCACACACACACACACACACACACACACACACACGCACACAGCCCCTCCCCTCCGTGCACACGACATCTGTCTGGATCATCTGTGGAGAGAAGGCGAAAGGTTGGTATCTCGTGAACACTTTTAACACACAATAAAAAGTGCTATAAAATATTTTATATTCTGAATACAAAAGTTTCAGTGTGTTGATGTTACTGTAAATTCCGACCCTTAGCAAACGCGATTGCGCCGCCTTTAGAAAGTTAACTAGTCGCAAGTTTGCGGTAAAATGTAGGCTAGCCTAGTTGAGTTGTCGAGGTCAAAACACTATATGTAGCAGCTGTGAATCAAATAAACTTATTATAAATTATGTCGTTTCTTTACTCTTACACTGAATGTTTGCTGCTTCAATACAGATGAGTATTGAAAAGTATTTTCCGCGACTGAAAAAGGCACGTGTTGAGGATGAGGACCGTCCTGAACCGGAGGTATCAGTCTGAAACAGAGCTTAGTCCGACCAGTGTAATTAGTTATGTTATTGTTTAAAATATTTTCAGGCTTCAACTAGTGCTGCTCAAGTAGAAAGACAAGGTCAGGGAGAGAAAGAAATAGATTTGTTAGGCATTGAAGAAAGAGTAGGAGAGGAGGACAGCATCCAACATTATGTTGGATATATATTTTTTTAATTATTAACCTTTAGGAATTAGGAAATCCCTTTAGGGGATCCAATCGTATCCCCTATCCAATCATTCTTTTCATCTGCAAACCTCCCTCCCCCCGGGCTGACCACCAAACATTGCCTTCAAACCTGTGGGAAACACTGTAAATGCCATTTTTTGTGTAATCTTTTCATCATGTAGACCAGCAGTTCTCAATTCCAGTCTTCGCATACCCCCGCTCTGCACATTTTGTATCTTCACGAGTTCGCTAAAAGTTAAAAGTTAAGCGTGTTTGGCTTGCTGTCCGGGAGAGGGCTCCGAGCTCGGTAGTCATTCCCGAGCCCGGGGCACTCCCCCTGCCCAGGGAGAGGGGTCCGAGCTCGGCATTTGGCCCGAACCCAATAGCGCTCCCCCCTAGCTGGAGTTGAAGAGAAAAATAAAGGGGGGGGGGGAGGGATGCTGAAAATCGGAGATAAGAGAAGGTAGGACTGCTTGGCTATTTAAAGGGACTGTAGTGATTAGATAGGGAGTGTGATTGCTGATGGAGAATTGGCCATGTTAATTATCTGCGCGAGCTCCTCCCGAAATTTGTTAACAAAACATCACTTCACAAGTTTGCTCTTACATATAATAAATGGCGTAAAAGTTAAGCGTGTTTGGTGTGCTGTCCGGGAGAGGGCTCCGAGCTTGGTAGTCATTCCCGAGCCCGGGGCACTCCCCCTGCCCAGGGAGAGGGGTCCGAGCTCGGCATTTGGCCCGAACCCAATAGCGCTCCCCCAAAGTGCAAATAACTGCAGGACGGCAGCCAGATAACCCCCCAAAAAAGCTTAACTTGGCTGAAGGGATGCTGGACGTTTAGAAGTAGACAGAGTATGGGAGGAGCTTCTGCGGGCATTGTTGGGGTAGATAAAGAAGAAAGCATTTTGCGGGAGTGAGACTTGAGGCAGGTGGGAATTATGAATGGTGCTCTCGAGGGAGCGAGCATTGCTGTTGCGTGGGGAAAAAAGGCGGTGGCTGCAGTGGGGCTTTGCATTGCTGCGTGTATAGGGAATAAGCGGGGGCTTCAACAGGAGCCATGCGTTGCTGAGCGTGAGAGGAAAAGCGGGGGCGAGCACTGCTGTGCGTAAGGGGAATAAGCGGGGGCTCCAGCGGGGGCGCGCGTTGCTGCGCATTGGGAAATAAGCGGGGGCTTCAACAGGAGCCATGCGTTGCTGTGCGTGAGAGGAAAAGCGGGGGCGAGCACTGCTGTGCATAGGGGGAATAGCGGGGGGCTCCAGCGGGTGCGCGCATTATTGCGCGTAGGGAAATAAGCGGGGGCTAAAACAGGAGCCATGCGTTGCTGTGCGTGAAAGAAAAAAACGGGGGAGAGCACTGCTGTGCGTAAGGCAAATAAGTGGGGGCTCGCATTGCTGCGCGTGGGGAAATAAGCGGGGGCTTCAACAGGAGCCATTGTTGCTGTATTGGAAATAAGCTGGGGCTTCAACGAAAGCAAGATGTCCCATGGAAATGGGACGTAGAGGGGATGGTTGAAGTGGGCTAGAGATGGCGTGGACGGGGGTGGGCTGGCGCTAAAACGGGTTGGCCGATTAGGGTTTGTTGGGTTTCCTTAATCTGCGCGATCTGATCGGATGTAGCTTTTGAAAGCTTCTGATGACCACCGGCCGAGCACTTGGATCTGCTGTTGGGAGAGGCCTTTTTGAGCGGTTGTGGTTGCTGCGCCTATGCGGAATGAATGGCTGGAGAAATTGTCAGCTGGGGTGCCAGAGAGAAGCAAGATGGATTTAAGGTGCTTTTGGAACCAGAAGCGTGTGGCGGGGCGGTTGGAGTCATCTCTAAAGAGAGGGTTGGAGGGGAGTCTGGATTGGGATTTCCTGAGCTGAAGGAAAGCTAGGAGGGTTTGGAAAGGTTGGAGGGGTGATTGAATGGTATGGATGGAATGGTAACCTTCACGGAGGGTGGAGATGCATTTCATCAGTATCTTTAGGGTGATGGGTTGTCTGGGGTCTGGGCGGCTGTGCTGGGTTTTTTGTATACCTTTGATGAGGAGGGATGTCTGAGAATTGGTTATATGGGGTGAAGGCGAGCCATATAACAGTTTGTGAAAAAACTGGACTCCGCTTAGGTATCCTTTAATAGAACTGGCTTGGAGGTTTTTATTAGAGTTGAGATGGGAGATAAATGAGGTGACTGTGAGCAGGGAAAATTTCTGAAAAGCGAAACGAGAGAGAGAGTCAGCGATTTGATTCTTTGACCCGGGGATGTGTTTTGCAGTTATGATAAATTGGTCACGAGCCGAAATCCAAATCAAGCGTCTGAGCAAAGGCATAAGTGCGGGGGAGTGGGAACGGCCTTTTGTTAATGCAGTGCACGGTAGCTTCGTTGTCGCAGTGGATGACGATGCTGGTGGCGGACCACTCTTTGCCCCATAGGAAAGCTGCGGCTACTAACGGGTAAAGCTCAGATAGCGCTGAGGATGATAACTGATGAGGCAAATCTGCCAACTCGGGGGGCCAGGTAGAAGCGAACCAGCGGCCCCGGAGGAAACCTCCGAAACCGACGGAGGGGGCGGCGTCGGTATATAATTCGATATCGATTGGGGAAGAAACCAAATTGCTGTAAAAGAACGATAAGCCGTTCCACTGTTTCAGGAAGGAAATCCATAAGCTGAGCTCGTTGCGGCACGAATCAGTTATGGAAATGCGGTCCTCAAGGGCGTGAGCGGAGGAGGAGAGGGAGAGGAGGTGGGAGATAAAGGGGCGGCCTTGTGGGATGATGCGCATCGCGAAATTTAGATGACCCAGAACGGATAACAGCTCACGTTTTGAACAGCTAGAGTTGGTTAACAGAGTGGAGGCTACCAGAATCGTCCTGTCAATTTTTTTTTTGGTTAGGGAAGCCAGGAATTTTTGGGAATCTAAATTGATGCCCAAAAATTCGATGGAAGTGCTAGGACCCGCGGTTTTGTCTTGGGCGAGGGGAATCCCGAGCTCTGAGAAAAGCTTTTGAGTTGTCAAGAGGTGTGCGGCTGGGACGGAGTCTCGGGGTGAGATGATTAAGAAATCGTCTAAAAGATGGATCAGATAGGGTAAGTTGTAATTGTTGGAGAGGATCCAGCAAATTGCCTCCGACAGCGTGTCGAAGATTTTAGGACTGCTTTTGCAACCGAATGAGGCGGACAGCGAAGTAAAATTCATTCTCCCAGCGGATGCCAAATAAGTGCCAGAAATCTGGGTGGATGGGCATTACTTTGAAGGCGGAAGTAATGTCGACTTTGGCCAACCAAGCGCCGCGACCTGCCTTTTTAATCAGGGTGGTGGCTTGGTCGACGTCGTGATAGTGGAGAGAAAACTCTTCGAGCGGAATGAGGCTGTTAATGCTAGGGAATGGGGAATTATGCGGGGATGAGAGATCGATTATGAGGCGTTTTTTACTTGAGAATTTTATGGTGTCAACTCCGATGGGGCTGACTCGATAGATGCTAAAGGGAGGGACAGAGAAGGGGCTCAGGACGCCGGGGTGGAATCCATGTGTGAGACCTGAAAGAACATAACGTACGAAATGAGGGTCAGGGTGATGAAGCAATTCAGCAGATAAGCGGGAAACATTGACAGGAGTCGATAAATACCTTTTTTGATTTTTATTTGCAGCTTTATGGACAGGACAAACCAGACGTGCATGAGCGCCGCCACAAAAATTGCACACATGCATGAAACGACTGTGCTGTCTGGTGCACCTGCCGCTGTTGAAGTCGGTGCAGACTTGGTTGCCAGAGGAAGAAGGGCGGCGGCGAAGTGTGGGAGTAGGGGTAACTGGGGTCTCCATGAGATGCGGGACGTAGCTCGTGGATTTGGGTTGGGATGGTTCGGGGCAGGGAGGAATGGATGGATTGGTGAAAGGGCAGTTGGAGGTGGGGTGGGAAAAAGAACGGCAAACTGTGCAGGAAATGTTGCGGCAGCCCAGGAACACTCTGTTATGGAGCTCGGTGTCCAGAGCCCCCCAATAAGACACTGGTTCCACTGGGCTACACGGATGGCACATTTTGCGGCGAACATCTTATGGTATGTGTAAAAGTGGGAACCTCCATATGACAGGGCGAGTTCAGCGACTATTGAGAGATAGTTGCTGAGCTCGCGTCTCCTGTGGGGAAAGACGGTGCAGATGACTTCTGCGATGGTAAACTCTGCAAATGACAGAATGCGTGACTGGACGGGTGCTGAATTTTTTTAAGTGAATGAGAAATCGCCACAGTTGATTTGGCGATCGGCGGGTGAGGGTAAGATAGGTGACAAGAGGGTAAAAAGATCAACATCCACACCTGCCAGTATCTGGGTTCTGATGGAGTTGGGAACTGGGGAAGGTTCCTGCGCTAGAGCGTTTGGAGGGGCTGGAAGGGGTGTGGCTGAGGCCAATGAGAAGGGAGGACGGGCCTGAGGAGGAGGGAACGTGGCTGCGGGGACTGATAGTGGCGGTAAGCCTGAGCTGCGGCCGTCTCCTGGAACGGAAAAGAGAGGGGGGAAAAGAGGGGGAATGGGGGGCACCGGTGCTTGTGGCATGAGCGGGGGAATGCTCGTGCTATGAGCGGAAGGTGGTGCTGCAGGCCATGGGAAGGGGAGAGAAAGGAGAGGCAAAAGTTGCGGACGGGAATCGGCCGCTGGAGTGGGCGAGCTCGTGCTACTGCGGCGACTTGTAGAGGCGATGGCCGGCTCTCTGTCGGCATGAGCAGCGAGCTCCCGCTTTGAAGATCGAGCAGGATGGCAGTGGCTGGTGACTGCGGTATCCGGGGCATGGCCCGAGCTCGGTGACGGCCTTCTGCTGCGTCCTGATGTGGAGTAGGGCAGTGGTTCTCAATCCTGGTCCTGGGGGACCCCTGCTCTGCACATTTTGCATGTCTCCCTTATTTAACACACCTGACTGAGATCATTAGCTGATTAATTCAGTTCATGGATCTCTCTCCTCGTGAGCTGATGATCTCAATCAGGTGTTAAATAAGGGAAACATGCAAAATGTGCAGAGCAGGGGTCCCCCAGGACCAGGATTGAGAACCACTGGAGTAGGGGGCACTGCAGCCCAAGCGCGCTCTGCCTGAGGCCCTGGAAGGAGGAGTAGATTTAGGCTTTTCCTGTAGTTGGAGAGATGAATAGAGGGCGAGGAGATCCGCCTTAGTGGAACGGCGTTGAAAAACGACGCCGGCGCTGGTGAGCGCCTTGCGGAGCTCGGCTATGATCCATTTTTCCTTGGCTGGGGCGCCGAGAAGGCTGAAGCTTAAGAGGACGCTGGGGAAGATGCCCGACGTCTGGAAGGTGGTGGAGACGGCGTAAGCTGGCGTCTCGGAGTGCGAGTAGCGGCGGTGCGTGAGGGCCTGCGGCCCCGTGATGCAGCCGCGGGCTTGATTGGTGGATCCTGCAGAGTGCTGGTGGCCTGAGCGGCAACCTGGATGGAGGCTGGAGGAGCTGCAGGATTGTCTGTACCTGAGGAATAATCCTCAGAGGATGAGTGAATCTCGGACATGTTGCTGCGATTGGGAGTGCCAATGCTGAAAATCGGAGATAAGAGAAGGTAGGACTACTTGGCTATTTAAAGGGACTGTAGTGATTAGATAGGGAGTGTGATTGCTGATGGAGAATTGGCCGTGTTAATTATCTGCGCGAGCTCCTCCCGAAATTTGTTAACAAAACATCACTTCTCTTGTTGCTTCAGACATCAAAGTGGACATCACAGGATATTCCGCCATGATTCCAGTTCGAAGCAAACGTATATGTACCATTAAAAGGGCATTAAAGTGCGTGAGGCGTGAATTTCATTGTATTTATTTACAGAGGTATATTATGTCACACTCATCGCTTCTCTAGTAAGTTTCGTGGTCGGCGCAAATATGTGAATGAATGTTCCGAAGTGAAGTAAATTTCAATGGATTCCGTGCTCAGGGAGCAATGGATACTGTGTAGGGGCCATGTCAATCGGAACACAGTTCTTGCACGAAGCTCACTTCTAATGAGCTGATGATTTAAATCAGGTGTGTTAAGAAAGAGAGATGTGCAAAATATGCAGAGCGGTGGTACGCGAGGACTGGAATTGAGAACTGCTGATGTAGGCCATATTGTCCAAAGAGGTGGTATGCTAAAGTTTGCCTGAATTTAATCATTGCTTAGGTGAATATGTGGATTCTGTGTAGTTTATTTATGGCAGTGGTTCCCAACCACGTTCCTGGAGGCCCCCCAGCACTGCATGTTTTCCATGTCTCCTTAATTAAACACACCTGATTCAGATCATCAGCTCCTTAATGGAGATTCCAAGACCTGAAATGGGTGTGTCAGTCAAGGGAGAGATGCAAAATGTGCAGTGTTGGGGGGCCTCCAGGAATGTGGTTGGAAACCACCTATTTATGGAATACCGCTAGATTTGACATAATCTGTTACCACGCTGACTGACTGACTGCACTGCTGCGTGATAGAGCAGGTTAGGGCCTTGTGCGGAACTGTTTTTACCGCCCGCTACTGCAACGTGTGATAAAGGGCGACGCTTGATAAATGAAAACAATGTGTTCTAAAATCATTCAAAAATATCAAACATGTTTGATAACTTCCAACTGGATGGCATCAAAGTCTGAAGCTAAAAAAAAAAAGTCTGTGTCCATCATACACTACGCGTTTTACAATGGAATCTGTCAACTCAAATCTGCAGACTGGCTCTGACTTTCGGCAACTAGCGTCAACTTCTCCAGACTGTGAATCGGCGGAAAATCTGGGTAAAATTTGTGTAGTGTATTCCAGGCTTTAGGCAACAAATACAAGGGAAAAGGAAAGAAAAATTCTTATTTTCTATTTTTCAAATTCTAACTTATGAAGTAAATGTCCAGTGTTCTTTTGTTCAGATCTGATCTGGTTGATCAAATAGTGTGGTCAGTATCTGTTACTTCAACATCAGTTGTTATACTACTCTGTACTATACAAGAGTAGTATAACAACTTATGTAGAAATATTGGATACTGACAACATTATTTTTGTACTACTTTTTTTCTTTTTTTTTTGGCAATTTAACAAAGTTGACATGTATCTTGTTGTCAATGTAGGTTCACCCAGAAAATGAAGAATGGACATGTTTTGAACAATCTGCCAGTCTGGACATCAAATCTTTCTTTGGTTTTGAGAGCACAGTGGAGAAGATCGCCATGAAACAATATGCCAGCAGCATCAAAAAGGTGTGAAGCCACACTGCCTCCTTCAAAAACCATATACACATGTTGATTATTTTTCATTTAGCAATAGTTGATGATTTTCTAAACCCTAACTGTACCCATAAATCTAACTGTTACACAATTAGCTGATGTAGAAATTTATTTGAGAACCACTTAAGATGTTCACACAAATAATTTTTTGGCATTTTTCACTATATTAGTCAAGATATTTTCTAAATGTTCATGGCAGTATTACATTCCAAGAAGAAAATGTAGGAGCAATTCAATGCAAATGTCAGCTTTCCCATAAAAAAGTGTTTTTACGAAAGAACAAAACTCTATTGTGCATGTAGGTCTGCATTTTACTGCATTAAAGGGGACATTGGATGCAAAATTCCCTTTTACATGGTGTTTGCATATAAATGTAAATCTGAGAAGTGTGTGGACACAGCCACCCTACAGTGATAAAAATCCATTCACTTCTTTTTTTATTTTTTTATTAATCCCCAAAAAACCTAAACCGTTATTAAGCCGTTTTTTGTTTTATTAAGCCTTGCCCATGACCGCTGATGGACTGTTGTACGCTGTCCACCATTTTCTCTGCACTTGAGCAGCTGTAGTGACAAAAGTGTCTTGTAAGCAAAGCAGGTGTTTTGTAGTTAGATGCACTTATATATTAATTTAATTAAATAAATATATCAAGTAGTCAACATTTAAAAAACATTTAAAACCTTTCATCAAAGTTGTCCTAAAACAAAAACAATACCAGTTCTTGTCTTAGGACAACTTTGGACTTTTTTGATCCACTTCAAATGTTGATTACTCTGTACTGGGACGGGTGGGGAGCTAAACCATAGTGAGCCTTTAAAGGGGTAGTTCACCCAAAAATGAAAATTTGATGTTTATCTGCTTACCCCCAGGGCATCCAAGATGTAGGTGACTTTGTTTTTTCAGTAGAACACAAACGAAGATTTTTAACTCAAACCGGTGCAGTCTGTCAGACATATAATGGCAGTGGACGGCAACTAGGGATGCTCATTTCGGTTAATTTTCCTGACCGACAA
Source organism: Garra rufa (assembly GCF_049309525.1). Lineage (NCBI taxonomy): Eukaryota > Metazoa > Chordata > Actinopteri > Cypriniformes > Cyprinidae > Garra > Garra rufa. Next base: position 16,907,065 of record NC_133372.1, read on the forward strand.
CCGCTGCTCGTTATCCGATCATTAACCGTTAACTGATAAAATTAGAATAATAAATTCGTTTAAAATAAAAATAGAATGCACGAGTATCTGTGATGATACATAAAAATACAAGCAAATGTTTTATTTTAACGTGCAAACAGCAGCATACAGAGCAACAACAAAAACTGCATTCATATACTCAAATTATCACGCATGAGCAGCGCTTCTGAGAACAGAGAAAATAAGAATGAATAAAAAAAAGAATATAAAAAGGCCTACACTAAATATGTATAAATTAAATAACTACCTAATTAATTTGACAAAACTAAAACACACTGAATCCTTCTATGCGCTTTGAAGAAAGGTACCGGTCTTGTTCTTCTCGTCGGACATAAAAACATATAGCGGACCAGCCTATACCTCAGTTTTTAACATGTGGACATGCTGTACAGATAGACTGGGACGCTGTCTGTTAACGCTTAGATCCGTGACAAAAACACTTCACAAAAATCCTTTCAATTTGCGGTTCGGGTCTTTTCATCCACTAGTCATATGTGGAGAAACGTGTTTTCACAGTGTTCAATAGCCAATCATAGACATTTCTGTTGATTACATTATAGCAATGGCCAATCAGAGGCGGCTATGTTACGATCCTCTCACCACTCAAAGTGCCGGTTTCAATTCTGCTGAATTCTATACCTCCACGAGCTCTCTCATAAAAACAAAGAAAGTGTAGACATGATGTAAATAAGAGATTCATTTACAGAGTAAAGGTTATTTTATTACTTTTTATTAACTTTGTGAGATTGCGATTAACTACAGTAATGTATGAGAGCTTTCCAGTGCTTGTAAGGGGAGCGCGCAGTTTTTAGACTATAATTAATTCAGAATTTGAATACATTTATTCATGGATTCACTCTCTGATAACCCAATATCGCCATTGCCATCATGTTGCATAGGCTACTTACACGAGTTACACAAACTAAGAGAAGTTAAAGCAGGTGCTTACTCAGCAAAATATGTCTTAACAGCCGCACTGCACGTGTCCACACGCTTCCGCGAGTAAACATTATTTTTTCTTTCACCATGCAGCAAACGTAAAAATTATAATATATTATTATTATATATATATTTTTTAAACCGTTTAACTGATAGTAATAATCGGTTAAAATTCTTACTGACGGTTAACGGTTAAACGGTCAATATGAGCATCCCTAACGGCAACCAAACCTTTAAAAGTAAAAAAAAAAAAAAAACATGCACAAACAAATCCAAATTACACCCTTTGGCTTGTGACGATACATTGATGTCCTAAGACACGAAACAATCGTTTTTTTTTGCTAGAAACTGAACAGTATTTATATAATTTTTTACCTCTGATACACAGCCACGTCTAACTGTCCTGAGCATGAGCTCATCATCCGGCACGTTACCTGTCTATGCGCTCTGGCGCACACATAAAGCTTGCTGCAAAGACCGGCAAAAGTAGTAACTGTGTGAGGAAAAATAACAAGGAGATATTTTATTATTTATTAATAAACTAGTGTTTTCTCAGCCAATGTGTCGGCTGCAAAGATGAAGTGGATGCTGACTTGCCATTTCTGTAGTACAGTGGACAAGCCTTTAGAGAAAAATATAATATAAAATATTTAATCGCATAGCCATTTGCATTACAAGTCGATTAACTGAGAGATCAAAGTTTAAATACTCTAGTACAAAGTTTAAATACTCTAGAGTTTCCTCCTAAAGTAGTTTTTATTTTGAGGATTTAATACGTTTTGATAGTCAGATAATTTCCAATTTCAGAACTGTCACATCTTTAACAGAGAGATGTCAAGTCCTTAACAGTATTTTTTCTTCTGAATTGCTAAAATGGTTTTGTAAAAAAATGGCATTGTAACTTGCAGAAAATCTATGTTGTCTCTCATAAATTTGTGTCTTTTTTGTCAAGTCTGTAATGCATGCATATTTTTATCATCTAAAAAAAGTAACTTGTGAAATGTGAGTGATTCATTATTATTTCTCTATAGGGTAAGGAAATTATTGAATACTACCTGAGGGAGCTAGAGGAAGAAGGTATAACTTATGTACCTCGGTGGAGCCCTTGCCCACCATCACCCACAAAGCCCATGGTGCCAGTTGTTATCCCTGCATTGCCTATCACTCCCACAATCACCATTGAAGCCCCTCCTGAGAGCATCAATGAGATTCAAGTGTGTAAAGAAGGCAGCAGTCCTCTAGGCAGCCTGAACGACGCCCTTGTAGCCAGTCCAGATGGTTAGTACCAACCTTGTTGGTTGATATTATAACAGAGTTGAACACACTTGATGTGTTTTTTTTTTTTTTTGGCCTTACCTTTTGTACTTCGCCTCAAAACACATCTATACAACATATAACGCATGCTTCAGTCTGTTAAAATGGAGCGTTAAAACAAACCAACAAACTTTAATTTAGCAGGTTTTTTTAGAACATTTAAGGTGAGCTAGATATAAATAGTTTCAATCTATTTTTAGATAAACTGGATGCAGACTACATCAAACGTTATCTTGGTGACCTCACACCCCTTCAGGAGAGCTGTTTGATTCGCCTGCGTCTCTGGTTACAGGAGACGCACAAGGGCAAGGTAAAATGTGCCCACACATTCAACCTTTTTGATGTTCAATCAGAAGGATCAATATCTGTTGTTATGTGTGATTAATCTGCTGATATGTGGATATTATTACATTATTTGTATTGGCTGATAACTGTGCCTGATTCTGTGATAAACCAGATGGTTTAACCTTGTTAGTTAATGCACAATTATGTCAGTTTAATACATTAGTTATGTATTATTTATGTAAAAAAAATAAAAAAGGCATTTTTTCTTTTCTCCTTAACTGCACAAAATTAAGTTAATAAGGGTGTATATTTTTTGAAGCATAGCGAAATGTATTCCAACAGTTTACAAATTATCAGTTTTACTATCTGGTAACATTTTGTCAGTGGCAGTCTAAAAAACTCACCTGTCTTGCTTAGATGTTGATTCTCTTGTTCTCTCAGATCCCAAAAGATGAGCATATTCTACGATTCCTGCGTGCACGGGATTTCAACATTGATAAGGCACGGGAGATCCTTTGCCAGAGTCTGACTTGGAGGAAGCAGCATCAGGTGGACTATCTCCTAGACACCTGGAGCTCTCCTCAGGTGTTGCACGATTACTACACTGGAGGCTGGCACCACCATGACAAGGGTGAGTGAGCGTGGTGTTTCCCTGTCAGCTAAAGGTATTTCTGTCATGCATGCATGGCCAATGCATACCGGCCTTCTGAAGTGTTTATTTTAGTGATGTTGATTTAACAGTTTAATCTAATTAATTAGTTAAGGGAAAAAATGACATGTTAAAACTTTAAATGCTATTAATGCCCCGCCCCGCCCCGTCCTGCCCCCACTTTTCATAAGGTGTGTTTGACTATGACATCAAAGTAATGCGATTCAAAAGCATGCAGAGCCATCTGCTCTCTATAGCTCTCGCGGTACTTAGATGATATACACCGATCTGTCTGCACAGCACCGCTTTTATATATATGTGTATATGGATGTCCGGTGAGAATTATGGCCATGCAAGAACTGGGATGTTTTCAGCTTCCAGGAATTGTATACAGTTCAAAATGCTATCAATAAAACGCACCTGTGTTCGTTGTCCATAACATACACCTGTCCATACCACCACCACCATAGACCACTTGATCCACAGCGCTGACATCAGCAAACCGCTCACCCACACGACACCATACACGCTGTCTGCCATCTGCCACCCTGTATAGTGAAAACCGGGATTCATCCGTGAAGAGAACACCTCTCCAAAGTGCCAGACACCATCAAATGCGAGCATTTGCCCACTCAAGTAGGTCACGACGACGAACTGCAGTCAGGTCAAGACCCCGACGAGGAGCATGCAGATGAGCTTCCCTGAGACGGTTTCTGACAGTTTGTGCAGAAATTCTTTGGTTATGCAAACCGATTGTTGCAGCAGCTGTCCGGGGTGGCTGGTCTCAGATGATCTTGGAGGTGAAGATGCTGGATGTGGAGGTCCTGGGCTGGTGTGGCTATACGTGGTCTGCGGTAGTGAGGCCGGTTGGAGGTACTGCCAAATTCTGTGAAACGCCTTTGGAGATGGCTTATGGTAGAGAAATGAACATTCAATTCACAGGCAACAGCTCTAGTGGACATTCCTGCAGTCAGCATGCCAATTGCAAGCTCCCTCAATACTTGCAACATCTGTGGCATTGTGCTGTGTGATAAAACTGTACATTTTAGAGTGGCACACCTGTGCAATAATCATGCTGTGTAATCAGCATCTTGATATGCCACACCTGTGAGGTGGATGGATTATCTCTGCAAAGGAGAAGAGCTCACTAAAGGCGGACGTACACGGTGCGATTTTTGAGGTCGTACGAGCTCGCATGAGATTTTTTTGGTTATCGGAGGAAATCGTCTCTTCTCGTATGGTCGGGGCTCGTATGGTGTGTGAGAAATTACGAGATGAGCAGAGTGCCTTACGAGCACTTCCCGACCTCACGATCATTTTTAGGGCCTGTCCACACGGAGGCGCGTTTCGCTGTATACGTATACATTTTTTATCGTATTGGCGTTTCGTCCACACGGATCCGGCGTTTTAGGAGACTGAAACCGCTATTTTTTGAAACCTGGTTCCAAAGTGGATAAATCTGAAAACGACACCCTTGCGGTTTCGTGTACAGCCAATCCGTATATTTTGTGAAACGATGATGTCATCACATCACGTGTCGGCTGCGTCACACGTAACAGCAACAACAATAATGATGGACTACATGATTGTGTTTGTGTTGCTACTAAGCCTACTAGCTTTATTACAGCAAAATGGCAGAATTACAGCGCCCTGGCATTAGGGTTGTGCCGATAGACGATAGTATCGTGTATCGACGATAGTCAGAGATATCGCCTGTTGCTGATGCCTTTGACGATAGTAAGACGATTATTATTATTATCCGTCAACAAGGCACCTAACTTTAGCGATGCAGCGCAGAGAGTCAGTTCTAGGATGCTTCTGAAACTTTGCCGTGGTATAAACACAAACATAGAGTGGCTACGTCGCCTTAACGCGCCGCAGACGTGTGCAGTGAAAACGGCTGTTTCACACATACTCCGTCTGCAGTGTGTATGCTTTGCGTATTTTTTTTCTGCACCCATGTTAACGGATTTGAGCGTTCACAATGCACGCGGTTGCTGTCCGGCAGTGCTTCCCAGAAGCATTGCGTTTGCAGCAGTGCAGTGATCGTTTCTCCACAGAGTCTATTTTTTGCTGTGCTGCACGCGCTGAATTAAAGTGACTGGGCATTGTTCACTCTAAAAATGAACATGGATTGACACGAAAATGTAACATAAATGCATATAAATTAAGTCTACTGTTTCACAGTCAACACATGGCTTTTTAGCTAGGTTTAAAATAAGGAAAAGTGCAGTTTTAAATAAACAAGGCAACATAATAGATGCACTTGTCCAGGTAGAAAAGTTCTTTAAAGGATTGTTTTAATGAAGATTTAATGTGAAAAAAGCATGAGAGCCGACTGTTTCTGTCTGTGGTAAGTTTTAATTTAAAATATTTTTGATAGCCCAATTTCAATTAGAAAAGGAAGCTATATCCTCCCTATGTTGTGTTTAAATGTGTTGCAACTTGCTTGCTATACAAATCTAGAAGTCAAGTGCATTGAATAATACGTTGTTTCTGTTTATTGAGTTTAAACGTGAATATGTCTAGTATTATTGTATTACTGTACTGTGATAAAAGAGGATCACAATGCCGAAAAAGCACTTTTGGATTTGAAATCAAAATAACGGATAAATATTGTGTTTGTGGTAAACAGCCACGAATCAGGAACGGACTGCAAACGCGTTCTGTGTGAAAGCAAAACGAGTATGTATGTATGAAACGGGCGTAAGAGATTTTCATCATACAGTACGGTGTAGATAGATTAACTGATTTTAACGAGAGTGTTATATTTTATTAGCATTGCACAGTCATTAGGATAACAGAGGTAGTAAAACGTGGTTCAGGCTGAATTAATTACGATATATCAGAATCGGTCTGTATATAGTAAACATAAACATTCACCTCAGTAACATCTATATATGCGTTAATTAGAATTACGATGCGATCAAATGGCGCTAAACATATGCACGTGAATTACACGAGCATCACTTCTCCACATTCTACATGAACTGAATTACAACATCACCTGATGACAACGGTCAGACATACAGCGGCAACATTAAACAAAGATACACTCATTTACATTCATGCACGCACATTTACCACTCAATGACGATAGCGGAAAGCAGAGAATGAAACCGAATTTAAACTTGAACCTCTCCGGTAGAACTACCGTCAGCGCTCTGTAGCAAGTCTGCCTTTACAAAACGAATAAGGAATTTAGTACATAGATAATTAAATTAGCACGATAGTATCGTGTATCGTGATCTCTCAGGCTGACGATAGGACGATATGAAAATTGAGCATATCGCCCAACACTATCTGGCATATATACTACACTGTTTTCAGTGGTTTCGTGTGTACACAGATATGTCTTGAGACGACGCAGTGTTTACTGAATTTTTTTTTTAGAACGAGGAAAAAAAATTATCGGATAGGGAACGCACCGGCTTCGTGTGGACGGAGTCTTAAACATGTCACAAAACTTCGGGAGCTGTCGGATTGAAGGCGTGACGTGTGTGCTGTTGAACGAGGCGATTTGTTGATCAAACTGGAAATGACCAATCAGAAGCTAAAGAAAAGAAAACCACAGAAGAAGATAAACATGACAGCGCCATGGTGAATTGGACTATCGAGAAAAAGGATAAACTCACTGAACTTTGTCAAGAACAGCGAGCGCTATATGATGTATCAATTGGTGATCGATCACCTATTGTTTGCTACAGCTATTGCTAGCTATAGTGTTGGCCAACTAGCCCCCTCGACGTGCATGATACTACGTTAAAACATACATTACAATGCTGTACAGTGCTGTAGCATTGCAGTTCCAATGTCTTTAATGCATATGCTTGTTAGCACTGCTGTACACACCTGTGTACACACGCAAGGGTGATCAGACGGTTCCTGCATGTGTGGCAAAGTGTCATGGCTCATATTTTTTATATGCAGTTATGAGATAGACAGAGAACAGTTGTATTTAACAGTACATACACAGTATATTATACCCAGCCTTCCTCTCAGAATGCGATTGCCTCGGAAATTGACAGGTTTTAAAATCGTGCCTTGTACCACTGCATCCGTAAAAAAAAAAGTCACTTGTGACGTGTGCGTGGCCATACGGTCTTCCGACCGTCCGAATTCGCACCATGTACGGCCGCCTTAACACAGATTTAGACTGATTTGTGAACAATATTTGAGAGAAATAGGCCTTTTGTGTACATAGAAAAAGTCTTAGATCTTTGAGTTCAGCTCATGAAAAATGGGGGCAAAAACATAAGTGCTGCGTTTATAATTTTGGTCAGTATATTATCTAATTGTTTCATACAGCATCGGATACAGTTAAATTTAGAGGTGCACAGTGTATTGGTGGAAGATATATTGTTTGTCAATCATGCCAAATACATACTGTTTCATGGATTTTTGGGTTCTCACCTGCAAATATGTAATGTAATACAAATGAAAGTTGTGATCTAAGCTTTTAAGTGGCACCAGTCAAGTCAAGTGAGTGGTGTGTAACAAATAACTGTGTGCCTGATTGGTCCAGATGCTACAAAAGACTTAAATTGCTTTTCCGTGAATTAAGGCCTTGAAAAGGACTTAAATCAGAGCAGCAAGTCTTAAATTCATATGATCATGACATTTTTCGTGAAATATTGTTTCCTTGTGTGTTTCATTTTAAAGTGAATCGAAATCGTAATTTCTGTGCTGAATGGCTTATGTCGCTCTATATTAATTGAACAATACATGGTAGATGGCGGTATGTGCTGCTTCATCTGAAGAAGAACTTGACAAACATGCGCAGATGAACCCTTTCTTCTAACGCACGCTATTTAAATATGTAGTTGGATTGGAAGGGTACTACTGAAAACTACTGCATGCGACTATGAAAAATTATTTAGGAGCACCATGTGCAACTGACTTGATCAGCATATTTGTGTTTGCACTGAGGGGAGTTTCAAAGGTTTCTACATGTTTTTGCAATGTTGAGTAATGTATCACAGACATATCTCCTGAATCCTTTTATAAACAAAGTGTAGACTAGAGAGAGTGTAAATAAGAGATTGATTGTGCAGTGTGCAGAGCTTTGTTGGTTATAATGGAACTCTGTGAGATCGCAATAAACTAAGATGAGTGACAGCTTTTAATAATTTTTAAGGGAGTTTGTAAATAAGATATTGATTTAATACAACCGTTAAATAAACAAGAAGTTAATATTAAGTGACTTACATTACACTTACGGCAGAAATCCCATCCTGAAAACAAATATGCAACTTTAAGGGATTAAATGGATATTTATTTAAATTTCAAGACAGGATTACTAGATGCTAGTGCAATATACACCATCAAAGAAACAAACCCTGTCATATGAATTAAACAGCACAGATATAAATCACCACTAGGCAGCAACACAGTTTTAAAGTGTCAAACATGAAATAAAAGGGTAAACTGCAAGAATGTATGTAGCCTTTATGCATACACACAGACAAGGCACTTCGGACATTACTTTTTCAATTCAAAACTTAGACAACATTAATAAATAGGGCATTAACAAAATATGTCTCAACTGTCCTTGTATCGAGCGTCAAGTAAAGTGGCAACAGCGTAGAGGGATTCACTTTCGATGCTGCTAAATCGCCTGCTGACAGCTTGGAGCGTGCTTTTCATTGTTTTGATACCGCTGTCAGTACTGTTCTCCTCGGCTAGCAGGCGTTTTAAAACGGTGACGGCTGGAATAACGTCGACAACTTTGTTTAATTACATTTGTAGTGTTGAACGTTGCGACGGAGGTTCCACCTCTCAGAACAACGGCTTTGCAAACATTGCACATTGCTGTCTTACTTTGCGGCGTTTCGACCGTAAAATATTTCCACACAGCGGAAATGTTGTATGGCGCTCAATGCTAAACTGCTACCTGCAAACTGCAGAGGATTTCCTGAAAGGAGGATTTCCTGATTTCTCTCTCAGTGTCTCATTGGAGCACAGACACGTCACCTAGCCCGGGATCACTTGTGAAGTCATGTGTTGTGTTCTTCTGTCCCACCTCTGTAGTACAAATTAATACTGATTTAATTTGATTGGTAACTTATTCTTATTCTATTTGTTATTATTCTGTTGTTTTAATTAGAAATTTTATAAAGCTTATAAAAGTAATTAAAAGAAAGGTTAAAACTAAATTCTCCTGTAAATTACTTTAAGGAGTCAAATAGCACCTCGTAATGGTAACGCTAATTTTAAGTGCTCCTTAAAAAACTGAGATTGCTTGTTTTTTTTTTTATTTCAGGACTTTGACATACATTTTAGACTGTTGTTTAAGCCCTATTCAGCGGAAACAGCAGTGTCATAGATGTATATACTGTAGATATACAATGTGTCTGATCAGAAGGTAACAGTGATTTCCACATTCAAGTGGTTTAATCAGAGGTATTCAGCCCTAACATACTTTTAAAAAGTAAGTTAGATCAGTTTGTATTTTTGCTTAAAAATGTTGCTATAAATACAACTCTTCATGTGCTCCCTTGACAATATACTTAGAGAACATATTGCTGTATTGTTTTCCTGTATATTTTTTTCCCTTGTTTTTTTTTTTTTTTTTTTTTTAATCAAATAAATGCAGCCTTGATCAGCAAGAGATCTCTTCAAAAAACATGAAAAATCTTGACGATCCCAAACTTTAGAACAGAAGTGTAGATTTCCCTTTTTTGTTGACAGTTTTCTGTTGTTTGCTGGGCTCTTTTTCTTTTCTTTTCTTTTCTTTTCTTTTCTTTTCTTTTCTTTTCTTTTCTTTTCTTTTCTTTTCTTTTCTTTTCTTTTCTTTTCTTTGCAGCATCAATTATTGCATACAGGCCTGCCATAATGTTTGCAGTCCCATGTTGTAAAAAGATAGCCTACTGTGACCATAGTCACAGTACAGGGCCATCTGCTGTCTCTAAGTGTTCATTAATTTGTAGCATATTTTATTTCATGTTTAGTAACAATAATATAAACTTAAGGGTCTAAATAAAAATCCGAACCATAATTTTATGCTACACAACAAACATTTTTTATTTATTTATTTTTTTTTACATACAAGTACAGTGATGGTTTGTTCACAAGATAGGTTAGTTAGGTCAAGATAGGTCAGGTTAGCTGACATAGTTTGCACTTAACTTTTGAAAAATGCAAGACAGAACTTGTTTGCTTTTCCTGTTTGAGGTCTTTCAGTTACATTTTACAGCAGAGAGCATATCATTGTGTGTTGTGGTTTGGCACAGTATATGTTGGAAATGTAGGATGTGTTGTGTTCTCACATGCTTAAATACTTGTTTATGCGTCGCTTTCTACAGATGGCCGGCCTCTGTATATCTTACGCCTAGGACATATGGACACTAAAGGACTTGTTCGAGCTCTTGGAGAAGAATCCCTGCTCAGACATGTAAGATATTCAATAATCTATATTTTCCATCATGCTCTGTGGTGTATTTTCATTCATACAAATTCAAATGAGTAGTGCAAAGTCTAACAGCGCATATGATATTTGAAGGTGCTGTCAATCAATGAAGAGGGTCTGAGACGCTGTGAAGAGAACACCAAAGTCTTTGGTCGGCCAATTAGGTACTGACAGGACTGACAGATTTTTTTTCTGTAATCATAAAGTATAATATTATTTACAATCAATTGCATTTTGTCTGCAACAAGCCCTATGAGATGTCCCCCATAATTTTTTGTTTGAATTTACATTTTCTCATCCTGTAGTTGTTGGACATGTCTTGTCGATCTCGAGGGGCTTAATATGAGACATCTGTGGCGTCCTGGAGTCAAAGCTCTGCTGAGGATTATTGAGGTGGTGGAGGCCAATTACCCAGAGACCCTGGGCCGTCTACTCATCCTCAGAGCTCCTAGAGTGTTTCCTGTCCTATGGACACTGGTTAGAGACACCGCTGTTTGCTTTTGCTTTTAAATTGTTCTTCTCTACTAAAATTTAGAGATGGTAATGGCATTTTAAGTGTTTCCTCTAGGATTTTTTTATATTCTTGATATCTTGATATTTTATAGATATCAAGAAATCAAGCTTTCTATAGATATATCTCTCCTTTTTTTTTTTTAAGAAATTAGCACACTCTAACAGGGAACAATATTTCTACTCTACAGCTTTTATTTATAGTATTGTTACAGAAGGACTCATATTTTAAAGTGTTACCATCACAGCAACAGTCAAGTTAAGATCTTTAAAGCCATCTCAGGGCTCGCAAAATTTCAATATCTCTGATAGCCATTCTGGCAGGTACTCTTCAGATTTTGGTAGCCTGAAAATTAATTTAACTAGTCCAAATAAAAAATACATTTTTTAGATAGAAAATCAGATAAGAGTCTAAATGTAAATCAAAAATGTTTTCATGAATGTTTTCATGAAATGTTTTTCACTATTTACAGTGTATCTGCAGAATTTTTAAAGCTTTAGGAGCACTGAAATATTACTGTTTCCCTAGTAATGGCTGTACACAAAGCAGTATTAACTTTGCTTTATCAGTCGGTTCCCTTCAGATACAATCAAATAAAGATATCCGTGCCGCGTGTTGACTTTGAAATGTGCAGTGCGCATATTTATTCAATGACATCATTGTTTTATCCAGCCCTATCGCGATTCTCGTCTTTACGTTCTCAACTGTAAGACCAAATAAAATTATAATTAAGACTTTTCTTATACTATTTAAAATATTTAAAACTTTTTTATGGCCTTAAATTTGATACAACTAATTTGAGGAGTTTTTAATGACCCGCAGGAGCCCTCTACTTTAAGATATCCCGTTGGGCAGGCCGGTGAAACATTTTGGTAGCCCAACTGGAAAACACAATATCCCCGGGACGTCGGGCTAGCGATTTTGTGAGCCCTGCATCTTTAAATATCTACACAAAGGCTACAGTATTGAAACTACAAACATATGGATATTATGTACTTTCACAATTTAACTTCTTCTATTCTAGAACATTTATGATTATCTTAAAAAATATGTTAAAAATTTTAGTCACACACCGGGCAAAAGTACAGCCCTGCTTCTAGAAGAACTGTCAGCTATGTGGTATCACACACACCGGACGCGTCACGTTCAGTTCAAGCAGCGATCTACAAGAGTTCATTTGATCACCAAATGGAAAAAAGTATACTGCTGTCATTTCTCCACTAATGCAGCATCTAGTCAACAAATTAATCACTTGATATGAAAACATGCACTACAGTATACTGTGTACACACCTCTTCGTTACTTTTTATTTTTATGGATGTTTTAAATCCGCCTTTAAAGTGTCCTGCTCTGTGCAACGCGCAGTGTCTCGTGTCTAAAACTGCATGCGCTGTCAGTGATTTCACTAGAGGCCGCTCTCATGCTGTATAACAAAGACTATAGGGACGTTTCTGTATAATGAAGACCTTCTCAGCCGCTCTAGCAACGGACCCAACCCGGAAAAACTATTGGCATGGATTTTTGCCGATAACCGGTAATTCCACCAATCAACTATCGGTGCCGATTAATCGGCAAAACCGATACATCGTCGACCTCTACACCTTAAGGTGTATAACTCTTATTTGTGAGACTAAAGTCGACCGTATTTTGAGTGTGTTTCGCACTGATCTTTAAAAAAAAAGTCAGCTGGTATCGCCGACACGACCATAGACCCCAGAGAGTTAAGTAGCGGTCTTCTTGAGCCCTTTCCTAGACTGTGCTATCTCCCCTGCTAGAGTTGTAAGTAGATAGCCCACTCTCTGTGGTCTGGGCAGCTATGCAGGAAGATCTGGCCTGGCTATCTAGGCTAGCTATGTATTGTTATTCTGGTCTACATGTCTTCACAAGACCTTTAAGGCATAGCATTCTGAGGATAGCTGTGCAGTCACTATAATTACCTGGGATTTAAGTAGTGGTTTCTTTTAGCTCCTCTATAGGGTTTCTAGTTAATCTCTTCAGTGGTCTTGGGTATCCAGGCTAATATTGCTCACATAAAATAGCTATCTGAAAATAGCTGTGCTCTTAACTTGGGTGCCAAGCCACATTATTAATGTAATATAGCCTAATTGTAGGTTAATATTAACATTGTATTGCTGTATGGCCCATTTCAAATGTTTATCTGTTTGTTTTCCCTCTTTCTTCTGAGGTGGAGCGTTGATGAAATATTCTTCTTGTAAATATTGTTCATGTAAATCCACAGTGGTCAAAAAGGTGATTCAAAAGGTGAATTTTAAACTGAAACACTGACATTATGCAATAAAATCACAGACTAGCTCCTGTAAATGTTGAAAATACCTTACGTTCCCATGAGAAACAGTTAACTTACCGTCTGAATAGAGTTAATTCACATCAAAATGACCTTCAACAATCCAATTAAGGCTAGTCTGTCTACAGTGGACGCGACAAAGGGACTGTTGCAAATCATTTAAACTTTATGTGAGCATGTCATAAATAGAACACAGCAGCAGATTACTGTCGGGGATTTGCGGTGTCGAGCCGTGTCGCAACCAGTGGTGCACAACTCGAGCCGCTCGTCACAATAGTTAAGTAGACACAGGGTTCCTGCGGGGTCTTAAAAAGTCTAAAATTTAAAAATCAAGATTTTAGGCCTTAAAAAGTCTTAAATTCGCTGATCTAGGTCTTAAATAATTTTGCACAGGTCTTATTTTTCCGATGTCCATGATGTAACGCTACCTCTAATGCTCATTTAAATTCTCTTTTTGTTGTTGTTTGGTTGTTTCCGTGGTGTTGTAGTTCTTTATTTCACTAGTCCAAATATAATTTGCTTTAGTACAACTGCAAATGAGACCAGCATGCAACAGCTAATCAGCTTATGTGTGTGTGTAGCTGTGGTCATCATTCGTGTGTGAATCGTCGTAATTATTTATATATATATATAAATATTTTTTTCCTGTGTACCAAAGAAAATTAGGATTTCTTCGCTAATATTAGGTTAGTTTCTTATCGTATGATTTAAACATGTGTTATAGCATTGGAAAATGTTCTAACACACCATTAATTTGAGGTAAATGTTTCACATGAGCGGATCAATATGAATACGCTGATACGTAATACTTCATAAGGCCTTAAAAATTTGTGAAATGAGGAGCATCGCTCAGATCACCTATACAGAACTGAAGTGGGGATTTCTTCGCCCAAGTTCAGACTGATTTATTCTGGTACCATTTATAAGAGCTGCTAATCTGAGATTTCTTCGTCAGAGAAGGCTTAAACTCTATTAACAACAGAAATAAGGATTTCTTCGCTAATATCAGGTTAGTTTCTTATCGTACGATTTAAATGCATTGTAGCATTGAAAAACTTTCTTCTGCTCATAGTAAGGGACCTTCAGGCTATAGTCTATCTGACTTTATCAGAAACTGCAAGACGTTAATACAATTTATGAGACAAACACAAGTTTGATTCTGAGTCTGCATGTTTAAACAATTGCCCACATTCTCTTCACCAAATGTAGCGAATTTAGCTCAAAAGGGAAATGTATATAAATAATTACAACTAATTTTGATTAAAGGTCCCATATTGTACACTTTTCTGGAGGTTTATTTTAGTTGTTGATGTCCTTAAAAATATATATTTGCGGTATAAGTGACAAAATCCATCTCAATATATTTTTACAGCTCCTTTTTTAGGAGCTCTGTCAAAAACAGGTCGATTTTGGCTCATCTAATTAATATTTATGAGCCTCTCTTCTGATTGGCCTGTTGTTTTCTGAGGGACGCACAGCCAGGCCAATCACAGGTAACTACGGTCATGTATACTGTAAGCGAGCTCAGAGCAATAGAGAGAGCCTAGCCTGCTTATAGTCAACAGGATATTTCAGAATGATCATTAATGTTTTTTCTTTTTCAAACACCGAATGCAGTAAGCTACATAACTGATGCTTTAGTAAAGCCCCTTTCACAAAGCGCGCTGATTCTGGAAAATTACGGGAACGAGCGTTGTGTGAACAAACGCCAGAGCCATAAAGGCAGTGTTGTAGTGATGATGAATGTTACCATGCGACTCTTTACGACAAAAAAATATGTGCAAAGTGGAATGAAGCGGCGATCGGGCAGAGCCAGCTCCTCACTATCAGCACTGAAGCACAGTTTGTTCAGGTTAGTTTCAGTTTCGTGAAATGTACGCGTCGCATTACATTTCACATCCAAACGTCACATGTCTTTATGGTTTGTGTGTAAAGCACGCACAGATTCCGGAAAACAACTATGAATGAACCAAATTAAACAACTCCGGAACAAATCGTGGGAAAAATTATCCGTGTATTTACCGGAATCGCTGTGTGAAAGAGGCTGAAGTTGACGTGCCACTGGTCTCTTATATTCACGTTGTTCTGAAGCCTGTGTAATGATCGTGGCTTGACATCTATCGACTGAACAGGGTTTTCTCCACTTGTTTTCGTGTTGTTGTTGCTCAATAATGGAATGGATGCGTTGTTGTCTGGGTTTGACAAAAGGAGGGTGGGACGATGGTTGGCGCTCGGGGCGGTGACTTGAGTCGATCGGACGTCACATCGTTACGGAAGTCACAGCTGCTCGTGAAAATGAACAGCTACTTTAAGCAGGCTGTGTGCAGTTTACTGTGGATTGACTGTTTTGAAACTCATATGGTAGTTACATAGCCCCTAGACCTCAGTTATCATGACAAAAGCCAGGAAATTTTGATTTTGACAATATGGGACCTTTAATTACAATTATTTATATCAGCCGCTGGTAGTAACTGTAGCGGGATTAAATCGCCATCGATTAATCTGTTCGTCTAACGAATATTCAGGGTAATTTCATATCAACCCTAAGCAATGATATTTTCTTGGCCACAGAAAATTAACATTCTTACAGTATTGCATTAGAGCATATAGCTTGATCGGAAATCATAAAGGGACATTAATTTGCAAGGCAGTATCAGAGAATCATGCAATTTGTGCTGAAGGGTTTTATTAACTAATGACTAACACATAACTAATCTAAACAAACAAACATACAATCACTCATACATGTTACATGGGAAGATTAGAAGGATGGCTAGAAAAGTACAGGAAAAAAGGAGTGAGGCTGAGCTGGCGATCTGAAAGAACCATCAGTTTCTAATTTAAAGCACAGTATACGACAGCTTACACAAAACCTCTGTTTAGTGGAAGGAAAGATACTTGCATCCGAACTAGAGTCTAGAGTTGCAATTTCTTGAAACTCAGAGGTTGTTCTTGACCTTGTTGAGGTTAGGAGAGTCCTCTCTCCTGAGTAAGCAGTTCCGAGGAACCGCTGGCTGCACTTCAGAGATGGGGATCCAGAGACGGCCAGGAGTAAAGAGAGGGAAGTGTCTGATCGTAGACTTTCGATGATTGAGTTCCAGGGTTGAGTAAAATGAACTCCAGTGGTATTAGTCTGACTCTGCGGGTCGAGAGCCATCTTCCCAGGCTGGGGAGATCCCACACAGCTCTATATGTTGAGGTGTGTGTGTGTTCGTTCATAGGAAGGTTTTTCTATGAATTAGGGAAGAGTCCATTTCAATAGGCCAAATGTCATTGATATAGTTGCTCTACCTGCATTCCTTTAGATCGTAAAACTGGTGTTATCAGATAGTTGCCCTGGCAACTGAGCCCTTTGGGTTGTTGGTCGCATTGGGGGTTGTTTCCAGAATGCCAACCTATAGTTGGCTTGTTGGTTTTAAAGATTATTTGTTAAATGTAAATGTTAAATGTCTTTATGCGGTACCCATTTTATGTACATTTCCGATATAACCGATGTTTAATATTAACGACTGTGTTTATGTGAATACTCGCAGAGATGGGCATTTAGACATAATTTTGTATGAATTTACATTTTTATTAGATTTAGACATTTAGCAGATGCTTTTATCCAACGTGACTTACAAAAGAGGACAATGGATGCAATCAAAAACAATAAAAGAGCAATAACATGCAAGTGCTATGACGAGTCTCATTTAGCCTAGTACACGTATCAAGGTTTATTTTAATTGTGTAATAAATAAAAAGAAAATAGATAGAATAAAAAAGCAAGCTACTGTTAGTTGTATTTATTTATTTATATATATATATTTTTAAAGAAAGTAGTAAGTAAATTGGTAACACTTTACAAATAAGGTTCATTGGTCCCACTTTACATTAGGTGGCCTTAACTACTATGTACTTACATTTAAATTAATAATTTGGTACAGTGCACTTATTGTGTACATATGTTTTTACATTGTATTCCTATATTTATAAAAACCTATATGTAATTACATTTGAAATTAATTTCTCTAATTACCACTGTTGAACTAACCCTTACACCCTAACCCACCTTGAAAACCTATCCATACCACCAAACCTGTTCCTAACTTTACCCATATCCCACCTTAATAGATGCAAAAGTGTTTTGCAATGCAATATGACCACATTAAGTACAGTGTACTTATTTTTTGATGTAAGTACATAATAGTTAAGGCCACCTAATATAAAGTGTGACCGGTTCATTAATTGAACATTAGTTAATGTACTAACATGAACTAACCATGAGCAATACATTTGTTACTGTATTTACTAATCTTCATTAACGTTAGTTAACGAAAATACAGTTGTTCATTGTTTGTTCATGTTAGTTCACACTGCATTAAATAATGTTAACAAGATTTTAATAATGTATTAGTAAATGTTGAAATTAACATGAACAAAGATTAATAAATGCTGTATAAGTGCAGTTCATTATTAATTCATGATAACTAATGTTTTTAACTAATGTTAACTAATGAACCTTATTGTAAAGTGTTACCAGTAAATTAATAGAGAATAAGTCTAAAAGTCTTCTTTTTTTTTTTTTTTTTTTAAGAGTAGATTTAGAATAGACTGTGCTAGAGTTGGAGGGTGAAATAAAAATGGAAGAGATGTGTTTTTAGGTGATTCTTGAAGATGGCTGAGGACTCAGCTGTTCGGATTGAGTTGGACAGGTCATTCCACCAGAATGGTACATTTTATATATATTTATGCTTATGCCGTTTGTGCGCTATAAGGCTAATGTTTGTGCGCTTTAATTCTGGGCACACAGAAAACAGTCAGTGGGAGAGTGCACGAGTACTGCATTGAGTTTAGTTGCACTTTTTGCTTTTTCCATCATCTGTCATCTGTGAAAATGGGTAGAATTATGCACAATACCTGCAATCCTGCACCGAAATTCAAATAATGCTCTGTCTCTGAGACGCTGTAGCCGTGGCGGTGGATGAATTTTGGTGTGTCGTCTCGCCACGGCAGAATTAATGTAGCGGAAACAGTGTTTATTTGTTCAAGTTATTAGCCCCTTTATATTTGCAGTCCTTTATAAAAAAAAAAAAAATTGCATGAAGTAATAACCTCTCATTTACTCAAATGAGTCGCACAGTTTAAACTCTTAGTAGCCTGATTTAACTCAAAGGAAGCATATTATCTATGTAAAACTGTACTTTCCTTTTCTTATCGTTTCACAGGTGAGCCCTTTCATAGATGAAAATACACGAAAGAAGTTCCTGATCTATGCAGGAAATGACTACCAGGGCCCTGGTGGTCTTGTGGACTACATTGATAAAGAGATCATCCCTGACTTCCTTGGAGGAGAGTGTATGGTGTGTAATTTTATTTTCTTTATTTTTTCTTCTTTTGTTCACTTGCATAATATAGGAAAACTTGCTCCCAGTAAGATCTGTATGCATGCATTCATACCTTGGGTATTATGTGTCTCACCTTAGTACGGTTTCTTGAGCTTATTGAACTAAAGTTGTGAAACTGTGAAATATGTGCAGTGTGAAGTGCCAGAGGGTGGCTTGGTTCCCAAATCTCTGTACAGAACTGCAGAAGAACTGGAGAATGATGAGATAAGGCTGTGGACGGAGACTATTTACCAGAGTGCCAGCATTTTCAAAGGAGCACCACATGAGGTCAGACTGCATTAGAAACAAAATTATATATACAGCATGAGTTTGATTTTGTTTGGTGCATTTGAAACTAATGAACACACCATCTACGGTTTATTTATTTATTTACAAAAACTTGCTTTCAGTTTGAGAAAACATTGATTTTTTTTTAAGCAGAATACCACTAGACAGCAATGAAACTAGAGTTTTAGTTAAAAATGATTTCCTTTTCTATATCTCCCCCTTCAGCTACTGATTGAGATCATTGATGCCTCCTCAGTCATCACTTGGGACTTTGATGTATGTAAAGGTGATGTGATCTTCAATATCTATCACTCTAAACAAGCTCCACAGCCAGCAAGAAAAGATCCACTGGCTACCCATGGAATCACCTCTCCTACGGGCAACAATGTGCAGCTTATAGATAAGTCCTGGCTGCTGGGACAGGACTACAGCATGGTGGAGTCACCCCTCACCTGCAAAGAGGGAGAAAGTGTGCAGGTATGTCAGTTACAACCAGCATCCAGTTTTAGTGATAAGAGTTGCCATAGCAAAGGTTTATAGTGGTCATACCATACTTTACTTCTGTAACTTTAAGACTGTAAATGCCCTGATTGAATGTAAGAGAGTTGAGAGTTGTCTTGATAATTGCATTTCATCTTTTCTTCCTTCCCTTGTTTTAACCTCTGCCAAAATATGTACACACCCTTTAGGGTTCACATGTGACACGATGGCCAGGTTTCTATATTTTGCAGTGGAAGTTCCACTCTATGCCAGCATGCGCCACCACAAACCTACCTCGTGTGGACGATGTTCTGGCTACTCTGCAGGTGTCCTCTCACAAGTGCAAAGTCATGTACTACACTGAGGTTCTGGGCTCAGAGGACTTCAGGTAAACATACTGAACATTTACACAACTGAAATGTGTTATATCTGTTGTAATCGTTTCATCACTGCCTAGTTATGGTCATTTTTTAATTTAATTTTCAAAATAAAGTGCGTGTGTTTTTGGTCATAACTCCAGCTTCTTTATCTGAACTGGCTATTACTTTTCTGTTCTGGTTGTGTCTATATTGTACCAGTATTGCCTTATTAAAGTAAAAATAGAGAAAAAAATTGTTATGAGCAGTGTCCAAGCCTGCTGCTTTTTTTCTCTTTCTCTCCCTTCTGCACACGACCACCTTTCTTTCTGTTTCTTCCTGTAAAGAACGGCTTGCTGCGATGTGCAGAGTTTGTAAGTGAACTTGTTTGCCGTTAGCTTAGTGCTGTGCTAATGGATTGTGATTGTTAGCATTATCATCATGCTAACAAAGCTAGCAAAGCTCTGTTAATTCTGTCTGCTCAAACATGCTTGGCTTGAGTTTGACCCTCTAACTCTGCTTTCAGCAGGCTTATGTAATACAGCTGACGTGAGATGAAACCTACATGAAAATAACATAAGCTTTAAAAACTCTACCCCCCCCCCCCCCCAAATAATTTGTAAACTGATTATATACACTATGGACAAATGTATTGGGACACCTGACCATTACACGACCAGGGACTTCAATGACATTGCATTCTAAATTAGTATGGAGTTAATCCCCTATTTGCATTCCCATGCTTCTGGGAGGGCCTTTTGGAGTGTGGAACTGTGGGAATTTTTGCCCATTCATTAAGTCGTTTTTGTGAGGTAGCGTACTGATGTTGGACGAGAAGGCCAGGCTTCCAGGCTCAGTTTCAGTTCATCCCAAAGGTGTTCAATGGGGTTTAAGTCAGGGCTCTGTGCATGTCAGTCAAGGTCTTCTAAACCAAACTCATCCAACCATGTCTTTTGGACTTTGCTTTGTGCACTGGGGCACAGTCAGGCTGGAATAGAAAAGGATGTTCCCCAAACTCTTCCCACAGAGTTCACTCTAAAAAAAAAAATGTGTGGAAAAAAAAATTGATAGTGCAACTGTTTGCATCAATCTTTTTGAGTTATAACTTCTAATGAAATTATGTTCACCTAACAATCTACATTTAGTTGAAATGTAGTTTGTATAATTTTTAGCATAAACACAAACACAGTTTTTGGTGTAATATTATTGCTAGGGAAAGTTTGAAACTCCTCAGCCATGGAATCAGGCTTTTATGCATCATGCACCTCAGAAGTCTGTGACTTCATGTGGTCTTCTTTATGATTAAATACTGCCTTTCCTAAATAGCACTTACAGTTGACCATGGAATATGTAGCGGGGATGAAATAGTATGAACTGACTTATCACTGTACCACAGTTGAATTCGCTGAGCTCCTCAGAATAAGCTTTTTTTTGTTTGTTTGTATATGTAGACTGGATGATTAGGTGCTTGATTATAGACACCTGTGGCAATAGGTCTAACCTAAACATGTGAATTCAATAATTAAGAAGTGTGTCCCAAAACTTTTGGCCATATAGGCTGTGTCCGAAACTTTAGGAAGCTGATACCTTTGCAGGTAACAAACGCTACAAAGGTACCACAAATTGTCAACCGTAACTGTTACAGAATGGAGACAGCGAAGATAGGCCCGCATCTAATCTGCCTTTAAAAATGTTATCATATGAAAGTATCTCTGTAGACAGGATGTGACTTGATCATTGGATTCAGACGTGTCTTGTTGCATTTCTACCCCGCCTTCAGAGACAACATTTTTCAGCTTTTGGATGCAGCTATCTGTCTCTGTCTGTCTGTCTGTCTGTCTGTCTCTCTCTCTCTCTCTCTATCTCTCTATCTATCTATCTATCTATCTATCTATATATATATATATATATATATATATATATATATATATATATATATATATATATATATATATATTTATTACACGGCTCTTTGGAATGCTTGATTCTGATTGGTCAGTTGAGACATTTGCAGGTTCGTTCTTTTCAAATAATCACCGCTCCAAAGTAATAACGCATAGCCGGTACTACTTGTATGTTTAAAATCCCTCCGTGCCAACAAAGATTACCGTTTGGCGCCATCTTGTGACAAACACTGGAAAACCACAATTAACAATGGAAAATTTCGACATTAATCTATTTAAATTGTCTTACTAAAGTACATAGTTTGAATGTTAGTCACGTGGTACTATATCGGTCCACAGAAGGATAAAAATGTTAATCTAAAACAAATATGCCAATAAAAGGTTTCAAATTCATATTCATGTCCAGTTTTCTTCCTTATGTGGCAAGTAGCTGTGTAATAAGCGGGATAATGTACAGGCAGCCTGTAGTTATCGCGAAATAAGCCCCTTCAGTGTGATACGAGATCACACTGTCGGGGCTTATTTCTGCGATAACTACCGGCTGCCTGTACATTATCCCTTACATATATATATATATATATATAATGCAACTTCTTGGCTGTGTAGGGCTCAGTATTTATCACATTGTCCAGTATCATAGTAACATTTTCTTTTACTTGATTTTGTCGAATACCTAGTCAATACCAAGTCTTTACTTGAATTTATAAAATGCCTGTTCACACCAAGTCTGACCTTTTGTCATTTCTACCCTTTGTTACTGAGCATAGGTTGATTTTACAGTGAACAAACAATCAAGAAAAATATGATATGGCAAGAAATTTTAATATACTTGCCTTATATAATGACTTTTGCATATCTGTGTTAATATTAGTATTAACCATGTATAATAGTAGCATTTGACCACTTATTACCAAAATACCTTGGTATTCCTATATTACAGTGCTTTTTAGTCACACTATTTTTACTATTTCCATAGTTATGTTCCAGAAGAGTGAGAACATTTCTGTTTTAGGGGTGGGTTGTATTTTGCATTAAAGCATGTTAATGACTGGAGTGCATTTTGATTCAGGCATGCAAATTTTTGTTTATTTCAGAAAATTGTAAAGATGTACACTGTACTTGGTCTAAAAAGTTTGTTTGCAAACTTTTGTATTGTTTACTGCATCAGACTTGGTGTGAAAAAGCCTTAACAGGCAGTTTGCATAAGGTATTCTGAAGCCATAAAGAACAGGAACATTGAATACTAATAAAATGCTGTGGCTAGATGCCAGCCAAATGTGCAGATCACACCCTACCTTAAAGGGGTCATCCGGTGCCACATGCACTTTTACAAGCTGTTTGAACTGAAATGTGTGTTGGGAGTGTGTGTACACAACCACCCTAGAATGACAAAGATCCACCCAGTAGTTTTCTTTTAATTAAGAAAAATAATTTGCCTCTTCTCATATCGAGCCGTTCTCAGATGCCTGTTGTTGTGGCGTAACACCGACAGAGGCCGCTCCCACGACAGATGATAGACAGTAGTGTTTTAGCATAGACCCGGCCAGAGTGAAAAGTAAACAGATCAGCGGTCACATTCCCTCTGTGCTGTCAATCTAAATGGGTTCATGTTTACGTGAATCATTTCAGGGTCAGTATAAAGCTTAGCTTTGCAAAGCTAGATGGTTTAAAATGGTGTCTGTTAATGATTAAGATGCAACTGCACATGAGTAAAGACTATAACACTCACATTTATGTATTTCAATATAAGGACGGGGTAAGTTAACCGATCACTTTTTTGCTCTTGTTCAGTCAGCTATACCTCAGTAAACACATCACGTTCGTCTCTTTACCACAGTAAACACATCGCGTTCGTCTCCACAGTAAACACACCGCGTTCGTCTCTTTACCACAGTAAACACATCGCGTTCGTCTCTTTACCACAGTAAACACATCCCGTTCGTCTCTTTACCACAGTAAACACACCGCATTTTTCTCCAGCACAGTAAACACAGTAAACACCTCGCGTTTGTGTCTCTCTCAGTACTCTACCCTGCCAGTACATATAAAGATAAATCAATGTGACATTAAGTTTACCAACCATTCAGACACGTCCAGTATAAGCCGTAATTGCCAAACTTCTTTGCGGGTGTCATCTTGTTTCGGTTCCAACTCCGGTTTTTAAATTAAATTTTAAATGGATGGGGTTGTACAGTGTCTTCAAAGCCCCCCAAGTGCCATTTCCCCCCAAACTATACAACTATACCCCCAACTGTTGTCTAGGCAACACCCCGTGTGCTATGTAATGACTCGCCCCACAGAACTGAAGGGCAGGGTGAGCAGAGGTTCATATCATTTAAAGGGCCAGGTACTGATATCGCTTGCTGAGAACAGAGGCATTTTTTACCAGGTAAAATTAGTGTATTTTTACACTACCATAGAGAATTTTTAATCAAAGTATATTACAAACTTTTCATTTGGACCCTAAAGCATCATATTAACTTGTGGAAAATGGGCATCGGATGACCCCTTTAATTGATTGTGTAAGCAGGGTACGATATTTACTTTTTGTCCACCAGCCAATGAATGTCCAAGATAATCAAAGGTGTTTCAAGTGTCTGTTTTTCTTTAAGCAACAGCATTTAATGTAAAAAAAAAAAAAAAAAAAAAGGGGCTGGTAAATGAGCAGGAAAAAAAATCATACTCTGCCTGTAAAGTTTGCATAATTTTTTTGTGCGTATTTTAATGTGGGCTTTGTTAACTTGAATATTCACACTCGTTACCTTTTTATTCTGAGAAAAATTTTAATTTGCAGCATTCAACTTTAATGTCAAATATGAGAAAAGGCAAATACTTTTCTTACTTGCCTTAGTTTGGCTTTTTTCTAACTGCATGTCCTCCTTAAGCTCTGGGTGTTTAACTGTATGTGAACACAGATAAAACCAATGCGCATGAGGCAGTGTAACTTACAGGTTTTTATTGAATTATTCCATCTAGACTTTTTCCCTAAACCTTTTTTCTTTTAGTATTTAATTTACAGTCTTTAAGCTTAATAATTACTCACATGATGTTCTATTCTGTTCTAATCTCAGGGGTTCAATGACCAGTCTGGAATCCAGTCACAGTGGTTTCTCTCAGCTCAGCGCCACCACCACATCCTCCAGCCAGTCACATGCCAGCTCTATGATCTCCAGGTAGAATGGAAAGTGATTTAGGCTCTAAATATATTTTATCAGTAAAGTTTCTTGATTCTCAATAAACCCCATTACTACTTATCTATCCCAACACTGTTTCACTCCATGTCAAGGACCTGAATCATGCTCGCACAACTAAAAAGAGTATAAAAGATATCCTTACCTGAAAGGATTCTGGTGGTGGTAGTTTTTTTTTTTTTTTTTTTTTTTTTTTCCTCAAAGGGCTTGAATCTGCTTTGCCATAGTGCTCAGCTGGGCTGCAGGTCAGTTCATAGGCTGATTGTGCTTTGTGTGAGTGTTCAAAGGACACTTTACCATGCATTTCCACATTTTCAATAGACCACATGCTTGAACTAAGCAATACATGTTGTTCAAATTGGGAAAGAGCCTAAAATGAACGTGCCCACTTACACATCTCAAATTCTGCACATACCTACATATATGCACTTAGTTCTGCCATATCACTAGGAGCTCATCCTCTTGGTAAATTGTTGTTAGGTCAGTGGGTGGGCTTCTGCAATAATTTGTACTATTTGAATTTGTATTTATCTTAAAATGTTACTAAGTTAAGTCTTCTTGGGTGCTACAAGCTTGTTTTTCCTCATTGTTAGTGTGTGGCTAGATTTGCGGTTTGAATATGGTCAAGTGTTTAGTGAAATGGTCACAGTACTGCTTCAGTGCTTACTACTAGTGTTAGCTTGAATTTTGGCTTTGTGGGAATGCCTTGATATCGAACCTCAGACTAGCTGCTGATCAGTTCCTATGCAGTCAGCCAATCAGTGCTTGGAATGGTCATTCACAGTAATAGGTCAAAGCATTTTTTAATGACAGCTTTACTGGAAGAGAGGCAGTGTAAATTTTGTAGTGAATTTTATCATTGCACCAACAGAGTAGGTGAACTTGTTTTTTTTTTTTTTGTTTTTTTTTTTTGTTTGTGTATTATAAAAAGGACAGAAAAGTGTTGTTGTTTTTTTTTTTTTTTTTTTTTTTTTTTTACCTCTTTTTTGACAGTTTCTATTAGCAAACACTTGAAATGGAGTGAAGTTACACAATCCCGTGAAACATGCTCCTTAAAGACTCTTTGTTCAGGTTGGAATATCAATCAAAATTTGAAACAAAATGTTCAATAATTGTCTGGATGAGAGCATGTCCAGTAATCCAGGTGACTTTAACATGTTTGACAACATGCACAATAAACTGGTGTCACCTGCTTAATGTCCTGCGAGAATATATGTCTGCATCCAGGTGAGGTTTACCTGAGAACAGTGGATGTACTTACATCTAACTTGCACAGGTTGTTTGAATGAGTCAATAGTCTGAAGATGCTCCCTCTCCTTCATTTCTTAGCCTTATTAGTCCTGATCTCATGGATAGGACACTTATGGAAAAGGAGATTGTTGCGCTTAACAACAGTTTTGTGTCAAAAAAAAAAAATGTCATTCCTAGAATCATAATATGATACATTTACAGTGGTACTAGTATTCTGTAGGGTTAATAACAGTTACAAAAGGAAAGGAGGAAGATTTTGTCTGATGGTTAAAAAAGTGACATTTTGTCATGAAAACTTTTTAGAATTATATTACAACTGTTAAGTTTATGGGTGGGTGTTTTTTAGCATACCATATGGGCATACAACTTTAAATGCTTTTTGGGTTTCTACAGAAATCCTATATCAAGCTATCATCCCTTAAAACTTCTGAAGCACATATTCTGAACCATTTGTACTTTGAAGTCCTTATATTTGACTACAAGCTGCCAGTCAGGTGGGAGTTTCAGAACTTACGATTCTAGAATTTAACATTGTTTAACCATGCACAGGTTAGTAGACTTGTTTTATGCTTAGAGTTTAGAAAAAGTAAGAGATTCTATTTACAGTACCTTTTTTAACTTTAACAAATAGCTGTTTTAATAATGCAAAAATTGACATAAGACAGTTGTAACTCTGTAATGCTTTACTGTGAAATTCTATGTGATTTGTATGAACATGTGGTTGTGTTTTTGTTTCCTCTCTTTCACTTATCAGTTGTAGCCATCTAATGTGGTATGTCAGTGTTAACAGTTATTTTAATTTGTGTGACTCAGTTGGCTAGATGAGACCCCTGATTTTGCAATATGCAAGCCACTGATGTGTCCAAAAACACACCCTCTCTTACTCTGACGTGCGCACACACATTTGTAGTCTTCCTTATACACCTGCCTTTAGCTGATCAGACCAGTATGTTTGAAAAGTAAATCTAGGGGCTTTCACACCCACCCAGCATTCCATGAACAAACACCTATAATCTCATTGTGAAAACTGAGATTAGAATGTTTAGAAAAAGAATGAACCAGCTGAATGAAATGAATGTGTGTTTGCGGATCTTTTAGATTTACATGATCTTCACAGAATCTCAACTTCTCTATGTAATGATAAGACTTAGCATAAAAACACCAACCTGGATTATGTTTGAATATCTCACGTGTTTGTGGTCTCATCTGTATGAGGGCTATTAACTGTTTATGTCCATTGTTTTCTCCCTCTGCTTGTATTCTCATTTTTTTCTGAGTTGTTACATATCTGTTTTTTCCTCTGTGTGAAAAAAAAATAAATATATTGAATTATTATACAATTACAGCGCCTTTACATTTTTCAAAGTTATTAAATTTGAATTCAAAATTCTTCTTTGTGTGTGTGGACTTGTTTTTCTATACTGGTGGGGACCTGACCAACTCAAGGGGAAACGCTTATAATACAGAATTATTATTATTTTTATTTTTTTTGAGAATTTAAAAATGCAGAAGGTTTAGGGAATAGAAAATGCAGTGTGGGCAGTATAAAAAATATGCCTATGGAGAGTCTTCACAAGGATAGTAAACCAGACGTGTGTGATATTAACAAATAAAACATACAGAATTGTTTAATGTGTAGTATTGAGCGTAGTTACTTGTCAACTAAATAAAGTACTGAATGATTGTTCTCTTCTGTTCCAAAAAGGAAATCAAACTGTCAGTCCAAAGAAGTTCAATAAACAAACTTCATTATAGGAGTTCAATAAACGTATTTACAGGAATATACAAAAATCGCTTTACTATACACAAATTAACGTCGTTTGATTAGAAATGTAACCGTCTAAAAATATCTTGCAAGAAACTACTTTTATGAAGCATTTTTGTGAAGACTTCTACCAGCTGCTGCAAATGGGCTGTATGAAGTCATTTGGCCTCAAGTTTAGCAGTATTAGCTACAGTTATAGATTCACCTTATCGCTTCCTGTCTCTTTCTTCACAGTTTTTTTTTTTTTTCTTCAAAATAAATGTTGGTTTTAAAATCAAAAATCAAACTACTCCTAGACAGTTGATGATTCTACAAAGATGTAAAATTCCTGTCATATTTTAATATTAGAATATGATGAAATAATAATACACATTATAAAACGGTTAGTTCCATTCCTCAATTCTGATTGGTCAGCAGCTGTGTCGTATTCATGATACGGCACTGCTATGACCGCTTCACTCAACGGTTTTGTGAACCCCCTTAGCAACCATCCTTAGCAACGTAAACACAGCTGCAGCAGTTAGGGACTACTTTTTACAGCGGAAGGCAGTTAATGATTTTACTTTATGAAAACGTACAACTTAATAAATATAAATTAATATATATTTTTGATTTTAATATTTTTATTGTGTGGTAACCGTTTTATAAAAGCAATAAGGTACTTGAGGCCGTGCTGTATCATGAATAAATCACGGCTGAAGGGCGTTGTTAGGCACGGCCTCTCGTACCTTATGCTTAAATAATAATAGCCAATTTAAATTAAAGTGGTATCATTCTGTCTCTGAATTTTTAAAGTAATTTTTGCACAATTTTCACACTTCGTTTACATTAATGTCACATTAATGAACATACCAGGAGGCATGAAAAAGACGGAACAATTTATTTTGGATATGATTCTTAATTTTCTTTTGTCAAATGAAATGCATTAGTAGTGGTCCTTAATTCCTGGAGTACATTTTGTATGTCCCTATGATGATTCAGATCAACAGCTCGTTAGATCCATGAACTGAACTGAGGGCGTCAGATAAGAGAGACATACAAAATGTGCAAAGCAGTGGTATCCCGGAAACCATAGCGGCATAATGGCAATTAACGTTACTTTTTTGCAAGCGTGCTCAGAACGCTGCAATAAAAAGTAGTTTCTTTTTAATTCAGTTCGTGATCGCTAGATGTCAGTAAGGTGATTTCGGTTACCACGAGCGTTTTACCCATAGATATATATACGTAGATACCCCATTGGACCGCTCCAAGCACGTAGATGCGTCCGCCATTTTGGAACGGTCCACTTGACGTCATTCACCATACTGTAGGTTCGCAGACCAACGGCTGTTCAGGACTGTGGCATTTCAAATATTCAGTGATTACTATCAAAGTCCTTTTAAGACAAATCATGTCACTCGGCGGCCATCTTTGAAACGCCTCTCGGGCATACAAGTGCAGCTCCTATCTCTTTGAATGGGGAAACATCAAATTCTCCAAAACTGTTTGCCAAACTTACGATTAAATTTCATATTTGAAATCTCCAAAGAAATCCAACAAGAACTGCCTCATAAATATAGTTCCTTGTGCTTTAATAGCGTAAAAAAAACGCTTATTTTTCTGGCTAGATGAGCCAGTGCGCATGCGCAGTACTGAACGCACGTCTTTAGAGCGCCGACTGTTTCTATAGCAACCGGAACTTCTCACGGTAGCTGCAGTGACGCGCTGACTTTACTAATCAACGATTGGCTCTTTCACTAAGAAGGCAGAGCTTCGCGGCCATGATGACAGTTGCATTTTTCCCCATTCAAAACTACACGAGTGACATGTCTTTGGTATTCTATAGTCTTTGTTACTATGGTGATTTACATAGATCCGTGGGTGAATGACGTCAAGTGGACCGCTGCAAAATGGCGGACGGCTTACGTATAAAGGCCCATAGAAACAGTCACTAATGTATGGAAGGCCGTTAGGGCCAAAACGTGTTGCACAAACGCGTTAACGCGTAACTACGTACGTAAAGTACGCGTTACACTTTGGAGCTTTAGCACCACCTACTGGTGTGGCGTTCTGTTCTGTTCAATCACACCAACACACATTTATTTATTTATTGATTTATTTATTTACATTTAAAATTTGTCTTTATTTAAAAATGTACATAAATAATAATAATATTATAGGCTAATTATATTTTTTTAATTAATTTTATTTCATTCACTAATTTTCTTAATAAGATTTATTAGTAAAATAATTAAAATCTTCATCACTTTTTATCATGACATATCTTTATTCAGATATTATTTTAAATACATTAATTTTTCTGCACCAAGCAGGCCTAAATGTTTATATATAGAAGTTATTACACATGATTAAAGTTGTCGTGTCTGTACTTTACTTTTAGTATTTTTCACAGTCGTGCCAAGGGGGCACAAACCCATGGGCCACCACTGCAGCCAAGCAATGGAATGCAAACATTGCAGCATATTACCTTTTTTAATCTTCTGTATAATGATATGTAATTTGTGTACTTTGTGTACATTTATGATATGGTATAATTAATATAAATGTGTAAAAACATTCAGTTTACTTCATCGCACAAAAGATTGCATATA
This sequence comes from Garra rufa, assembly GCF_049309525.1. Taxonomy (NCBI): domain Eukaryota; kingdom Metazoa; phylum Chordata; class Actinopteri; order Cypriniformes; family Cyprinidae; genus Garra; species Garra rufa. Next base: position 16,937,707 of record NC_133372.1, read on the forward strand.
TGGTCCAGAGCAGTGATGCGCGGGTCAGTGGATAAACAACCCGAACCCGACCGACGTTTTCAACTAACCCGCCCACAACTCGGACCGCAAAATAAAAAAAAGAAAATATTGTACCCGACCCGCTTCCTGACCCGCATGTTTAATATTAGAGCGATTATGCAGTGGAGATGTGTTCATTGTCAAACATCATTTGGCATTAATTAGGTAATTTTGTCAAAAGAAATGTTCTTTATTACAAGAAAAATACAGATTGTTCATGTTGTGATTTAGTTTGTCTTGCCTTTATACAGATTTAAGTGATGTTTCATTAACAAATTTCAGGAGGAGCTCACGCAGATAATTAACACGGCCAATTCATCATCAGCAATCACTCCCTATCCAATCACTCTCCCTATCCCATTACTACAGTCCCTTTAAATAACCAAGCAGTCCTACCTTCAGCTATCTCTGATTCCAGCATTGGCACTCCCAATCGCCGCAACATGTCCGAGATTCACTCGTCCTCCGAGGATTATTCCTCTGATACAGACAAACCTGCAGCTCATCCAGCCTTCATCCAGGTCGCCGCTCAGGCCACCAGCGCTCCGCAGGATTCACTAATCGAGCCCGCCGCTGCATCACGGGGCCGCAGGCCCTCACGCACCGTTGCTGCTCGCACTCCGAGCAGTGTTGTTTTAGTCAACGATGGCGAAATCATTTCGTTGACGCCACTTTTCATGACGATGACGAGATAAAAATGGCTCGTTGATGACTAAAACATGACGAGACGTGCGTGAGTTTTCGTTGATGAGACGGGTGGTCCGTCAGACGTTTAAAATGCATGACATTTCTGCTTATCGTGCATGCCAATCAAAACCTTAAACGTTTTGATGCCGCTATGGCAAGCCGTTTTAGCATTAAATACTCTTTGCCATACTAGCATGGCAAGCCGTTTTAGCATTCCATCCTTGTTTGTCTTTTATGTTTTAAAACATTCCTTATTGCAATTATTGGTGAAAATAGTCGATCCGGAAGCTCACATTGTGTTGAACTAGATCTGCTATTTTCAGAACTTACAAGTGACACTACCCAACAGCAAAATACTTACCGACCTACATTAATTCGTAAAAAGACTTTTTCCCCTTTTTAGACTAAAACCTTTTTGGCTTTCGTCGACTAAAAATTGGACTAAAACTAACAAGCATTTTAGTCCATAAAGACTAAATCTAAGATGGTTGTCAAAAAACAACACTGCTCCGAGACGCCAGCTTACGCTTATGCAGAGCCCCCTACTCCACGTCAGGACACAGCAGAAGGCCGTCACCGAGCTTGGGCCACGCCCCGGACACCGCAGTCTCCAGCCACGCCCATCCCGCTCGATCCTCGAAGCGGGAGCCCGCCGCTCATGCTGTCAGAGAGCCGGCCATCGCCTCCACAAGCCGCCGCAGCAGCACGAGCTCGCCCACTCCAGCAGCCGATTCCCGTCCGCAACCCTTGCCCCTCCTTTCTCTCCCCTTCTCATGGCCCGCAGCACCGCCTTCCGCTCATAGCACGAGCATTCCCCCGCTCATGCCACAAGCACCGGCGCTCCCCATTCCCCTTCTCTTCCCTTCTGTTTCCTCCGCCCCAGGAGCCGTCCCCAGCGCGAGCATGCCTCTATCCTCGCAGGCTCCGACGCACGCCATTCCCCCTCTCTTTCCCCCCTTCTTTTCCGTCCCAGGAGATGGCCGCAGCTCAGGTTTACCGCCACTACCGGTCCCGGTAGCCACTTTCCCTCCTCCTCAGGCCCGTCCTCCCTTCTCATTGGCCTCAGCCACACCCCTTCCAGCCCCGCCAAACGCTTTAGCGCAGGAACCTCCCCCAGTTTCCAACTCCATCAGGACCCAGATACTAGCAGTTCTCACACATGGATTCCACCCTGGCGTCCTGAGCCTCCCCTCCCAAAACCTCATCTGCCCAAATCTCCACTCCGCTCTCACCGAACCCGAAATAGTGGATGGCCTAATTAAAAAGAAATAGACTCAAATTTCATGATAGGCCCCTTTTCTGTTCCTCCCTTTAGCATCTATCGAGTCAGCCCCATCGGTGTTGCCACCAGAAAATTCTCAGGCAAAAACGCCTCATAATTGATCTTTTATCTCCGCATAATTCCCCATTCCTTAGCATTAACAGCCTCATTCCACTCGAAGAGTTTTCTCTTCACTATCACGACGTCGACCAAGCCACTACCTTGATTAAAGCAGGTCGCGGCACTTGGTTGGCCAAAGTCAATATTACTTCTGCTTTCAAAGTTACGCCCATCCACCCAGATTTCTGGCACTTATTTGGCATTTGCTGGAAAAACGAATTCTATTTCGCCGTCCGCCTCACATTTGGTTGCAAAGCAATCCAAAAAATCTTCGACACGCCGTCGGAGGCAATTTGCTGGATCCTCTCCAACAATTACAGTTTACCCTATCTGATTCATCTTTTAGACGATTTCTTAATCATCTCACCCCCAGATTCCGTCCCAGCCGCACACCTCTTGACATCCCAAAGCTTTTCTCAGAGCTCGGGATTCCCCTCGCCCAAGACAAAACCGAGGGTCCTAGCACTTCCATCGAATTTTTGGGCATCAATTTAGATTCCCAAAAAATTCCTGGCTTCCCTGCCCAAAGAAAAGATTGACAGAACAATTCTAGTAGCTTCCACTTTGTTAACAAACTGTTGTTGTACAAAACGCGAGCTGCTATCCATTCTGGGTCATCTAAATACCGGGATGCGCATCATCCCACAAGGCCGCCCCTTTATCTCCCATCTCCTCTCCCTCTCCTCCTCCGCCCACACCCTTGAGGACCGCATTTCCATAACTGATTCTTGCCGCAAGGAGCTCAGCTTATGGATTTCCTTCCTTAAACAGTGGAACAGCTATCGTTCTTTTACAGCAATTTGGTTTCTTCCCCAATTGTTATCGAATTATATACCGACGCCGCCCTCTCCGTCGGCTTTGGAGGTTTCCTCCGGGGCCGCTGGTTCGCTTCTACCTGGCCCCCAGAGTTGGCAAATTTACCCCTCCAGCTATCATCCTCAGCACTATTTGAGCTTTACCCATTAGTGGCCGCAGCTTCCCTATGGGGCAAAGAATGGTCCGCCACCAGCATCGTCGTCCAATACGACAACGCAGCTACCGTGCACTGCATTAACAAAGGCCGTTCCCACTCCCCCGTACTCATGCCTTTGCTCAGATGTTTGATTTGGATTTCAGCTCGTGACCAATTTATCATAACTGCAAAACACATCCCTGGGTCAAAGAATCAAATCGCTGACTCTCTCTCTCGTTTTGTTTTTCAGAAATTCAGATCGCCGGCTCCAGAAGCGGACCCGCTCCCAACCCCAGTCCCTCCTTATTCAGAACTGATATTCCCATAACCCTCCCCCTAAGGCCTCTTCTCGAAGCATCCATCGACTCCATTCTCCAAGCAGTCTCCCTCAGGACTCTCCAATCCTACCTCACAGCGTGGAAATGCTTTAAAACTTTCCACGCCGCCTACAGCTTACCTTTCCCCGTTTTATCCCTGCTCACTGTCACCTCATTTATCTCCCACCTCAATTCCCATAAAAACCTCCAAGCTAGCTCCATCAAAGCATACCTTAGCGGTATTCAGTTTTTTCATAAACTGTGTCACGGCTCGCCTTCCCCTCATATAACTAATTCCCAGACCTCCCTTCTCATCAAAGGCATCCAAAAAACCCAGCCCAACCGCCCAGACCCCAGACAACCTATCACTTTAAATATTTTGACCAAATGCATCTCCTCCCTCCGCAAAGGCTACCATTCCATCCACACTGCCCACACACTGGACGCCATGTTCATCCTGGCTTTTTCGGTTTCCTCAGATGCTCTGAGCTCGCCATTACATCCAGTTTTAACCCAGCCATTCACCCCACCATCTCCGACCTAACCGTGCTAGACGGCGATACCATCTCTTACTTTATTAAACAAAGCAAGACAGACCAAATAAAGAAGGGCCATTTCATTTATATTTTTAACCTCCAAACTCCCCTCCAACCATTCCAAACCCTCCTAGCCTTCCTTTGCCACAGGAAATCCCAATCCTCCCTCCCCTCTGACCCCCTCTTTACTGATGATGCCAACCGCCCTGCCACACGCTTCTGGTTCCAAAAGCACCTGAAGTCTGTCTTGCTTCTCTCTGGTACCCCAGCAGACAACTTCTCCAGCCATTCATTTCGCATAGGCGCAGCAACTACAGCCGCCCAAAAAAAAAAAAAAAAAAAAAAAAGGTCTCTCCCAACAGCAGATCCAAGCGCTCGGCCGCTGGTCATCTGAAGCTTTCAAGAGCTACATTCGAGCAGATCGCTCTTTTATCAGGGAAACACACCAAACCCTAATCGGCCAACCCGTTCTACCGCCAGCCCACCCCCGTCCACGCCATCTCTAGCCGCTTCAACCACCCCCTCGGCGTCCCTTTTCCTTGGGACCTCCTGCCTTCGTTAAAACCCCAGCTTATTCCCCTACGCGCAGCAATGCGCGCCCCCGCTGGAGCCCCCCTTACGCACAACAGTGCTCGCCCCGCTTTTCCCGTCACGCTCAACATCGCATGGCTCCTGTTCAAGCCCCCGCTTATCCCCTATACGCGCAGCAATGCACGCCCCCGCTGGAGCCCCCCTTACGCACAGCAGTGCTCGCCCCGCTTTTCCCGTCACGCTCAACATCGCATGGCTCCTGTTCAAGCCCCCGCTTATCCCCCTATATGCGCAGCAATGCACGCCCCCGCTGGAGCCCCCCTTACGCACAGCAGTGCTCGCCCCGCTTTTCCCATCACGCTCAACATCGCATGGCTCCTGTTCAAGCCCCCGCTTATCCCCTATACACGCAGCAATGCGCGCGCCCCCGCTGGAGCCCCCCTTACGCACAGCAGTGCTCGCCCCGCTTTTCCCGTCACGCTCAACATCGCATGGCTCCTGTTCAAGCCCCCGCTTATCCCTTATACACGCAACAATGCGCGCCCCCGCTGGAGCCCCCCTGACGCACAGCAGTGCTCGCCCCGCTTTTCCCGTCACGCTCAACATTGCATGGCTCCTGTTCAAGCTCCCGCTTATTCCCCTTACAGAACAGCAACGCCCGCTCATGCTAAAGCCACCCCGCTCGCTCCCCCCATGCTGCAGCAACGCCTGCTCATTCTAGAACGCCCCACTCATTCCCTTTACGCACTGCAATGCCCGCTCTCACCATAACCCCTGCTCGTTTCCCCACGCCGCTGCATTGCCCGCTCTCGCTAGAGCGCCCCGCTTATTCCCCCATGCCGCAGCAATGCCCGCTCTTGCTAAGAGCGCCCCGCTTATTCCCCCATGCCACAGCAGTGCCCGCACGCACCGCAATGACCGCTCTCGCCGCAGCCCCTGCTTACTTTCCCACGCTGCAGCAATGCCCGCTCTGACTAGAGCGCCCCGCTTATTTCCCCATGCCGCAGCAATGCCCGCTCTGACTAGAGCGCCCCGCTTATTTCCCCTTTCACGCAGCAATGCCCGCTCACACTAGAACGCCCTGCTTATTTCCCCATGCCGCAACAATGCCCGCTCTGTCTAGAGCGCCCCGCTTATTCCCCTTTCACGCGGCAGCCCCCGCTCAGTCCCCTTTAGCGCAGCAAAGCCCACACACCCTAGAGCACCTAGCATGTTTCCCCTACGCCACAGCAGTACCCACCCCCAAGAAAACGCCATTCTTCATTCCCCCTAATTGCCACCCCACATAAGGTTCTCTTTGCTTTTCCTTCCCTAGCAGTGCCCGCAGCAGCTCCTCCCGCGCTTCCCCGCCGCTAATCGTCCAGCATCCCTCCAGCTCAAGTTAAGCTTTTTGGGGGGCCACCTGGCTGCTGTCCTGCAGTTATTTTGCACTTTGGGGGAGCGCTATTGGGTTCGGGCCAAAGGCCGAGCTCGGACCCCTCTCCCTGGGCAGGGGGAGTGCCCCGGGCTCGGGAATGACTACCGAGCTCGGAGCCCTCTCCCGGACAGCATGCCAAACACGCTTAACTTTACGCTGTTTATTATATGCAAAAGCGAACTAGTGAAGTGATGTTTCATTAACAAATTTCAGGAGGAGCTCACGCAGATAATTAACACGGCCAATTCATCATCAGCAATCACTCCCTATCCAATCACTCTCCCTATCCCATTACTACAGTCCCTTTAAATAACCAAGCAGTCCTACCTTCAGCTATCTCTGATTCCAGCATCCCTCCCACCCCCCTGTTTATTTTCTCCTCACCTCCAGCCAGGGGGGGGAGCGCTATTGGGTTCGGGCCAAAGGCCGAGCTCGGACCCCTCTCCCTGGGCAGGGGGAGTGCCCCGGGCTCGGGAATGACTACCGAGCTTGGAGCCCTCTCCCGGACAGCATGCCAAACACGCTTAACTTTACGCTGTTTATTATATGCAAAAGCGAACTAGTGAAATAGTTTCATTTTCGAAGTAGGCTTCTCCAAATTATGTCAGTGATTCTCCGATGTTAAATATGATCATGAGTTATGTTATTTCGATCTAATAAAAGTTAATAAAAAGATTAGCCTATAGTCCTAAATATAAGAGACTACAAGCGAATTCCTTTTTTCTTAACTTTTATTCTTCTAAAAATTATCAAGAATATTAAATCAACTTAGGCTAGGTTAACGACTTTTCTTATACAAACATAAGAATGCACTTCAAAATGAAGTTTTCATATATCAGGAATCACGAATATGACAAAATAATATTTTATTTATATTTATATATATATAAATATTTATATATATATATATATAAATTGTATAGCTATAATAGTTGTATCAAATGAATAAGGAAATTATAGTGCCTTGAATTTATAAAGTAGCCTAATGCTTAATTTCGTTCGTTTCGCTCTCTGGAAATGTAAAGAAAAAATACAGTTTTTATTCGGAATTCGTTTTTAATCCCTGTTTTTAAACAAGCATATACATGAGATAATTTATATATTATTGCTTGAATAAACGTTTAAAAATATTCCTTTATACAGATTTAAATAGTTTCATTTTCGAAGTAGGCTTCTCCAAATTATGTCAGTGATTCTCCGATGTTAAATATGATCATGAGTTATGTTATTTCGATCTAATAAAAGTTAATAAAAAGATTAGCCTATAGTCCTAAATATAAGAGACTACAAGCGAATTCCTTTTTTCTTAACTTTTATTCTTCTAAAAATTATCAAGAATATTAAATCAACTTAGGCTAGGTTAACGACTTTTCTTATACAAACATAAGAATGCACTTCAAAATGAAGTTTTCATATATCAGGAATCACGAATATGACAAAATAATATTTTATTTATATTTATATATATATAAATATTTATATATATATATATATAAATTGTATAGCTATAATAGTTGTATCAAATGAATAAGGAAATTATAGTGCCTTGAATTTATAAAGTAGCCTAATGCTTAATTTCGTTCGTTTCGCTCTCTGGAAATGTAAAGAAAAAATACAGTTTTTATTCGGAATTCGTTTTTAATCCCTGTTTTTAAACAAGCATATACATGAGATAATTTATATATTATTGCTTGAATAAACGTTTAAAAATATTCCTTTATACAGATTTAAATAGTTTCATTTTCGAAGTAGGCTACTCTAAATTATGTCAGTGATTCTCCGATGATAAATATGATCAATAATTATTTTATTTCGATCTACAGTGTAATAAAAGTCAACTTAATAGGCTAGGTTAACGACTTTTCTTATACAAACATAACGAATGCACTTCAAAACGAAGTTTTCATATATAAAATCAGGAATCATGAATATGACAATATAATATTATTATATATACATATATATATATATATAGCTATATATATATATATATATATATATATATATATATATAGCTATATAAAATATTATTTTGTCATATTCGTGAGAAATATATATATATATATATATATATGTTTCTCTATTTCTCACGAAATAGGAAATTATAGTGCTTTGAATTTATCAAGTAATGCTCAATTTCGTTCGTTTCGCTCTCTGGAAATGTAAAGAAAAAATACCGTTTTTATTCAGAATTCGTTTTTAATGGTTTTAAACAAGCATATACACGAGATAATTTATACATTATTGCTTGAATAAACGTTAAAAAAATAGTGCTAGAAATTGTATAATTAATGAAATTAAACAGACCTAGGCATTTGAAAAGACATAGTGAAATGTGTCTAATAATTCCAAAAAGAAAGAGAAACATTGGACATAATCAAAATATTCGAGACATTTATTAGGAATGCCATTTTCTTAACAATTAAGATGCTGCATATGTGTTTATCCAGTCTAATCGAAGTGTGCGTCTCTCCCCGACTTTCCCAATAAAAATCCCACCCCCTCTCAGAAAATATATAAAGCTGACATTATATGCGTTTAAAAGTAGCCTATTAAAACAATGGCATTGATGAGTTCAACGTGTTGGGAAATCGGGCATTTTGTCCTGCGTCAGCATTTATTCAACAGTTAATAACGCTCAACATTCAAAAGGTAAATATTATTCAGCCAATAAAGTGTAGGTCTATGTATTTCATAGAAAAGTGTGTCTAGTACTAAATAAATTACAAAGATTTAATTGGCATCTTTATTTCAAACGACCCGACCGACCGCGACCCGAATCTCATTAAAAATATTTTTGGATGACTCGTAACCGTGGGTAGCACCCGCTCATTTCGGATCAACCCGCGCATCACTGGTCCAGAGTGAGCTTCACTGCATGCATATTACGCTGTTCACTGTTTATAATCTGTGACAGCATTTAAAGATCTGGGCTGCGTTCTCCGATAACGTTGTCTCTTAGCGTGCTACGAAGACTCAAAAGGTACACCTTAACTACAGGAATACCTTTCCTATGTGTGTTCTCCAAACTATACCTTAGGATATTGCTTGAGGTAAACCTTCTTAAGTGCGACCTTAGCAGGTGCTGTCCATGGTGGAGGTGCTGAATAGGTTGATATCGATGCCTCGGTGATCGATTGTGCGCTCTTTCCTTCACAGCGGTATAGGTAAAGTATTGAGAAAACAATGTTTTTTTTTTTTTTTTTATAAAGAAGCGTTTTAGAAATAGTACAAACTGCATTTATCGGGGCTCATTGAAATATGTACATGCAGAAATACATGTGTATGTGTTTCAACTTATTCTCATCATTTTGCGTACGAATAACACAACTTTGCAATAGCGTGTAATGCATAAGCCAAAGTCCAATTTTGCGTGCATATGATACGCCAATCCTTCCAATTAACTTCAATGGAGAGAGGATGTGTATAAATACCACGCATTATCTTTTATATAGATGATATAAAAGATGATGCGTGGTATTTGTATGCATCCTCTCTCCATTGAAGTTAATGGGAAGGATTGGCGTATCATATGCACGCAAAATTGGACTTTGGCGTATGCATTACGCACTATTACTCTCCGCGCACGGCGCCATCTTTGATTTAAAACAAGTACTCACTGTCTTGCTGCCATAGCTATAAAGTTTGTGTAAACTCATCTTTCTTTATATAGACTCATAGCCTTTTCTGTCAAATGGTTCGCCCTCTGATGTGCCTCGAGATAGTAATTAAAAAAAGCTAACAACCATGGAAACTTTATTAATGAAAACACTTCCATACACTGGCCAGAGGAGAACTGGTCCCCCGACTGAGCCTGGTTTCTCCCAAGGTTTTTTCTCCATTTCTGTCACCTGTGGAGTTTTGGTTCCTTGCCGCTGTCGCCTCTGGCTTGCTTAGTTGGGGACACTTTCCAGCGATATTATTTGAACTGAACTGGATGATATCACTGAATTCATTGATGAACTGCCTTTTACTGAAAATTGATTGTTTACAATAATGCGTTACTTACACACTATTGTTCTGTTTAAATACTGCGCAGTTGCTTTGACACAATCTGTATTGTTAAAAGCGCTATATAAATAAAGGTGACTTGACACTGGGTGTAGGCTATAACAACTTAAATATTTTATGTGTAAAATTTTAAAGTAAAAAATGCAATTTTAATACTAAATCAGATTTTATATTAAATGTTCATATAAAATTTTCTATTTGTAATTAAACTGCGATGTAAAAAAAGCTTTTTGCGTGGTGCCCACTAGCGGTATGAACCGTCAGCAGCGGTAAGGTATAGCTAAGAGCGCTCCAGACCAACCTTACGAACGTATGACTTACAGAAGGTATACTTAACTAAGAAGGTTTCGGAAAACACATATTAACGATAAGGTACTTCTTAAGGTACAACTTAAGAACGACGTAGCGTTAAGGTGGTTTCGGAGAACCCAGCCCTGGGCTGCGTTCTCCGATAACGTTGTCTCTTACCGTGCTACGAAGACTCAAAAGGTACACCTTAACTACAGGTATACCTTTCCTACGTGTGTTCTCCAAACTATACCTTAGGATATTGCTTAAGGTAAACCTTCTTAAGTGCGACCTTAGCAGGTGCTGTCCATGGTGGAGGTGCTGAATAGGTTGATATCGATGCCTCGGTGATCGATTGTGCGCTCTTTCCTTCACAGCGGTATAGGTAAAGTATTGAGAAAACAATGTTTTTTTTTTTTTTCATAAAGAAGCGTTTTAGAAATAGTACAAACTGCATTTATAGGGGCTCATTGAAATATGTACATGCAGAAATACATGTGTATGTGTTTCAACTTATTCTCATCATTTTGCGTACGAATAACACGACTTTGCAATAGCGTGTAATGCATAAGCCAAAGTCGAATAAGAGAGAGGATGCGTATAAATACCACGCATCATCTTTTATATAGATGATATAAAAGATGATGCGTGGTATTTGTATGCATCCTCTCTCCATTGAAGTTAATGGGAAGGATTGGCGTATCATATGCACGCAAAATTGGACTTTGGCGTATGCATTACACACTATTACTCTCCGCGCACGGCGCCGTCTTTGATTTAAAACAAGTACTCACTGTCTCGCTGCCATAGCTATAAAGTTTGTGTAAACTCATCTTTCTTTATATAGACTCATAGCCTTTTCTGTCAAATGGTTTGCCCGCTGATGTGCCTCGAAATAGTAATTAAAAAAAGCTAACAACCATGGAAACTTTATTAATGAAAACACTTCCATACACTGGCCAGAGGAGAACTGGTCCCCCGACTGAGCCTGGTTTCTCTCAAGGTTTTTTCTCCATTTCTGTCACCTGTGGAGTTTTGGTTCCTTGCCGCTGTCGCCTCTGGCTTGCTTAGTTGGGGGACACTTTCCAGCCATATCGTATACTATTTGAACTGAACTGGATGATGATATCACTGAATTCATTGATGAACTGCCTTTTACTGAAAATTGATTGTTTACAATAATGCGTTACTTACACACTATTGTTCTGTTTAAATACTGTGCAGTTGCTTTGACCCAATCTGTATTGTTAAAAGCGCTATATAAATAAAGGTGACTTGACTTGACACTGGGTGTAGGCTATAACAACTTAAGTATTTTATGTGTAAAATTTTAAAGTAAAGTAAAAAATGCAATTTTAATACTAAATCAGATTTTATATTAAATGTTCATATAAAATTTTCTATTTGTAATTAAACTGCGATGTAAAAAAGCTTTTTGCGTGGTGCCCACTAGCGGTATGAACCGTCAGCAGCGGTAAGGTATAGCTAAGAGCGCTCCAGACCAACCTTACGAACGTATGACTTACAGAAGGTATACTTAACAAAGAAGGTTTCTGAAAACACATATTAACGATAAGGTACTTCTTAAGGTACAACATAAGAACGACGTAGCGTTAAGGTGGTTTCGGAGAACCCAGCCCAGGCCTGTCTGACACAAATGTATTTTGTGTTAGATGAATGATGTACTGTAATTATGAAGAGTGATGGATTGGAAATACTTTTATACTTTGCCCTATAAAACACTGGATCATTCCTGGTATCCAGTAACATTTTGGCTTCATAACTTTTGCGAAATTTTATGTATTTAGCATTCAACTAAAATAGTGACAAGTTAATCCAGTAGGAGTACATATTGGCCAAAAATAATAATTAAAGGTAGATTGTTCAGACACTGGCTGTGAAAGTATTCCACAATGTTTGGGACATATACATAGTTATCACAAAATGTAAATAATGTAAATGTTAAACAATCATGAGCTTTTCTTGGATGGTATATGCCCTGTATGCCATGAAGGATCTGAGGATCTTCAAATGCAAACTGTGTGTATGTGTTGCTTCAAGATAGAAGTTTTTGCCCCCTTCCTGTTTTTTTTTTTTTTTTTTTTTGGTATATTTTGTCACACTTGAATGATTCCGATAACAAAGATAACCTGAGTAAATACAAAATGCAGTTTTGCAGAGTTGTGGACTCGAGTCAATGACTCGAGACTCGACTCGGACTCGAGTCACAAATTTGATGACTTGTGACTTGACTTGACATAATCAAAGATGACTTGTGACTCGACTTAGACTTTGACAGCAATGACTCGAGACATGACTTGGACTTGAACCCTGTGACTCGGCAAGTCTTCTAAAGAAAAACTTCGGACAGTTCTGGGCTGCGTTTCCCAAAAGCATCGTAAGCCTAAGAAGTTCGTAAAAATGATCGTACGATTGATCTTAATATTACGGTCTGTTTCCCAAAAACATCGTAACTTAAGTAGCACTTGAAAATCTTCGTAGATTTACGAGTGCTCTGGTGTAATCGTAAAGCCTTAAGTGCATCGTAAGGGGACAGAGTTATGAGGGCACCTGCTGGACAACCGGCAAATTGCACCTAAAATGCACTTCTCTTCAAAGTAATTTTTCATTTTATTGGTAAGTATATATTTATTCATTTCTATTTTCTACTCATTACACAATTCAATATAGAAATGATAAATAAATAAAATAAAATTACATAATAAATGTTAGAATGAAAAAAAATGTTTTAATTTAGTTTTTCAGGCTGTGATAATATTCACATGTCACACACTGATTGTCATCTATTTCACTAATTGCAGAAGGCCCCACTTGAAGAAACTGAATCACTGATTTTAAAAATTGCATTAATTATCTCTTCCCTGAATTTATTCTCTTGTTAGGTTCATAATGGTCAAAGGTTGTCCTTTTATAAATGTATATGAAGAGTACATTTATATAAAACAGTGCTGATAAAGCATGTGCACATTAAACATTTTTCTGCACCTATATCGATAGGCTAATAGATAGGCCCTAATACTATATTGCCACACACACCCTCAAGACTCAAGCTGTAGTAAAATATATACCCCTCTTTTCACAGACAAGGCTTAAGCCTAGTCCAGACTAAAATGCAAGTCTGAGCTTTTTTTACTGAAGGACACTTGCACTGACTGATCTTAAAATATATCAGTCCCTTTGTTTTGTCTCAAGATGGACACCAGTAATGTTTTTTCCTAAGGCACATTTATAAAAAAAAATACTTAAATCTAATTGAACTAGATTTCAAGATGGTAAGTGTCTGTCAATAGGAGGTAAACCTAGGAGGTTTTTGTAGCTCCACCTATTTTTTGAATTTTCAATATTCGCCCGTAGATGTAACGCAATTTAAACTGCCTCACAAACGAAAGTGATATTGAGTGAAACTAAACGTTTTCTTTCTGGAATTTGAGTTATGATATGCATTTCTATTAAAATACGAATTATGGTTTCTTACTAATTATAAAACGGTTAGTTCCATTCCTCAATTCTGATTGGTCAGCAGCTGTGTCGTATTCATGATACGGCACGGCTATGACCGCTTCACTCAACGGTTTTGTGGTTTTGCAACCACCCTTAGCAACGTAAACAAAGCTTTAGCAGTTAGGGACTACTTTTTACAGCGGAAAGCAATTAATGATTTTACTTTATGAAAATGTACAACCTAATATATATATATAAATTAATATATATTTCGATATTAATATTTTTATTGTGTGGTAACCGTTTTATAAAAGCAATAAGGTACTTGAGGCCTTGCTGTATCGTGAATAAATCACGGCTGAAGGGGTTGCAGGCACAACGCCCTTCAGCCGTGATTTATTCATGATACAGCACCGCCTCTCGTACCTTATTGCTTAATTACATATCACCCACTTTGTTCCCATATTGTTCGAAATGTTACATTTAATAACATTGCATGATCCCTATTTGTGATATTGAGCATACGCAACGATCGTGCAATCTGCTGGTCCTTTGTTTACTTAATTATTTACAAATATAACCAGCACACAGTTACTTCATGCATGTTAACATATATACCTTGTAACTGTATGTTTGCGTTTTCCTGATATAATTTACAACTGTGTAATTTAAATCTCTTCTGTTTGTTATAGACCACACTTGTGGGCAGTAACATATACAACCATCTTTTGATTAAACAAATCGAACTGGAACTTCCTCTCGTGTTTCTCTTACCGGAAACACACACCTCCATCTTGACTGCACTACACCTGAACCCACTATGCGTATCATACGCTTGTATATACCTATAACTCACCTAATGAGCTTATGGTTGCCATCCAGATGCCATAAAGAATTTGGCCCTGCAACTCGATATGTCCGCCTGTGCAGTCTGGAAGACATGGCTCTGCATGCAGCCCCTTCTGGGTTGGTCCGGAGCATACTTTGATGAACACGCCTCCTTTGTACCAGTAGGCCTTCTCCAAAAAGTCGTGCTCGTACAGCCTCTGGACCAAGTGAATCATTATTGGAGACCACCTGTTTAACTCTTTCATCCAACTCGGCATCAGAGATGTTTGTGAAACGACCACGCAGAGAAAGATTGAATGATCTGTGAAGGCCAACAAACATTTGAAGTTAATATTAAGTGTAACACTGAAGTCAGGCTGACAAATATCATTGTGGGTCATTCTGTGACAACTCAATAGCTTAATTTTTTTTTTAATTACAGGGGGTAAAATGACTTCACAAAGATGGTAACCGTAACTGGTCTGTAACTCAAAAAGTTTTAGTTAACCTTTTAGATACTGAGTTTTAAGTTTTAACAAACTTTTCTTCTGCATTTTAGGGCCTGATATGGTTAAGTTCTAGAGCTATTGGGATCTCAATAAGGCTCCAAGAGTAAACTGTTAAATAGTGCACATTTTCAGTGGGCAAAAATCTAATGTCTTTGGAAGCAAGCTTCATATTAATTTTGATTATCCAGTATGATTTTTTATTATTATTTTTTACTCTCTAAAATGAAAGTAGCCATAAACTTTCATTATATGAATCACAGAGGACCACCGTTTCAGTTAAAAAGTGTTGTTTTCTGTTCTATTTAAGTAAAAACAGTCACTCCCATCTTGGTTGGCATGTAGAAGTTAGTAAATTAACTGAAAGTTTTAATTTTTAGGTTAACTATCCTTTTAAGTTTTTGAACAATCGAAAAGATGGCTTTCAGAAGGCGGAAAAAAAAGACAACAACTATTATTAATTAAAATTTATAAATTGTTACATAGTACACATTTTCAGTGTTCAAAAACCAAATGTGGGTCACTTTGTATAAAGATGATATCTATATACTGTCTTTCTTTTAAAGAGAAATGTCTGAAGAACGCAGTGTTGAAAACTTCTTTGTCAAAACAACTGCTTAGAACATACCAGTGTACCATTAATATTATTTTTTCTAAAGTTTGCAATATGATTGTGCGGTTTCTAAGAAATTTAGTTTATAAGAATATTTTTATGGTTTAGACCCTGAGATATTGGATTCTTAGAACAGCTACATGCCCAAATTGTTGAATCCTACCATTTTTAATAGTCAAATGAGATTTTCCTGTTTATCTAGTCATAAATAATATAGAATCTTATGCATATACTACTAAGAATTTACGTGCCTCAACATGACAATTCAATTGTAGTTTAGATAAAAGGAAACAAGCTACAATTCTAGTTTCAACATCATTCATTCTTTAGATACTCCCCTTTAAATACAATCTAAGTGGTTTACAAAGTGATGAACATTTGGTTTTCAACCACTGAAAATGTGTGTAATTTAACAATTCACTCTCTGAACCATTTCTAGATTTCAATATCAAAGGCTAAGATATCTTTATTGCTTCTTGAATTGCAGGCATGCAAACTTTGGAGGTAAACAAACAAAAATTATATCACAAAAATGATATTTCCCTATTTTTTTGAATGGTCACCATTAAAACAATGTAACAAATGTGTCTAAAAATCAACAGACTATATGAAATGACCTACCAATCTCTGTGCAAAAATAATGATGCTTTCTAAAGTGGATTACCCAGAAAAAACCTGAGCTGGGTAAGTTTCTGAAATTTGGTTGATTTGACATGGAATCAACCATGTGCAATTAAAGGGGTCCTATTATGTTTTTTCCCTTTTTGAATTTTAGCCAGTGTGTGGTGTGTATGTTTGGGCATAAAAAACATATACAAAGTTACAAATCTCAAAGTCCACTTCAAAGGGATTTATTCATTTATTTTTTTAAATTACCTTTTCAAGAACTATAATGAACCTTTGGACTACATTTTTTTCTGCATGCTATGATGTCACAACATAAATCCGGCCAACGGAAATTCAAATAGTTTCCGGGTGGGGGATTCACCTAACTTTAGCGATGTATTATGGACAACTGCTTCTGGGATGCTTCAGCGAGCCGCAGGTCGACTCATATAACGAAAGCTTTGACTAAATTGTCCGCGAATTTCTCCAGGAGCAGGGCTGGAGCCGTGGCGTTGACGTGTGCCGTGTAGAGGGTTGAAGCACATGCAAACACTACTGTAGCATTTTATTTACTCATCCTCAATGCAACCTAGGTGTATATGACTTTCTGCTTTCAGACGAATGCAATCGGAGTTATATTAAAAAATATGGCACTCCCAAGCTTTACAATGGCATAGATTGAACGGCATAGACAAGTGTTTCTCTCCATCAGTCCAAAACAAGTCCATCCATAATAAAAAAAAAGTGTCTCACATGGCTCCGGGAGGGTCAGTAAAGCCTCCTTTAGCGATCCTATGTGTTCTTGTAAGGAAAATATCCATATTTAAAACGTAAGATTCACTTTAATCTAGTTTGCAGCTTTAGTAAGGGGTGTGGCAGCACTGAACGCAGTCTAAGCTGTTGGCCAATTGCAACACAGTGGGACTGCTAAACAATCATAACACATTTGGTTTTTCGGAAGGTGGAACCTGGAACTAATCGAGCCATTTGTGCCAGCCTGGAAATAAACCATTGTTGTAATGTTAATTATTTGAAAAATTGCGTGTTTTTCGAACCACCAATCATGAGAGCATGTTCTATCTAGTGCACCCCCAAAACTAAAAGACTTTATAAAAGAGCATAATAGGACCCCTTTAAACAAATATATGAAAATACATGCAAAGAAAAATGGATAATTACCTAAGGCGTCGTTTCACAGTGCGACGTGAAGTACCTAGTATGTCTGCAATCTGAGGTATTGTAAATTTGAGTGACAATAAAAATTGCAGTTGCTCTGCAGTGATGCAGTACTTTGGACACCCAGTATGTCCTCGAACACGTGGTGCTTGATAACCAAAGGAAGCTGCAACAGAAAACAATAAATCAGATATAACAATAATTCACATTATCCAAGTAAGGCTGTTTTTAACTCTGTTACAACTGCATGATTTATCTCTTTTGACTTTACAATGTAGGTAGGTTCATTAAACATTAGAACCTCTAATACAAAACCACACTTCTTTCTGCATCTATGAGTTTTCCAACACAGTCCAGTCTACCCATTTCTGCATTGTGAAAAACAACTCAAAACATATCACAAGATTGTTGTTGTTGCCGAACATCAGTCACAAACTCGCCAATTAAGATTAGCAGTTCGTTAGTTAATTCGGATTCAACAAGTCTCCCTCTTGTCCATTCAAGGCTCCGTGCCATTGTTTCCATTCTAGATATAATGCAACAAGAAAATAAGGTAATCAATGCATAGATTACTTGAATTGAAGTGAAATACAAAAATGCTTTGACTGGGGGTGATATTTTGTAATCTTCAGTTGACTTGTAGTTTAACTTGTCATTTATAAACAGAGACCATGTTCACAAAACATTTTATCTTACTAACAGCAGTACAGTTTCCTCGTAAAACCTATTCACAAAGCTGATGAGACAGACTTGTACTAAGGAATGGGGGAAAATTAGAAGAAAGGATAAGGTTGACCTCTTTGCTACTGATGATGTCATTAAGCTTACTAACTACACCCACAGTTTTTGGCTGAGAGGGAAAGGGTATCTGTCAGTAATTTATTTACAGAAATATTGTAGACCAAGGTATCAAGTTGTCATATTCAAATAAATATTTTACAAATGGTGCCATGTTCAAATAAAGGTTTAAAAAAATGTTATAATATTTCAATAAAGATTATAAAATGTAGGTTAAGTATCACTAATTATCACTAATAATGTAAGGCCCAGTTTCACAGACTATTTGTGGATTGGTCTCAATTAGGGCAGGCCGGTGTTCTGAAATATTCGGTGCCTGAGATTTTCTGTGACACTGGGCGGAGCTAACATGAATATTCATTAGTTTCCTGTTTCATGTTAAAGCGCCACTAAAATTTTTAGTGCTCCTTGGACCATATAAACTGTTTTCGTTACTGTAAATAAATTTAATTTCAGCGTCGGACTAATTTAAGTTTTTTATTCCTTTAATTTTTTATTCCTTTAGATTGTTGATTTCATTCGTAGATTGTGTGCTGTAAGTTTGATTTGATATGACCTGAATAAAATGGCTTCATTTTAATATGTTGTATATACACTCACTGAAAATAATACTTGACATAGATATTATGCTTTTAATATGATTTAATTTAAGGACATGTTCTAACTAATGAGCCAACAGGCATTTATAGGACAGCGTTTTAGTGCCACGTAAAACAAATCTAAGATTACAAGATTAAGGTCGTAATATTTTGAGAATAAAGACAAAGTACTACGAGAATGAAGTCGAAATACTATGAGAATAAAGTCGAAATATTACAAGAATAAAGTCGAAATACTACGAGAATAAAGTCGAAATACTACGAGAATAAAGTTGAAATATTACAAGAATAAAGTCGAAATACTACGAGAATAAAGTCGAAATATTACAAGAATAAAGTCGAAATACTACGAGAATAAAGCCAAAATATTACAAGAATAAAGTCGAAATACTACGAGAATAAAGTCGAAATATTACAAGAATAAAGTCGAAATACTACGAGAATAAAGTCGAAATATTACAAGAATAAAGTCGAAATACTACGAGAATAAAGTCAAAATATTACAAGAATAAAGTCGAAATACTACGAGAATAAAGTCAAAATATTACAAGAATAAAGTCGAAATACAAAAATAAAGTTGAAATATTACGATAATAAAGCCGGAATATTACGAGAATAGAGTCGAAATGTTTCAAGAATTTAAATCATAGAAATTAAAGTTATAACTCAGTTAAATTTAGAGTAGGCTATAGCCTATTTTGCGCATGCAAAGGCCCGGATTGATGCCTCCGAGTGGCCGCATCATTTTACCGGGATGAGGAAGAGCCAATTTTACTGACTTGCGAAAACAGCTTAATATCAAAAATATTTGATATTTATTAATAGACTGAACAGGACCAACTTTTTATTCAGCTCATACACCCATTGGACATTCCTTTGGGGGGCGCTAGCTCTCTTATTTGAATATTTTAATACACTACAAATATATACACTACAAAAAAAAATCCTTTTCTTACTTAGACTTTTTGTTTTGTTTTCAGCCAAAATATCTAACAATTTTTAAATCAAGAAGGATATTCTAGTAAAAAAAAATGGTCTTGTTTTTAGAAAGAACAAGTCGAAATTAAATGAGTTTTTGCTTAGAAAAAGCAAAATAATCTGCCATTGGGGTAAGCAAATAATCAAGACTCAAGCAAGTAAGAAAAACGTTTTTTTTTTTTTTTTTTTGCAGTGTATGTGGGATTATTAGCAGAAATATATTGTGTCATACTCATGGGGACAGTATGCTGGGAAATAATATGTCTTAGATGGCATTCGTTGTTTGTAATATAAAACATTTCTAATATAAAGTCTCATCTTTCAAAATCTTTGAAAATTCTTATCAAAATACAATACATAACTTCAACCAGACTTTAATATTAAATTAATGGTTCTATTAATGTTTCTCTTTTTCATGAATTTATTAATGGTGAAGTCAGAATCCATGCTTTTATTTCAAAATGTTCTACAATTCTACAGTACAAGCTTACGTTACTTCAAATTAACTTCATATATATACGGAGGATGATAATCATTTGCTTTCTTGATTGTATTAAATGCCAACTAAAGTGCAAATTAATATAGCCCATGCTACATTTTAATTAATTTTTACTCTGTGAATAAAGTAAAAATCAGCAAGTAAAATATCTTAATTTATTTAACAGCTGAACCAGCAATAAAAGGAATGTTGTACATGATTGATCACAAATCAAACTTTATTATGCCAAATCAAATGCATAAGTATATATTGTACAACTCAAATCAAATCAAGCCATTTAAAACGCACTCAAATGTAAAACCGAAGTAGGGTAAATGACAAAAAGACGAGAGTTGTTGGCTTGATTAGCCTATTGTAACGGGTGAATAAGCAAAGGGAAGCAAAAGCAGTGTAAACCAGTTTATTGTAGAGATGATGATGATGATACAAACAGAATGAGTGAAAGTCTCTCGGTTGGGTGAGGCAGGGGCAAGATGGTGCTGGTGATGTAAGGTGAAGATCCAGGTGACGGTGAAACACACAAACGAGACACGGTCACAATAATCCCACGAAGACGATCACATACACATCCAGACTGACACGAACTCCACGAACACGAACTCCAGGGAACACGAACAGCACAGTGACAGAGAACTAGAAGAATCATCTGACGGGGAAACAGAGGAATGAGTGAGTTTATGTAGAGACCGTAAATGAGTGGCACCTGGTGAGTGTAACGATCGGCAGCTGCGCTGATGAGCATGACGTACACAACAGTCACACACACACATCACGGGACCTGAGAACACAGCGGATGTGTGAACCGTGACAGTACCCCCTCCCCTAGGAACGTCCCCTGACGTTCCCAGCCATCTGTACCTGTTGATTAAAGTCATCAATAAGGGAGTGATCCAGGATGTCTCTGGCAGGCACCCAACTTCTCTCCTCCGGACCGTAACCTTCCCAGTCCACCAAGTACTGAAATCCGCGTCCCCTTCGCCTAGAGTCCAGAATACGGTTGACCGAATAGGTAGGCTCCCCGTCTACGAGCCGCGGCGGTGGGGGAACCGGGGTGGGCGGATTAATGCGTGCAAAAAACACGGGCTTAATTTTGGAAACATGAAACACGGGATGAATTCTCCTGTACACTGGAGGGAGATTGAGGCGGACTGCCACCGGACTAATGATTTTGGTGACAGCAAACGGGCCAATAAATTTGGGAGCCAGTTTATTCGACACGGATCGGAGAGGAATGTTTTTTGTAGAAAGCCACACTTTAGAACCGACGACGTATACGGGAGGCCTAGACCGGTGGCGATCGGCTTTGGCCTTGGTGCGCGCTCCCACCTGGACTAGAGTCTCTCGGGCTCTAGTCCAGGTACGATGGCACCTCTGGACGAAGGCGTGAGCGGAGGGGACCGCGACTTCGGATTCCAGACTGGGAAAAATAGGTGGCTGGTACCCTATGCTACATTCAAATGGGGATAGGCCCGTGGAAGATACTGGCAACGAATTGTGGGCGTACTCCACCATAGAAAGTTGTTGGCTCCAGGAGGAAGGATTTCTGGTGACCATACATCGTAATGCTCTCTCCAAATCTTGGTTGGCTCTCTCAGTTTGCCCATTGCTTTGAGGATGGAACCCCGAAGAGAGACTAACAGTGGCCCCCAGAAGTCTACAAAACTCTCGCCAAAATTTGGACACAAATTGGGGTCCTCTGTCGGAGACCACGTCTGTCGGGAGGCCATGTAACCGAAAGACGTGGTCCACGACTGCCAACGCTGTCTCCTTGGCTGACGGTAATTTGGGCAAGGGAATGAAATGAACCGCCTTCGAGAATCGGTCCACCACGGTCAAAACTACCGTGTTACCCTGGGAGGGTGGGAGGGCGGTAACAAAATCTAGTGCGATATGGGACCAGGGTCTCGAAGGGATTGGCAGCGGTTGGAGGAGCCCATCTGGGGGTCTGTTAGAAGTCTTACCAGTGGCACAAACTGAGCAAGCCAAAACAAAACTGCGAACATCACGAGCCATAAGTGGCCACCAAAATCTTTGTTTAACCAAATGTAAGGTGCGACTTACCCCTGGATGACAAGCCACATTGGAACAATGTCCCCACTGGATAACTTCGGACCGTAGACTGTCTGGCACAAACAAACGGTTAGGTGGGCAACCGGCCGGAGGCGTTACCCCATGTAAGGCTGTCTTAACCTTCGATTCGACCTCCCAATTGAGGGCAGAGACAATAAGTGTCTCAGGAAAAATACCCTCGGGAGTAGACGGGCGATCGGAGCGGTCAAAAATACGTGACAAAGAATCGGGTTTGATATTTTTGGAACCCGGGCGGTACGAGAGAGTAAAATCAAAACGTCCGAAGAAAAGAGCCCACCGAGCCTGCCTAGAGTTCAGTCTTTTAGCGGTTCTGATATATTCCAGGTTCTTATGATCTGTCCAAACGATAAAAGGTACCCCCGACCCTTCTAACCAGTGGCGCCATTCCTCCAATGCTAGCTTGACTGCCAACAACTCTCTGTTACCAATATCATAATTTGTTTCGGCTGGCGACATGCGATGTGAAAAAAACGCGCAGGGATGCATCTTGTCGTCCGCGGGTGAGCGCTGTGAGAGCACCGCACCTACCCCCACCTCTGACGCATCGACCTCCACCACGAACTGACGTGATGGATCAGGGGTTACCAGGATGGGAGCCGAAACAAAGCGGCTTTTGAGGTTGGCAAACGCAGCCTCGGCTGCGTCTGACCACCTGAACGTCGTTCTGGGGGAGGTCAAGGCAGTCAGAGGTGCGGCTAGTTGGCTGAAGTTGCGAATGAAACGCCGGTAGAAATTGGCAAACCCCAGAAACCTCTGTAGGGCCTTACGGGAATCTGGGCTTGGCCAATCCACCACAGCCTTAACCTTCTCGGGATCCATGCGCATACCCTCAGACGACACGATGTACCCTAAGAAAGGAACAGACTGTGCATGAAAATCGCATTTCTCCGCCTTGACAAAAAGCCCATTCTCTAGCAGCCTCTGAAGCACTCGTCTGACGTGTTGCACATGTTCCTGGAGAGAAGAAGAAAAAATCAATATGTCGTCCAGGTAGACATATATGAACTGATCTACCATATCTCGCAACACGTCATTCACGAGTGCCTGAAAGACCCCTGGGGAGTTGGACAAGCCGAAGGGCATGACCAAGTATTCAAAGTGCCCCCTGGGGGTGTTGAAGGCGGTCTTCCATTCATCACCCCTCCTGATGCGGACCAAATGATAAGCATTCCTTAAA
This sequence comes from Garra rufa, assembly GCF_049309525.1. Classification (NCBI taxonomy): domain Eukaryota; kingdom Metazoa; phylum Chordata; class Actinopteri; order Cypriniformes; family Cyprinidae; genus Garra; species Garra rufa. Next base: position 16,961,199 of record NC_133372.1, read on the forward strand.
TCCAATTTTGTAAAGACCGACGCTCCCTGCAACCTCTCAAAGGCTGAAGATATTAACGGCAAAGGATAAGTATTCTTTACCGTAATATTGTTCAGCCCTCGGTAATCAATACAAGGCCGCAGAGATCCGTCTTTCTTCCCCACAAAAAAGAACCCCGCCCCCGCTGGTGAAGAGGAGGGGCGAATGAACCCCGCTGCTAGAGAATCAGAAATATATTTCTCCATAGCCTCTCTCTCAGGAACTGAGAGTGAATAAAGTTTGCCCTTAGGCGGAGACGTACCTGGCAGTAACTCTATAGCACAGTCATAGGGACGATGAGGAGGGAGAGAAGCAGCCCGAGACTTACTGAACACTTCCTTCAGGTCGAGGTACTCCGCGGGCACGTTACACAGATCCGCTGCCTTCTCCTGAAACACAGAGCTAGAAACAGACGGACAAGCAGACACAAGACAAGATTCATAACACTTAATGCTCCACTCAGACACAGATTTAAGCTGCCAATCGATACGGGGATTATGCTTGGTGAACCAGGGGTGTCCTAAGACAATGGGTGCATGGGGGGAGTCCAAAATGTAAAATGGAATACTCTCACTGTGGTTGCCAGACACAGTGAGAGTTATGGAATCAGTGATGAGGGTGATGTCAGGAAGGGACTGTCCGTTGAGTGCGTGGACGGCAATAATGTCAGTGAGGGGGAGGAGGGGAACTTGATGGTGACGTGCAAAAGTAATGTCCATAAAATTACCCTCAGCTCCCGAATCCAACAGTGCAGAACAGTGAAGAGAACGGTTGGACCATCTTAACCTAACCGGAAGGAGCGTGGAGGTAGCACTGGATGAGGTCTTAGCAGCGGAGATCCCACCCGACAGTAGCCTCGACCTTACTGCCGGGCTGGGCCTTTTACTGGGCATGAAAAAGCAAAATGTCCGGCGGCCCCGCAGTAAAGACAGAGGCCCTGGGATCTCCGCCTCTCCTTCTCCTCCCGGGTAAGCCGAGCTCTACCGACCTGCATGGGCTCGGGATCGTAGACGTGACCGACCGCGCCCTCGCCGCTGGCTCGAGGTGGTCCTCTCTCCACAGGGGGGAGCCGAGCGGGTAACCACCGCCGCTCGGCCCGGGAGAGTCGAGAGTCTACCCGCATGGCCAGACTGATGAGGCCGTCCAGGGTGGCGGGTAGTTCCAGGGCATAAATCTCCTTCTGGACGCGGTCAGCCAACCCATGCAGGAACATGTCCCACTGCGCCTCCTCGTTCCACTGACACTCCGCCGCGAGGGTGCGGAAGTCGATGGAGTAATCCGAGACGGATCTCTCCCCCTGCTTGAGATCCGCCAAGACCCGCGCGGCCTCTCTCCCGGTGACCGCGCGGTCAAACACCCTCTTCATCTCGTCGGCGAGTGTCGTGAACGAGGAACAACAAGGATCCTGATTTTCCCACACCGCCGTTCCCCACAGTGCCGCCCTCCCAGACAGTAAGGTGAGCACGAACGCCACCTTGCTCTCCTCGCTAGTGAACGTACGCGGTTGTAATGCGAAATGCATCGAACACCTAGCGAGGAAAGCTCGGCAGAAGTTCGGCTCACCAGTGTAGATCTCCGGGGTGGGAAGGCGGGGCTCGTACTGTGGGGCTGCGCCAGATGGTGTAGGAAGAACGAGCGGGGCGGGCGGTGTGGGTGGCGCAGCGGGAAGTCGAAGTTGTTGCATCCGTTGGTTGAGCTCGGACACCTGCCCCACAAGAGCTCCAATAGCCTGAGCTTGACCATCCAACCGAGAGACACATGCCTGCATGAATTCCTCCGCAGTGGGTTGAGGTGTGCCTGCTGCTTCCATTGTGGTCAGATGATTCTGTAACGGGTGAATAAGCAAAGGGAAGCAAAAGCAGTGTAAACCAGTTTATTGTAGAGATGATGATGATGATACAAACAGAATGAGTGAAAGTCTCTCGGTTGGGTGAGGCAGGGGCAAGATGGTGCTGGTGATGTAAGGTGAAGATCCAGGTGACGGTGAAACACACAAACGAGACACGGTCACAATAATCCCACGAAGACGATCACATACACATCCAGACTGACACGAACTCCACGAACACGAACTCCAGGGAACACGAACAGCACAGTGACAGAGAACTAGAAGAATCATCTGACGGGGAAACAGAGGAATGAGTGAGTTTATGTAGAGACCGTAAATGAGTGGCACCTGGTGAGTGTAACGATCGGCAGCTGCGCTGATGAGCATGACGTACACAACAGTCACACACACACATCACGGGACCTGAGAACACAGCGGATGTGTGAACCGTGACACCTATATGATGCATATTCTAACGATAAATTTGGATCTGGATTTCTTATGTAATTAATAAATGTCTGGGCACAATAAATATGTATATATATTAGCTCGGAACTGAAATTAAATTACGTTACAGAAAGCTGTATTTTTTTAATCAGGAGCACTAATATTTGAGTGCAACTTTAAGACGAAACTCATGAACAGGAAACTCATGAATATTCATGTTAGCCCCGCCCAGTGTCACAGAAAATCTCAGACACCGAATATTTCAGAACACCGGCAGGGGTGTCAAATGCCAGCCTGCAGAGTTTATTTTCAACTTTGGTTAAACACACAAACCATGCCGTTTTCAAATTAGCCTTAAAGATCTAATTAGCTGGATCAGGTTTTGAGTTTAACACCTCTGAAAAGGGCATTTAGGCCTAAAAAGCTTTTAATTTTTACATGTCTGCTTCTGGTAAAACAATTAGCGGAACCTAATAACGCACAAACAAAATAAGCAGGCTTTTAATAAGGATCGCTAATGTGTCGTCATCATGACGTATTCTCAGTGGGGAACGCAAAGCATTTTGGGAATCCGCGGCACAAATTAGGCGCCAGACTTGATTGCATGGAGGGAAGAGTTCAAGATGCCGTCTACCTGCTGTGTTATATACTGCAATAGTCGTTCTCACGATAGAAGTGGCTTAAAGCTTAAGAACGGAATATGCTTTTATCGTTTTCCAGCGTGGAAAAATTAATTTACAAGCCATGTCTTAGAGGTGACAAAAAGGCGACGAATGGCATGGATAACCGCAGTAAGGAGACCCAAATTGTTTCTGTGATCAAAGCTGAATTTTCAGCATCATTACTCCAGTCTTCAGTGTCACACTATCCTTCAGAAATCACTCTAATATGACGATCTGATGATCAAGAAACATTTATTATTATCAGTGTTGAAGTGAACATCTTTGATGAATAGAAAGTTCAAAAGAACATCATTTATTTTAAATCTAAAGCTTTGTAACATTAAACACTACTGGTCATAAGTTTGGGGTCAGTAAGAATTTTATTTTATTTTTGGGGGAAAGAAATAAAATAAATCAATACTTTTATTCATCAAGTTAAACTGATTAAAAGTTACAGTAAAGACATTTATAATGTTAGAAAATATTCTATTTTAAATAAATGCTGTTCTTTTGAACTTTCTATTCATCAAATAATTTTAATAAAATTTTGTACACAACAGTTTTCAACATTTATAATAATCATAAATGTTTCTTGAGCATCAAATCGTCATATTAAACTGATTTCTGAAAGATCATATGACACTGAAGACTGGAGTAATGATGCTGAAAATTCAGCTTTGATCACAGGAATAAATTAAACTAGAAAACAGCCGTTTTAAATTGGAATAATATTTCACAATATTACTCTTTTTAATTGTTTTTATCAAATAAATGCAGCCTTGGTGAGCAGAAGATACTTCTTTTAAAAACATTAAAGACTTTGCTGGATAAAATTGTGGTTGTGTGCTGTGCTTTGACCAATATGTGTCCAAGTATTGTTGTGAAGCCATCGTGTTAGAATTATACACCATGCTCACATCTAACATGTAAATGTTTTATTTTATTTTATTTTTTTCCCAAAAGATTTTGTAATGTCTCTTCTCACATGTAACGTTAATAATTTTTAGCCATCTCTGTAAATAAAATATACAAAAGACTGAATGAAATTCTGTCTCAATTACATAATTTGAATAGTAGTAACAACCAACTTAATTTCCGTTTCTTTACATATTTAACATTTTAATACATTTAGATCAAAACATTTACATTATAAAGAATCCATAGAAAAGAACTGGAAATGTATGAGGGTAGGTTGTGGGTGATAAGTTACAGACATGTGCAAGCATCGCATTGCCATGACTCTTCTCTGGCTGGTGCGCTGCTGAGCCCCACGCAACTTAAATGGAATCACTGTATAGGACAGTTCTGATTATCGCAACTTCGTGTGTGTATGCACTAACACTTAATATCATATAGTTGTATATATATGGGTGCTGGAAGTTGGGCAACAGTTTGACGTCCCTTGACCAGTCGCTCTGCTCGTAAGTAGTGATGCTCCGATCGATCGGCCACCGATCATGATCGGCCGATTTTGGCTAAAAATAGCTTGATCGGCGAACCCCAAAAGCGCCGATCAAAAAAGCCGATCACTTGACGTAAATTACTCGCGCGACTTTTTCACACGTGCATGCACGGCGCACAGGTAAACAACTGCAGAACGGAGCTTACCAGTGGCAACATGCAACATGAGTACTAAATTCCTTATTCGTTTTGTAAGGGTAGTCTTGTTATTGGGCATGTGACTAAGTTGTGCGTGTACAGAGCGCTGACTGTAGTTTTGGCGGAAAAGTATACTTTCGGTTTCATTCTCTGCTATCTTCAGTGAGTGGTAAATGTGCGTGCTTGAATGTAAATGCATGTATCTTTCTATACCAGTCATATTGCGATAATGTTACTGCTGTGTGTCTGATTGCTGTCATCAGTTCATGTTGTAGTTCAGTTCAAATAGAAAGATTCGAAACTGGGCGCGTGTAATTCACGTGCATATGTTTAGCGCCATTTTATCGCATCGTAATTCTAATGAACGCATATGTTACTGAGGTGAATGTTTATGTTTCCTATATACAGACGGATTCTGATATATCGTACATGTATTTAATTCAGCCTAAACCACATTTTACTACCTTTATCCTACTGTGCAATGCTGGATAATAAAATCCTTACATCATCTTAAAAAGCAGCTACAAGTAACAAACAAAGAACATTTACATTATAAAATAACTTCATCACGTGTTAAGGAGACGTGACCACTCTATGCATGTTTTTACCACGGCAAGTTTCTAAAGCATCCTAGAACCGACTCTGCACTGCATCGCTAAAGTTAGGCGCCTTTTTGACGGATAATAATAATAATCGTCTTGCTATAGTCAAAGGCATCAGCAACAGGCAACTATCGTCGATATACGATCCTGTCGTCTATAACCCTAACTTGGTGGTTCTTCAAGATATTGACTGTAGCCTATTTCTACAGTTTATTATTTTTTTTCAATATTGTTAATTTAGAGTTAGTTTCATTTCTACAAATGGTGCAAACTCTGCTAGATTATAGATAAAAGATTCCCATTCCCCTGCCATTCGTATTTAATTCAGCCTAAACCACATTTTACTACCTTTATCCTAATGACTGTGCAATGCAGTGTGTGTGTGTGTGTGTGTGTGTGTGTGTGTGTGTGTGTGTGTTTGTTCACTTCTCACTGCTGTGTGTGTGCACTTGGATGGGTTAAAAATGCAGAGGGCCAATTTCGAGTATGGGTCACCATACTTGACAATACGTCACAACTTTCACTTTCACTTTCTGTGATCGGCAGTGATCGGCAATCGGCAGATCATGATCTTGGTGATCGGTAATCGGTGATCGGCCCCAAAAATGCTGATCGGAGCATCTCTACTCGTAAGGATCCAGTCCTTTGATTCCCTATATTTTCTCGTCATATCTCGTTTTTGCATAAGGATTTAGTTTTAGGCGGTATGGTCCGACAATGTTTTCTTTAGCCCGCTGCATTTTGTAGGATTATATTCTGTTTTCCACGTTAATCTTTCATTATTTTCATGCCAGATTATAGCCTGCTATGCCAGCCGGGCCAAACATACCCATAATTCTTTGCGTTCTGAAGAGGTTGCCGCCCATTTGGTCACATGTCTTAGCGATCTCTATTAACTGACGAATCATGGCGGCTTGCAAGACATTGTGCAAAAGTGTAAAAAACTAACAATCTTTACCAGCTTGCACATAAGGCAAAAATTATAAAAGTAAACGGTCATTTTAATATGGTTTTAAATTTGTTTTTCGTGACTGTGGGTCCTCTTAACCAAGGAGCTGGTTGTAACGCTAAAACGCTTTGTGAAATGGTCAAAATTTTCGGAGCCACTGCCATTATTTTAAAGATTTTATAATAAATCGGCAAGTTCTGAGCTACATTTAGCCTTAAGATGTTTTGTGAACACGGCCCAAGGCTTCCTAAGATTAAAAAATCAATAAAAAATCACTTACCTCATAAGTACTGCTTCGATAGCATCCTGATCATCGGTTTGAGCCAGACGAGAGCACTCCCGAAATACCCTTTCGCAATCTAAAAGAAACTGTCTCAGTGCCATTAACGTACTGCTGCTATGTAAACCGTCTTCTTCTTCTTCTTCTTCTTCCAATAATACTTTATCGCTTGCCGCCAAAAGTTTTTTGCTCCTCCTTAAAGATAGTCGCGTCAGATGAGGTAAGTGCTCGGTCACAATCTCATGAATAATAACAACAATATGAAGGTGCGCATCAGCACATTAATAGTAATAAAAAGGATTACAAGCTGTTACGGCAGGCAGTGTCAACGTGACATCACCCATTCGTTTCACTTGAATTATTCATGATGTTGTGACCCAAGTACTACGCTGAGCATGCAAGTTTACTTAAGCAGCCATCATGTGCCAGGGACATTGACGGAAAGGTAAAGGACACGGAACAGCAAAAACAACTTAAGGAGAAGCAGCATAAGACACTTTTTTTCAGAAAGTTTAGCTGGAAAATGGCTTAAGGAATCATCCTGGGACCGCACTTTCAGACGAAACAACCAGGCATGCCCATGAAGAGGATAACAAGGTATTATTTCATGAAAAAGCTGTGTTTTAGATACAATTAATTAATTAAATAAGAATAACGCTAATATGGCATAGTATCGTGTTCTGTATTTTAATATTACAATTTATTTATGATTTTACATTGTTAAAAATGTCATTATTAGGCCTACATTTAAATTTATATTTAATTCTGATTTCAGTTATTACTAATACAAGCCACTTTTAATTGATTTCTTTGCACATGTTTGTCCTTAGCATAATTGTTCACATGTCTATGCACCATATAATGTAAGGACACATTCCTTGTCACATGTGGATCAAAGTAGGGGGTTGATGACTTGTTCAATTATTAAATGAATATACATGTTTGTTAAAAATCTCAATTATTTGGTAACAAAAACATTAATACATAAAAACATAACGTTATCAAGTAATTTGAAGATATTAGATAAATATTTCTAATGTATTCCAAATTCTACTCAGGGTTGTGTCAGGCACTTTAACCCTTCTAAGAAGGGGTGACAAAATGTAGGACATGGTAGCAACATAAAGACCTTATTTATAACACCTGCTCATTCGCACAAGCTAATGGTATACATCTCTTCTGTTTTCATTAAAAGATTGAAGACTATGAGGTCTTGAAGTCTACAACACTGCCTGCTCCATCTTCAGCAATGGTGAAAACAGCCAAAACCCAAGGACAGCTTCTCGCAGCACCCCTAATTTCACCACCTTGATACATTTCACACAGACATGTACCTGGAGGGAGCCTTAGACACATAACAGTACACAGGGAGTCTGTTGTATTCTGCCCCTTTTACTTAAAACATCAAGGAACTTCTATTGAGTCTACTTCAAACTTCACACTTTAGCGACTTAGAACAGTTAAGTCTCTGTAATAATGTTATTTATTGTGATTAAATGTGAAAAAGGTGTCGTGTGTGTGAATGTACTGAACTTGGAAAAGCTCAGTGAAACAATACACAAAGATATTTCATCATACTGTTATGAAAAGACTCTTTTTATCCCTTTAACTTATATCTCTACTGTGCGGTTCAGCTAACTTTGATAGAGAATAAATCTATCAAAAGGAAGGGACGAGAGAGCAATCTTTCCACAACTATACTGCCCCATCTCTGTGTCTGTAGTTACAGGTCAATCATCAGATAATAGGATCAAACAAGCAATCAATGAAGTAGGAATAAAACCATGAAGTTGATGCAAATATGTAGAGGGTAAAGAACAGGAATATAGCAAAATAAGAGAAATGCAGAAATGTTTATTTATAATAATTATCCATCATGCATGACTGTATGGTTGATATGTCATTAAAAGACATGGTATAGCATATATATTGCCATACAGCTATATATTATACAGAATATATATATAAATATATATATTTATTAACTTTGTGGACACTGAAGGTTATGAGATGTATCCAAGATACTAATAAAGTTAAAGGAATGTTTATTATTGCAAAATAACTGAAATAGTTCTCCAAATTGAGATTTACCATGGACTGTGTAAAAAAAGAGCTTGAGGCAATATATTAGATGTCTACTAATAAGAATTTTAAGTTAACTATTTTTTTTTCATTACCTCCATTTAGGGGTGAATGTTATAGCGGCTGAATTATGGTTAACAGGATGTTGCTTTTTTATGTGTCAGTAAAGTATAATGACTTAAAAATGACAGTATAAGCATGTATAAAAAAATACAGTTTTGAAAAATGTGTAATTAACCTTTTGTGTAATTAAAAACGAAATATAAAAAATACAATTAAAAATAAAAAAAATGCTTATGTGCTGTAATGTAATTAAATGTAAACCTACTTATGAAAAGATATAAAATTAAAATTCATTAGAAAACAACCACTAGATGGTGCTCAATGCCAGCACAAAATTGCGTGTTAACACGTAATTTCGTGTTAACACGTAATCGCGCGTTAACACGTAATTTCGTGTTAACACGTAGTTACGCGTTAACGCGTTTGTGCAACACGTTTTGGCCCTAACGGCCTTCCATACTAATGAGGCATCTACGTATATATATCTATGGTTTTACCACCCACGGACAATTACGTCAGAATCTAGGAAGTGTGGAATTTATACCCAGACGTGTTGGATGGCGACTCCTGAGGCAGAGTTGGTGTTGAAATGGGAAAGGTTAGAAAATCATGAATAAATATGTTCCATTGCGTTGCTTGCGTATTTATAATAGATCGTTTGATTAAGCTATAGCAAATAAGGAGCGTTACTTTAACGTCATAATGAACATGAAACATGAAAATAGATCATAATCGTGACACCATGTGAAACCATATATTAAGTGCTTTACAAGGGGTCAGAAGCAGACGTGCCAACCTGCAAAAGCTTGTTTAAGGGAAGCAGCATTACTACTTAATTATATTTTAATCTAGGTATATTACAATACATGATTCTTTCATAATGAAACTATAATGTAATATAAATTTCTATGAGTTTGGCCTTGTCACATAGTAGTAGCTACATGAAGAGAGGAGCTCCAGAAATAGGATTTGAAACCACATAAGAATGTATCTTGAAACGAATTGTAAAAATCGTATTTCATGGGATTTATTTATTTTTCTTTCAAAATTAATAAGCATGAATTGATTACATTAGGATATGCACACAAATTGGATTTGGACTGGCAGTCATACACTCTGTAGCCTCAGGCAAATGGTTCGGAGTGACGTCCATTTCATGAACAATTCGTTCTTTGATTCTTTGTGTCGGTTGATTTTGCTGACTTTATTGCTCTGCATATTTTACATGTCTCTCTTAGTTACACCTGACTCAGATAACCAGCTGGTTAGAAGAGAACTACGTGCATGAATTGTGTTCCGATTAATATGATCCCTACAAATCTGTTGAGGTTTACTTCACCTTGGAACATTCATTCATGAATTCATTCAGGCTGGGATTGGAAAAATTATTCTATGGCATAGCCCATAGAAAAACAGCAACACTTCCTGTTCCTATCATTGTTGGCGCCCATGGTGGATAGCCTTTCCTTGGTTACTGCTGTAAGCAGCCCTGGTGGAAAAAAAAAAACAGCATATGCTGACCAGCACATGACCAGTTAAGGACCAGCTTAAACCAGCATCAAAACATACCTAACCAGCACTCCAGCATCAAAACTACCTAACCGGCATATGCTGTTTTTTTCACCAGGGAGAGCAGCGCTGGGCTTATAAATACTACTTTATATGGACGTAGGAGAGTTGATTAAGATTAGTTTATTCACTTTATATACTTTAGATATGCAGATTGCAGAACATTGACTTAAACATTATTTTGTGCTTTAAAAGAGTTCCTCTATGCATATGTAATGTTGCTGTTTGTGCATAAAGAAGGTCTGCAAAGTTACCAAGCAGAAAGGCCATTTCAAAGGAAGTTATTCTTTATTTGTAAGCGCTGTCTCTGAGCTCCTCAAATGCCTTGATTGTAGTCTTTAGATTTATCTTCACAGGTAAATTCTGGGCACACCTGAGACTTATGTCCTGTAAAAAGGGTCATAATATAACCCTTTTAACAATATAATTGCATACATGTCACTTCATTGTGGGATTACGTAAATTGATGACTCAGATATTTGAAATAGTTCATTTAAATGAAAGAACCAGGTTGTGGAAAAGATGCACTTTGCTGTTTGCCTGAGGCTATGGATTAAAGAAAATAACGCTCAGTTTCTTGCACAGACCGATCTTAATTCACTTAATTCAAAACTGTCTGTTCACTTGCTGGCTAATTTATCCCACACCTTGACAAGTGCCATTATAATGATGTAATCAATGTTATTCACTTCACCTGTCAGTGGTATTAATGTTGAGGCTGATCAGTGTATAGTGGATAGGGAGAGATTCAGGGTAAATATGCTTTCTGTCGATCAGTGTCGTAGTAACCTCTGCAGCACAAACAGAGTAGTGTTTGTTGGATTTTTTTTTTCTGCATTTATTTGATCAGCAATGTCAACAATGCAGTAAAATTCTAAAATATTAATACAATTTAAAATGTGTATTCTGTTGAATATATTATAAAATGTAATTTATTTCTGTGATGCAAAGCTGCATTTTTTAGCATCATTACTCCAGTCCTCAGTGTCACATTATCCTTCAGAAATCATTGTAATATGCTGATTTGTTGCTCAAAAACATTTCTGATGATTATCAATTTTGAAAAAAAGTTTTGTTGCTTTATATTTTGTGGAAATCACATTATTATTCAAAAGTGTGGGGTAAGTAAGAAAAAAATAATTACCTAATTAAGTAAATAGTAGTAGCCGTTGTACTTGCATGAAACAAAATGTACTTACCATGTAACTAAGTTATGGAACAGCCTGTAATTACAGTTTGTAATTATGTAAATGTAATAGGCAGCTACTGTTACACATGAAGGTAAATCAGTAGCTAAACTCAAGAGCTTATTGATCTGAATGTGAGAACCTGTCTTATTAATATTTGTATTTGTAAGTTGAAATTTGCATACAGCTCAGATCTGAAAAGCTGAATCTTCGATTTGCACACACAGACAGTAATTAAAACACCTGTGTTTTGAATTTGAAGTTGCAAATTAATAGCTACAAATGATATTCACATACAAATATGTAAGACATTTTAGCTTTTGCACTTTAGTTTTGCTGTACAAGTCGGCACTTACAACCTCTCAGATCTGGCAGTACAACTTCAAATCCTAGCGCTTTGACTTTTGCTACTCCTTTTGCGCTATTCCTGTTGCAAAACTCACTTGTGCACTTGTAAATGCAGACTTGAGAGAGCAGAGCTGGGGGCAGGGCTTCTGTGTGAATGAAGACATTTTATTGGTCGATGCCTGACCAATGAACAACGCCAGCCATCGCAACTTGCAGTGCAGAAAGAATTTTTTTTTTTTTATGCATATGTATTAGTTATTTGTAGGGATGTAACGGTATTGTAAATACCGTCGTACCGCAATAACACATTTTTTCGATACTATCGTGGTCGCATGACTCGATAAAACAATAGGTCTTCTGAGAAAAGTTTGCTCAGGCGAATGGAGCGAACGGGAGGTAGCGGGAACTACATTTCCCATCAGCCCAGGCGTGGCCATCATCTATTGCGGTCTGTTGTCGCTAGAGACTGTAGCAGCAATGAACAGAGATGGAAATGGTCTAACCTGCTCCGTCTGAAGTGCGTATGCGTTACATATTCTTTTCAGCACCCATGTTAACGGATTGGAGCGTTCACACTGCACGCGGTTGCTGTCCGGCAGTACGTCCTAGAAGCGGTGCCTTTGCAGCAGCGCAGCGATCGTTTCGGCACCGTGACCGAGTCTATTTTTGGCTGCGCTGTCTGCGCTGAATTAATGTTACAGTGCATTGTTCGCTGTAAAAATTAACATGGATTGACACGGAAATGTACCATAAATGCATATAAATTTCACAGTCAACACGTGGCTTTTTGGCTAGGTTTAAAATAAGGAAAGGTGCCGTTTTAAATAAACTAGGCAACATAATAGATGCACTTGTCCAGGTAGAAAAGTTTTTTAAGGATTGTTTTTAATAAAGATTTAATGCGAAAGAAAGGCATTAGAGCCTACTGCACTGCAAAAAAATGCTTTTCTTACTTAGAATTTTGTCTTGTTTCCAGCCAAAATATCTAAATATTATTAAATCAAGAAGGATTTTCTAGACAAGTAAAAATTATTGTCTTGTTTTTAGTATAACCAGTCAAAATTAAGTGAGTTTTTGTTTAAAACAAGCTAAATAATCTGTCAATGGGGTAAGAAAAAAAATCTTATTTCAAGCAGACAACTAGATTCAGACAACTCATTCAGCTAAACTGATTTGACTGTTTTTTACATGCTTTAATAATTTTGTGTTACTAAATAGTTACTAAAGTTTCTGTTTCAAAGTTTACAGATAGATGGCAAATGTGTATGCCATTGATATGTTCAGTGTTCATGTAAACTGTTTAATAAACACTTCTGGCACTTTTTTCGTGTCTCTTCATTAGTTTTGTTTTTCCTGTAAATGATTCAATAAACACCGTACCGTGCCATTCATACCGAGGTATTACCGTACCGTGAAGTTTTGATACCGTTACATCCCTAGTTATTTGTAAAACACTGCAAACAATTTTCATTGAATATACTTAGCTTTTACAGGATTTTAAGACACTGCATTCATCTTGTCATTCAGGTATTATCTAGACAAATAATGCAACATCCGTCATATGTATATCTTACTGCATATTGAACATGGGTGTTTTGATCATTGTCCGTATGTGATTAATAAAGATTCAGCTTTTCACATCAGAGCTGTAAGTGTAAATTTAAACTTACAAATACGAATATTAATATGACAAGTTTTCACATTCAACAAGCACTCGAGTTTAGCTACTGATTTACCTTAATAGTTACACAACTACTTGTACGCTTAAGTACAATGTTGATACGATTTATTTTAAGCAGTTTATGCCTGTGTATTGTAATAATCTGCAATTTTAATGTAATTAGAAAGGTATTACATGTATTTAAGCTTTGTACTGGTGGGTTAAATCAAACTAAGGTGCAGCTGGATAAGGTGTAAAGTATAGAAACACATGAAGTACACTTAAGTACAATCTTGTAAGACTTTATTTTAAGTAGCTTGTGTCTGTGTACTTAAATTTATAATCACGTTGTATAAAGTCTGTAACAATATGTATGTCACGATGCGTAGGGAATGGGCAGACAAGGAAGAAGTAACGTATTAAGATTTTAATGATAATAAACAACGGCAAACAAAAGACTGGAACACGGGCAAAACAAAGAAAACCAAGGAACATAGGAACAGCACATATTAACATCAACGCCGGACAAGGAAACAATGAAAAACATCCAACTTATAAGGGGTGACTAATTACAAAGACAGGTGAAACCAATAATGATTACGAGGAGGAAGTCCAAATATGGGCATAGGGGAAACCAAAACACACTGAAAGATAGGGGGAGACCAAAACGTAAGGAAACATGGGGGAAGAACACTAGGAAAAACTAGACAAACACAGTCCCAAAACCTGACAATGTAACAATCTTTTGGTTACATAAGTAGAGTCTGTTACATATGTGTAAGAGTAGCTGCCTATTACATGTACATAATTACAAACTGTAAATACAGACTGTTCCATAACTTAGTTACATGGTAAGTATATTTTTTTTCATGTATGTACAACGACTACTACTAATTACTTTTCCAGGTAATTACTTTGTATTATGGACACCTTAAAATAAAGTGTTACCAAAATGAATTAAAAAAGATATTATTTAAAAAAAAAAAATTGTAACTTTATATTTACTGTCACTTCTGCTTAAATAGTTGCATCCTGAATATATATATATATATTAGGGCTGTGCAATATGGACAAAATAATCATATTGCGATTTTTTGAATGAATATTGCGATTGCGATTTTATGTTCTTTCCTCCTGCTCGCCTATTCGGTTCTCCCGCTCAGCTTCGTCGTGCATGGAGTGAGCTCTGATTGGTTAACATATTAAAATCATGTGCACAAGGACGTATTTCTGAATAAAAATCTAATTAAATTAATAGACAAAATTGCAGCCTTATGCGGTTTAGAAATTGCATGTGCTTAAATCGCGATTTTTTTGCGATTGCGATTAATTGCACAGCCCTAATATATATATATATATATATATATATATATATATATATATATGTATATATAATATATGGTAACACTTTAGAACAGGTAACACCTATTAACTATGACTTTTCCCTCAATAAATTCCTAATTTGCTGCTTATTAATAGTTTGTAAAGTAGTTGTTAGGTTTAGGTATTGGGTAGGATTAGGGATGTAGAATAAGGTCATGTAGAATAAAGCATTAATAGGTGCTTAATTACTGCTAATAAATGGCCAATATTCTAGTAATATGCATGCTAATAAGTCATAGTTAGTTAATAGGTGTTACCATATTCTAAAGTGTTACCATATATATATGTATGTATATGTATGTATGTATATGTATGTATAGATCAGATCACAGCAGCGGAGCGCAAATTCACTAAAGCAGACGCGTTTACTAGCGAGCACTAAACAGCGCTGTAAGATCCACAATGAAGCGCTTGAATTTAATAAAAGAACACAAATGACTTTGCGACTTAAACAGGCGAAACAGCGCTGACAAACAGGAGAAACACTGTGCGCGACGATACAGTCAGAATCATTTACCATGTAGCCTTATTTTACACTAACTGCACCATGGTATTGTGGTAGAAATGCGGAATATTATATTAATGTAGACATGTATTAACTGTAAAGAAGTAATGTAATATAAGTATAGTATCTATAGAATTTGTGCATTTATAGGCTACTAAATTTATTTAGACCACTGTTCTTTATACAAATACATAGAAAATATGTGGGCTAGTTAATTTTTATACCATGGTGTTAAGGTGCTATAGGCCTATGTGTGTGTTTTTACTGGTTATCATGTATGCTACTAGCAAGGGTTCATTTTCACAACTCAAACAGTCAGAATAATTACATTTCACCATAAAAAATTAGCTTTGTTACAATTTGTACAGATGTTATTGTTTTTTATGAACATTATCTGAGCTGTAAATCATGATAGAGGTTTAATATTTTACTAGACATTGCTTTATCCCGCTCATTCAATATTAATTCTATTTCTGCAGGTCTTAAAAAAGGAAACAAAAAGCCTTAATTTTGATTTAAAAAATCCTGCAGATACCATGTAGGCCTATATAGTTAAACAAAATTCCTTTCTTGATATTTGTGTTTTGAAAAGAAGGACACTGCATAGGGCCCAGAGGTTGAAAGGGGCCCAGAAAACTCAGTGCAGGGGTGTAGCATGGGTCAAGGAAGAACACGGTACTTTCTGACTAGAGGCAGTTCTGGACCCTTTTTAGATTGTCATCAACTTTTTTATTTTTCTTGTTCAATTTACACAGTGAACATAGTTGTAGCTCTTATTTTTTTAACTCTCAAAATGCACCAAATTAATGGATTTACCTTTAAAATGTATAAAATTTTCTCCAGGGGGGCATGCCCCCGGACCCCCCTAGAGGGATGCACATTCACCCACCATTGTCTCTCGAAATCTTACATGACCATGCTGTGGGCCCTCAACCAACACCATTACCCCCTGATGTTTTGGCTCAAGCCAAGTTTTTTATTTAAATCCTTCAAACACAAACTCAATTAGAAGTGTGTCAGTATAAAGGATCTGTACATTTATTGCATTAACAATGTCAGTTGTGGCTCTTTATTAATTGCTTTAGGTATTTGTGTATATTTTCTGAATAAGGTAGTACATGATCTTGGTAAGTTTGACCTCATTGTAGTAAATATGTTTGGTGCATCAAAAATCATGCTTATTAAGATACTAACAGACATGCTAATCCAGCACAAACGTGCATGAGAAGTCACCAAAATGAAGTAGGCGATTTGAACCTCATAATTAAATACAAAATGGGTGGGAACTGAAAAAGGTCCACTTTTTGAAAAAAGAACCCCCCTTCTGCTAGGCTGGCTACGGGCCTGATATATATATATATATATATATGTGTGTGTGTGTGTGTGTGTGTGTGTGTATATATATCAGAGGTTGCGTTAGACTTTTTCATTGTCTGTCATTTTGACGGACAGGGTCGTAAAAATTCTGTCATAATCTATTATTACCCGTCATTTGAATTTTCATATTATAATAATACATTTAATTGCTTTTATTTTTGTTCAAATTTTCATTTTTAATTATGAACCTACAATGTAAGCATACTGTATAGGTTTTTGCATTTATTTATGAAGAGAACAGATGGACAGAAACTGCGTTACTTTTTGTGTTCAATACCACACTCAGGAGTGACAAAAACAACAAAACATGCTAGGGCTGGGTAAATAAATCGATTTGAATAGATTCTCATTTTTATAGACTAATATTTCTTAAATCCCAATCGATCTTTCGGTATATGCTGTTTGTGAAGAGTAGGCTACATAGTGTGCCTCATTTGTTACTTTCAATATGAAAAAGCCTCAGATTTCAAATTCTGTCCATTTCGTTAGAAAATTCTAGTAATAAATACCGTTTTGGCGCTCTTTAATGTGGTGTGATAGATCGCTGTAGCCTTAACTGGGTACTGGTGTAATCAAACGCATAGCAAAGGATTCGTAAGAGTTTCTTTTTTGTTCTGGATAACGTGCTCTGAGCGAACACTGGAGCGCATTTGCCACCAACTGGACAGGGGTGGGAACTACAGTTACAAATTACAATAGATCACCCTCTGTGTGGTGTATTACGTCAAAGTGACGGACAGCCTTCAGATTTTTCCGTCACTGATTAAAACATTCCGTCAATGACGGAAAATTTTCGGTTAACGCGATCTCTGAGAGATATATATATATCTCAGAGGTTGTGTTAGACTTTAACATTGCCCGTCATTTTTACGGACAGGGTCGTAAAAATTCCGTCATAATCCATTATTACCCGCCATTTTAATTTTCATATTTTAATTTAATACCACATTTAATTGCATTTATGTTTGTTCACATTTTCAGATATAGATTTATAATATAGGCATTTACTTTGAAGAGAACAGATAACAGATGAGACTGCTTAACTTTTCATGTTCAACACCACATCCTGTCTCAAGTCTTAAATTTCAAATTATGTCGATTTCATTTGGAAATTTAAGCAATAAATACCGTTTTGGCGCTCTATAATGTGGCGTGATAGATCGTTGTAGCTTCTTTGTAGTCGCATGTACAGATTCGTTTTTGTTCTGGATTCAGTTCTCTGCTGCCACACTGGAGCGCACTCACCACCAACTGGACAGGAGTGGGAATTACAGCTACAAATTACAATAGGTCATCCTCAGGGTAATCTGTCAAAGTGACGGACGGCCTTCAGATTTTTCCGTCATTTCTGAAAAAATTCCATCAATGACGGACAATTTTTGATTAACGCGACCTCTGATATATATATATATATATATATATATATGTATATATATATGTGTGTGTGTATATATATATATATATATATATATATATATTCAGGATGCAGTCGTTTAAGCAGAAGTGACAGTAAATATATTTAAAATGTTACAAACATTTCTATTTAAAATAAATGCTGTTCTCTCTATTTATCAAAGAATCCTGAAAAATAAAATCAGTTTCATACATTTGACTGGTAGTTTCAATTACATGCTTTTCAAATGGAACACCATTAGCATTACTAAAAAAAAAAGTAGTAATGGTTCTATAAATGGGCTATATAACACAAGTAGACTTGAGATACTTGCAGTAGGTAATCACAGCATGCCGATATACAGCCATATCTCACTTCTACTTGTGTGATATTGCGTTTATACAACAGTTCAACAACATGAGTGTGTAAGTACATAAGAAACAACAATGGGGTCTCTTTAAAAACCTTATTTGTGCAGAACTATTTTCTTCCACCACAAATTCAAATCTAAGTTTGACAGTTGAACAGCTGAGTCCAAGGCTCTGTTGTTAATTTAAAAAAAAATAGAACTAGTAATGAGTTTCTTTATTGAGAGCTTGTATTACTGCATTAAAAGCTCACTGTAATATGTGTAGTAGAGTATTATGATAGAGATGGTCTGAGTGAGTGTGATTACCTGCATCTCATACAGCATTCATTCATGACACTCATTGTGAGAAGTACCGGAAGAGAAGAGATACAATTACAAACTGGTTGTTGGAGTTCTGTTGGACTCCAATATCACACTCTTGTTAGACTCCATTTAGATTTGAGGACCAGAAAGAGCTGTTGCATAAAAGGGAATCTATTAGTCTTAATTTCTAATAAAACTTTGATGGTCACCGGCTGTCAGGTGCTACTATGATAGCAGTGTTGGGAAGTAACTAGTTACATGTAACGGAATTACGTAATTTAATTACAAAATAAATGTAACTGTAATTAGTTACAGTTACTAAAAGAAAATTGTAATTAAATTACAGTTACTTCTGAAAAATGCCAGCGATTACAAAGGGGATTACATCTGAATTTTTTCACACACTCACCCCCACTTACACTTAAAAACTTACAAATTGTCAATTTGTTTTATACAAACACAGCTGCTGGCATTTTTTTTTTTGTTTTACACTGTAATGGATTATAAGATAACTAATACTACTTCCTTAATTATTTATGGGGAGAAATGTTGTGTAATAAAACTGGTAAGACTGCACTGTATACCTAAAATGTCTAATTTGAACTTGCCGTTTGCTAGTAACTGATTTCTTCATGGAAGCTTTGCGTTCAAATATTTCACTCAGATCAGTATTTCGTGTCTAATAATTTTGACCAAAACATCTTAATAATCTATGAAGCAATTGTTTAATAAGTGGGATAATGTTGTTGATAATGTAGCCAGTTGTTACCGCAAAATAAAGATGTATATTATCCCTTACTGTATTCAAGTGATGAAGGATTTTGAAAGTTTGACAATAATCAATGTTGAGTGCTACTGTAAGATTAACTCTGCCTGGTTTAAATGTTTCAAAATGAATAACAGTTGAAAATATTCTAAATTTAGAAAAGTAATCGAAAAGTAATTAAAAGTAATAAGTTACATTACTTTTATAAAGTAATCGAAAAGTTACACTACTTATTACATTTTAAATCAAGTAACTTGTAATCTGTAACCTATTACATTTCCAAAGTAACCTTCCCAACACTGTATGATAGGCTGCAACATAAACAAAATGCTATTGGCTATTTTTTAAAAAGGCTGATAAGCCACGTGATATGTCCTGCTCTTACTTTCTGATTCAGTGGAAATTATGTCAACATTTTGAATAATGCTGTGCATTTTAAGACAATTCAGAGGGACTTTAAAGATCTCTTTAATGTGTGTGTGTGTGTGTGTGTGTGTGTGTGTGTGTGTGTGTGTGTGAAGGGAGCAGGCACATCTTAGAGAAAATGTAAAGGAAGAGGACACAGAGGATTGGCAGAGGAATCCAGACTTCAGCGGGCTGGAGAGAGTGGGAGGAGTAGATCTTTCATTCATTAAAGGCGATGACATCAATGCCTGTGCTCATCTGGTGGTGCTCACGTACTCTCATATGAAGGTGCGCATCTCCAATTAGATCCACTTATTTCCAGTTGTAAAACCTCTAACAAATGTCTACTGTTGATATATGCAAGATGCCTTGCTTTTTTTGCCTTACATTATAATGATGGAAGTAGAGTTAGAAGCAGGTGTATGTATGGTCAGGCCCGTGCACAGACCTTTTGAGGGGCATGTGCTGAAACTGAAAAAAGGGCTCCCACGAACCCCTCCACCACCAAAAAAAAATAATAAAAATAACACAATAATATTCTTATATTATATTTAATTAGTATTAATAACTTTTATTATAGTAAAGTTAGCCTTACCAAATTGCCTCCTGGGTGGTTGTCTGTGTATTATTTGTCCTGTGTTTGTGAATTGGTTGTGCACTCTCTCTTATTTAGTTGTGTAAGATGTTCATTTTTTTCTTTGCTTTGCATGCATGCAGATTACATTCTGCATGATAAAATATATAGAATGCACAGTGACCTGATGATTCTCATTCTCATTGTGTAAAGTTTTTTTTTATTTAATACAACATTATTACAGTAGTAAACCACGTATATCTATGTTTATACATGTGAAGACGAGCGTGGAGTATACAATACTAGATTTTTTTTAAATCTAGCCAGCAAACACATGCATAATATAATAGCATCGTAAACTTCAACCTACCATGCTGTGTGACCATAGGCTATATAATATGATGAAATGTTAATAAATTACATCATGTAATTTACATGCATCAGCACATTCAGCAGATAGCCATAAAATCAAAATAGAAATATCTTATAATATATTTTACCTAGCTGACAAGTATCACTCGGTTGCTTTGTGTCAATGCAGTTACACCGCGGGTTTTTGACCGGTGAATGTGTGCAATTTGTCCATCATTAAAACGACGACATCACATTATGTCAACATCAGAGAGAGGATGTAGGCGACTATGTGTCAAAACGGGTGATTTATTGCCTGTCATAAAAATTCCACCCCCCTCCCCAACTGGACACCTGTTTTTGGACACCCCCCTACCCCTCCCAAAACTGTACATCTGTTTATCCGGACCACCAACTCAATGGAATTTATGGTTGTTTTCCTATTGTTTAGGGGGATGTGTATTTGAAACGGGGCCATGGAAAACTGTTCAAAACTATGTGCTTTTCAACTTTAATTGTGAAATAGTGTATATGTTTAGGAAACAGGGCTTAAGGGGTAGTTTTTATTAAAGTTGTGTTTTTCTTCACATATACAATAGAAACACAGGTAGTTTTGTATTTTCCAGAAAAACTGTGAAAACAAAATCTATGTTGTAGTCTGTAGCATTAAACCTTTTTTTTAAAAAACGTTTAAAAGTTTGAATAGTTTTTTTTTTAGTGATTAAAGAGTTCTTGTAGAGTTCAAATCTTGTAGCATTACAATTTTAAAAGGTAGAGTTTTGTTACTGATACATGTGTTAAAGTAAAATAAACCAAATGTTGTAGGCTATAGAATAACAAAACTTTAAAAAGTTTTTTACTGATACATGTGTTAAAGTAAAAGGTCAAGGTCAAGGTCAAGGTCAAGTTTATTTATATAGCACCTTAAAAGCAACGAGTGCTGACCAAGGTGCTGCACAACCAAAAATCAACTAACAAAGCATTAAGACAAATAGAATATAAAATCATTGAAAAATAAATAAGAAATGCAAACATCACAAGACAATAGAGATACAACATAATATCTTCAAATTAAACAAAAGCCTGAGAAAAAAGATAGGTTTTAAGAGACGATTTAAAATAAGATAATGTAGGGGATGATCTGATAGATAAGGGCAAAGAATTCCAGAGCATAGGACCATGAACCGAAAAAGCCCTGTTCCCTTTAGATTTTAACCGAGATTTTGGGACAGTCAATAACAACTGGGAGGATGATCTAAGCGTTCTAACAGGGGAATAGCAATGGAGGAGATCTGAAATGTAAGTGGGGGCAAGACCATGAAGTGCTTTAAAAACAAAAACTAAAACTTTAAAATCAATTCTAAACTTAACAGGTAACCAGTGGAGTGAAGCTAACACAGGGGTGATGTGCTCCCTCTTTTTTACCCCTGTCAGAAAACGAGCAGCAGCATTCTGCACTAACTGTAGCCGAGATAATGAAAACTGGTTGATTCCAGCGTAAAGAGCGTTGCAATAGTCCAACCTTGTTGAAATAAAAGCGTGAATAACAACTTCTAAGTCTTTAAAACTAAGAAAACTTTTAAGCTTGCGAAGCCCCTTAAGCTGCAGGAAACTGGCTCTAACTACAGAGTTTATTTGTTTGTCAAATTTGAGTTCAGGATCAAAAATGACTCCCAAATTTTTTACTTTATCACAAATGTTTTCTTCAAAGGGGCACAATGAAGGTCTCAAATTATGTAAATGATGAGAAGGGCCAAACAAGATAGCTTCAGTCTTTTTTTGATTCAACTGTAGGAAGTTAATTGCCATCCAATTCTTAATGTCCTCTAAGCAAGCCAGTAAGGAGGACAATGAATCTGAACCTGATTCTAGAGGAAAATAAAGCTGAGTATCATCAGCATAAATGTGGTATGAAACTTGATGAGACTCAAATATATGACGAAGCGGGAGCAAATACAGAGAGAATAAAAGTGGACCTAGGATAGAACCCTGAGGTACCCCACAAGTGATGGGAACTGAGTTAGATGAAAATTCACCGATTTCCACCGAGAAACTCCTATTTGTGAGATACGATACAAACCAGTCTAATGCAGTACCACAAATACCAACCTCAGAATGTAATCTTTTTAACAAAATGTGGTGATCTACTGTATCGAAAGCTGCACTCAGGTCCAGTAGCAGAAGAATAGTGCATTTACCTGAGTCTGCAGATAACAAGAGATCATTTACTACTCTTAGAAGAGCAGACTCGGTACTATGTTTTGCTCTAAAACCAGACTGAAAGGGATCCAGAATATTATTAGACGTTAGGTAAGGGGAAATCTGGTTTAATACAACCTTTTCCAAAACTTTGTGCAGGAAAGGCAATTTTGAAATTGGCCTATAATTATTTAAATCAGTGGGATCAAGATTTGTTTTTTTGAGCAAAGGCTGGACCACGGCATGTTTAAGACAAGAAGGGACAGTACCTGTCTGTACAGAGCTATTAATAATAGAGAGTAAGCTGGGCAAAACAGCTGGCAGGACATCCTTCAACAGCTTTGTAGGAATAACATCACAAGAGCAAGTAGTTGATTTCATATTTAAAATAGTGTCTGACAACTCAGAAAGTGAGATGGCTTGAAAATTTGGAAACACAGAGGAGCTAGTATTTTCATAGTGAGGCTTCTGGGATACATTACAAGAAATCTGCACCCTAATAGAAGCAATCTTGTTAATGAAGAAGTTGCAAAACTTCTCACATAACTCCAAACTAGGATCTAGCCCTGTTGATCTAGAGGGATTTAACACAGCGTTTAATGTAGAAAACAAAATTTTTGGACAATGGGAGTTTTTTGAAATTAAATCAGAAAGGTACTTTGCCCGTTCTAGAGAAACGGCTTCCTGAAAAGTAGACAAGGTGCTCTGCAGTAATTGATATGAAATTTGTAATTTATCCTTTTTCCATCTTCTTTCTGCCCTTCTGCAATCTTTTCTTAAAGCTTTGATGCTGTTATTAAACCATGGCTGCTTTTTTGATTTGGTCTTTTTGGGTTTGAGGGGGGCAACTACATTTAAGATATCTAAGCAAGAGTAGTTAAAACTGTTAGCCAACTTATCAGCATTTGTATCCTGTGCTACCAGGGCACTACTGTGAGCAGACAAAGCGGCAAAAGCTTCAGTGAACTGCACGGCCGTAAAGGAATTAATAGATCGAGAGAGGTAGGTAGAAGACTGGTTTACAGGGCTAGGAAAAGCAATCACACTGTCAAACAGAACCGGCCAGTGGTCAGACAATCCAGTCTCACTAACAGTTACGTTACTAACAGAGAAACCTGATGATAATACAAGATCAAGAGTATGACCCAGCTTATGTGTGGGACCTGAGACATGTTGAAAAAGATTAAAAGAGTCCAAAAGTTGTGCAAAATCTCTTGAAACAGGTCTCGAAGGACAGCACAGATGTATGTTAAAATCACCAAGAATCAAGAGATTATCGGCACGTGGGACCACGTCTGATAAGAAATCGGAAAACTCCTTTATAAAATCATTGTTAGCTTTTGGAGGTCTGTATATCAAAACACAAACCAAAGGAGTAGAAAATTCCACTGTGCACATCAAAACCTCAAAGCTAGAATAAGCCTCAACAGGCAGAGGTTTGCATTTAAAGGTATCCTTAAAAATGACAGCAACTCCTCCACCCCGACTAGAAGTTCTTGGGCAACTAAGATAGTTACAGTACACCGGGGAAAGTTCAGATAGAGGGCTTAGGTCATCTGCCGTGAGCCAGGTTTCAGTAATGAATAAAAAGTCCAAGTTGTTGGTTACAAAAAAGTCATTCAATAAAAATGTTTTATTCAATATTGATCTTGCATTTATCAAGGCCATTTTAATCTCAAGCTGATTTGGCTCTTGCAATAAGAAGTCATGCTGGGACGCCTCTGATAGCGAGCGAAGGAGATTCAAATTCGCCCTGCGCGGAGATAAGCAACGTCGTCGCGAAAGCCGCTCATTAGACAACATTACAGGAATATTGTCAGATACAGTCATAGTCCGCTGTGTACGCTGTGTAGAACGAACGCCGCGGTGAAGATATCGTGGTCGACGAAGAACCCCTAAACCAGAGCATCGTAGAAAAATGTCTGATGGCAGCATAACTGACCGATCATTCAGTCGGATTAGTTCAGAGGACGTGTATGTAAATGACATCGTCGCAGTTGTCATAAGAGATGAGATAGCGAATTGTCGTTCACTGTTCCAAGTGACGATAATTCGGAGAACAGACAGAAGTAGACAGCAGACAGAGTTCAAATTCATAGTGATAGTCCCATGGAACAGACACTCACCGGGCAAATCCAAGGGAGATCGTGGGAAGATTAGCGACGTAACGTTACCTCTGACAAAATATTAGACTATGCTCAGAAGTCCAAATCAATAATCCAGAATGCCGCCCAGGTATAGCAGGAATCCGAGGAAAATTCAGCAGAGACTCCGATGAATCTCAGCACCGAGTTGCCGACACCCAAATGGCAGTATGTTAATCCAGAAGACGTCCAAACACCATGCCCGGTGTTGGCACCACTCCGACGGTAACAACGGAGAGGAATTCCCAGGTTAGCTTTAGCATTAGGTTGCAGACTGCTTGAATTTCATATTGCACCGATCGAGGGGGAACTCAACCCGAAGACAAAATTCTCGGTTATCATCAAATTGAAAACAGTTTAAAAACAGATCGTGATAAAATAAACAAATTAATAAAACAAAACAATAAGACCGGAGAGCAGCGGCAAACAATTCGCACAGCGTTCACTCAACCGGAACTTCAACCGCGTCCTCTTCAGACTGATCAGTTGTTTGATACAAACTTGCAATTTTGACAATTCCTTAGAATTATGAGGTATAAACTCACAATTGCGAGTTATTAAGTCAGAATTGCGTGATATAAAGTCGCAATTGCGAGTTATAGTAAAAATTGCAAGATAAAAACTCAATGTTCTGATTTTTTTTCCTCAGAATTGCTATATAAACTGGCTAATTGCGAGTTATAGTCAGAAGTAAAACAAAACCTATGTTGTAGTCTAAAGCATTACAACTTTTAAAAACGTTTAAAAAGTTTTTTACTGATACAAGATAAAGGCAAAGTCCTGTGCATCTCGCACAGATCTAAAAAACTACAAACATATCAGATGCAAACGTTAAGCAACAGCATAAGATACTTGACAAAAAAAAAAAAAATCTATGTTATAGTCTAAAGCAATACAATTTTAAAATGTTTAAAAGTTTAAATAGTTTTACTGATACATGAGTAAAATAAACAAAATATATGTTGTAGTCTAAAGCAGTACAATTTTAAAATGTTTAAAAGTTTAAATAGTTTTACTGATACATGATAAAGTAAAGGAGAGAGACCAGTGCATCTCACACTGATCTAAAAAACTGAAAATATCAGATGCAATCGTTAAGCAACAGCATAAGATACTTGACAAAATATGAAGTCTAGCATTACAATTCTAAAAACTTTTAAAAGTTTTAAAAAGTTTTTACTGAGACAATAGTTAAAGTAAAAGAAAAAGGAAAGATCAGCGCATCTCTAAGATAGGCCTACTTGTCGAAAGGTATGTTGTAGTCTACCATTACAATGTAAAAAACTGGATAGAGTTTTGTTACAAAGTTAATAAAAACTAGGTAGAGTTTGTTACAAGTTAGAAAATAAAAGACTCAAACACCTTACACAGAGTCCGCGACATCTCCTCGCTCACCGCTGACATTACTTACTGTAGAATGAAGTCACGCACGCAGCAGTCAAACCACACCCACCACCAGCCCCCCTGACACACACCGTAAGCTGAGACTGGTGCAAAGGTTTAAATGTATGGTAAAATAATTAAACAAATTAATACTTTTAAAAATCGAAGAAGACTTCTTATTTGAATAAATCGATGACATTTCATAATTGATGAAATCATTCCTCTGTTTAACATTAAACATTCCTCAGTTTTTTGTTTGTTTGTTTGTTTCATTTTAAAGCGCATGTCAGATTCCTTTCAAACAAACGCCGCCTAAGCCACAGGAAAATATTTATTTATTTATTTTATTTAGTTAATCACAGATACTCCTTTAATCTATCTTTTCATTTTTGACAATCTTAGAACTCACGGGACCACCAATTCAAAGGAGTTTATGGTCGTTCTCTTATTGTTTTAGGGAATGTGTATTTGAAACGGGTCCATAGAAAACTTTAATTGTGAAATAGTGTTTTGTAAAACTGGTCTCAAGGGCAGTTTTTAGCGGATGTCAGTTTCCTTTTAAACAAATGCCACAGGAAAATATTTATTTATTTCATTTAGTTAATACAAGTTACTATCTTTTTATTTTTGACAATCTTAGAACTTATACGGTCTGTTAGGCTACACCAGCTGAGCCGTTTGTATGCATGTACATTAAAATATCCGAATGAAAGCAAATGCTTTGTTCCACGCTGCACAATAAAGGCAAGAGAGGATTCCGCAATTTTATTCCCGTACGTAAGACTTGCGGAGTGGTAGTTAAAACACATACACGCGTGTGTATTTAATAGTCTAAACTTAACAACATCATATAAATGTAAATATCTTGAATCACACACCCCAATAAACCAGAGAGGTTGGTGAGCGCAGTCTACGATCGCTGATGCATTCTTATCAGATCAGCCTACGTTGTAAAAACTCTTCTGGGGTTGCGACTCATCACCTAGGGGGGGTGTAGATGGGTCTACTGGCGCTGTGAACTTTGTTAAAAGTTTATGCCAACGTTAATTAAGAGGTCAAAGGATGTGCAGTGGACTTTTTTTTTTTTTTACAATACGCACCTGCGAGTGTGTTTTCTTGTGAACTCTGCCAGAAGTTTAGGTAAAAGTTCAGTAGGTCAAAAGATGTGTAATTAGCCTTTTAACAACACAGCTGGATTTGCGTGGGGCATCTGGTGGATTGTAACATTTAGGAAGAACACATCTTTCCTAATAAAAAACAGGTTTACAATGTGGATGTGGTGAATGTGTCTTTAAACTGATGTTCAGAATGAATAACAACAAGCTAAAATTAGCTGGAGGGCCACGAAGTTTGTTTTTAACAAACCAATCTATGCTAGTGGAAAATCTTGTTTCATTTTTACTTGTTTTTAGTTCCAGTTGTTTTTTCTTTATATTCAGTCTTAGCTCTTTCAAGTCTCAACACAAGCACAAACACTCACACAAACACAATGCACACATGCAAACTAAAACACAAACATACATGCAACTTGCGACTAAAACACAAAAAAGCAAACACTTGATGCAAAACACAAACACAAATAGCAAACATACATGCAACTAAAACAAAAAACGCAAACACATGATACAAACTTAAACACAAAACACAAACATACATGCAACTAAAACAAAAAACGCAAACACATGATGCAAACTTAAACACAAAACACAAACATACATACAACTAAAACAAAAAACGCAAACACATGATACAAACTTAAACACAAAACAAACATACATGCAACTAAAACAAAAAACGCAAACACATGATACAAACTTAAACACAAAACACAAACATACATGCAACTAAAACAAAAAAAACGCAAACACATGATGCAAACTTAAACACAACACACAAACATACATGTAAACTAAAACACAAAAAGTAAACATACATGCAGCTAAACACAAACACAAAGCAATCATACATGTGACTAAAACACAAACAATCCGTGTTAAAATGATGGCTTACACAAACCTTTTACAAATAAAAACGTTTAGCACCACATGATTATGGGAAGCAGTATGATTAAACAATGATGTAACTTTTGTTTTGAGATTTTTCTTTATGAATTAGACCTGAATTAGACTGAGATTTAGTTGTCATAAGTTTGTTTTGCAACAAAAGTATGTCTTAAACAAGGTGCTAAAAATGTCTCAGAATTATACAGACTTTTCTTTCTTTCTTTAAAAATGGTATTATTATTATTTATTTTTACACTATGATGTTTTATTTTTTGTAAATGCAAATAACTGTCTTTATAGTTTTATTTAATAAAGATTTGGACAAATGATTTATAGAAGAAATAATCAAATATTCGATAAGTCCATCTTATAACACCCCAGGCTGATGTGTCTTATGGTTTGTGATGACATTAATATCTTACTGATACAGATGTGTTAAGTTTCTATAGTTATAAGGCTTATAGTTTGCAGTAAAATCACAACTTTTACCTGAAACATTTTTCTTTCAAACTCTCTCACGCATGTACACACCTTTCACAGACACCCACAAACAACCAACAACATCCTTAAGTTTGTTTTATCATTTCCGAGGCCCGAGACCCTGATAGAAATATTTTACACCCAGTGTTAGGAAGTTTACTTTGGAAATGTAGTAGGTTATAGATTACAAGTTACCCTATTTTAAATCTAATAAGTATTTATAACTATTTCAATTACTCTTAAAAAAGTAATGTAACTGATTAGATTTGATTGCTTTTTGTTACTTTTCTAAGTATGTAATGTCTTCAACTGTTAATGTTTTGAAACCAGGCAGGGTTAACAGGTCTCAAGGATTTTCACTTGAATCGCGATTATAATAATTTAGTTTTATAGCACATCCACCACTAAATCAGACTTACTTTGAGATTGTTCTGAGCTTTAAATACACATTTAAAACCATAACAAGATAGTTTAATAGCTATCATACTGTTTTGAAATCAAATCTATACACAGCTATGACAGGAAACATTGGCATCTAACAACAGGCTGGAAAAACTGTTAAACTTATAAAATAAATATACATCAACCCAAAAAGGAAATAAAACAGTGACGAATAAGTGCATGTTCTAAACTCGGAAACATCGGTGTCTCATATTTTAAACCAGTCAATGCAATTTATGTAAGATATCAATCTTTGTAATCGTTAACATTTTCATGAGTAACTAATTTAACTACACATTTTTCCCAGTATTTTGTAATTAAGTTACGTAATTTAGTTAGATGTAACCAGTTGCTCCCCAATACTGGTGAAAGAGTTCATTAACCTCTTTAACGTTAAAAATGCGATCAATATCACTTAACACTAGTTTGACAAACAACGGTATGCTCATAAAACCAACCTGACCGAATTTGAAGCATCCTAACAACAAGTACAACCATTGCAGAAAGCACAGCAGTAAGATAAAGCTTTGAATGAGGTATTGACCAACTTATAAAATGTTAAACCTAGTATTACAAGTTCCTGCTTACCTAGTTTTATGATGAAACTTGAAAATTTAGGCATGAGCTAACAATGGGTAATATACGCTCATACAGTGTTGTTATAAACCCCCCTTTTTGTGATCTGTGTTAGTGATCCAAAGTCTAAGTCTAATTCGTTTCTGCAAAATGATCCATTTGGACAGTTCGGCTCAATGAGCAGGTTCAAAGAATCGATTCATCGGATCCTTCTCGCAGTGATGCCACCACACACTTCTTTACTAACAACTCAGGATCATTTTATATCAGTGAAACATTTAAATAAAGTTAACTGTGTGAACGCGTATAGTCTTTTGTTCCTTTAAGTTAATGATGTCTGCGTCCGAAATTTCATGCACAGATCCTGCATTGTTTGTTTAGCTTAAATATTAGCTTTTAGTCAGTTTCAAAAGTGTCTGGCATGAAATGTATTTGTATTTTTAAATAATTACGGTAGTGTTAAAGGTTTAGGGCAGGTGTGTGTAAGCGGTGAAAACTTAAATGTGACAGTAACAGATGAGAGCATTACTCAAACACCTCACCACGTCAGCTTTTAATAAAATATACCACCGAATGTCGCTAAAACAAATGATGTGACAGTGTTCATCAAACTTTGAAATGAATAAGCGTACAAATAGAAATACATGGTCTGACAAAGATTCTCAGTGAAGATGAAGATTTCGTGAAACAAGATTCCCAGTGTCTGATGACTGTGTTGGAAGATATGTGTTTGACAAAGAGTTGCAGACTGGGAAACTCTATGTTTTGGAATCTTACAAAGAATATACATCCAAAAGTGACTATCTGCTTTTGACGGCCATAGACTGGGCATATTTCTACAATCAAATTTGGAGAGAATTTAATTTTGGTGACACAACCTGGTACTTCATCCAGTTTAATGGATCCGTGCAACAAAGTCACCATACCACATATCCATTTCATCCTGTTGGAACAAAATGCTTCATGACCAAAATTACCTTATGTTGGTAAAAAATTAATAAAAATGCAACAAGCACTCTGAAACAAACCTTTTGTCTCAAAGCAGCGATGGTTCTGATTCTGATGAGTATGATTGCGACTGGCCTACTCCAGAGGACAACCCCTTTGAATGCTGCAAAACAAGGCTACATTTTGAGCATAGCGATTTACCTGTGTTGAACACCATTTTCTCAACGATAGACATGTTGTTTAAGTTGAGTTGAATTTAAGCATTGGTGATGATGAGTGTTAAATCGAGTGGGATATGCATCAGTATGTATTGGATGTATTGCAGCCTGAAAATCTATGTTCTCTGTTTGCACAACAATATTGTAAAGTACTGAGTCCTTTCCTCTGTTCCTTGCTGTATGTTTAATTGTTTTAATAAACACCTGTCTGATCAAATTTTCCCTTTGCCTCTTTTAATTCAAATTTTGTCATATGTTTAAAAAGTGTAAATATATTTTAAAACACATTAATTATATATTTAATGTATAGTGTTGAATTGATTATTTATCACATTTTAAATTTATTTGAAACATTTTAATATGGAATTGTCAGTAAAGTCTTTAACTGTACTTAACATCTTAACATTATCTTTGGTATGAAAAGTTAAAGAATAACCACCATGAAGCTTTATGGATCATGGATCTCATTAGAAACAACCCATTTTTTTTTTTTTTCAAATCTTTAAGCAAAATATCATAACTGGCTTGAGTGAAACTTATCTTGGGGGGCATGACCAATGTTTATGACTTCTGGCCACAACCCTCTTACACCAAACAACAGAGGGTGTGAGGGCGGATCCAACAGTTAAAACCCAACAACGGCGGTCCTCATCAACTCTTCAGTAATCGTGAATTGACCTGTCGCTTTGAGCATAACCAGGTTTAAAAGTGCGGATGGCGGCCCTACTGTGACATCTACATGGACCAATAGAAACTGCTTCAGCAACCAAGTTTGACTGAACCACAGCTCTGCTGCAGTTTTTTCTACTACTAATGCTTTGGGGGTTCTGACCCATAAAGCAAAAATTTTAAGTGTTAATGCACAAGGCCTGGACTGTCGTGAATGAAACAGTTAATCCGGATTCTTGGAAACGGTGACGTCTTGGAGAAAACTGAATTCTAAAAAGACCGTCTGAGACTACACAAAACCTGATGGAGCACAACTGTAGTTTCGGCGCTGCTGCGGATGATCAATCGAAGTGCAGCTGTGCCGCAGGAAAAATGTGCGGTGTAAAAGTCGTCGTAGACTCTGTTTAAACCGTATTACAGAGGACAAATGATCAAACTGATGAACACGGTCATCGACGATGAGTGTGATCCGAATCATGATTCTACTGGGGATAGTAAACGTATAACAAACCTCAAGAACGAAATGAAAATTGTAAGAAGCCTGAAAAATGAAGCAGGGCCCGATGTGACAGACATCTGTGTTAACCTCTGTATTAACAGCAAAGAGACAATCAGCGTAACCACCAGAGAAATTCTGGGTATGATGACTGCGCGTAAAGATGAGATTGGAATTGATGAAGTTCTCTATCTGTTTATGTGTATAACAGAATTATGTGTTTCACTGGTTTCAAAACATTATGAATCCATGAAATGTGAAATCGTTGATTCTTTTGTCGATTTTATACTTGGCAAAAACATATTGGCCTTCAGAGACTTTCTTTTGTGGCTAGACCACTGTTTGTAAGGGCAATTGTATCATTTTCTTGACTACTTCAATGTATGAATGTAAATTCAACAATATATTGCTGAAAAAAAAGGTTGAATCACTCTTTATCCTTTTCTCCGAGTACAATTTTTGAATTTCAAAAGGTGTTGCATTTTTATTAATTTTTTTACCAACATAAGGTAATTTTGGTCATGAAGCATTTTGTTCCAACAGGATGAAATGGATATGTGGTATGGTGACTTTGTTGCACGGATCCATTAAACTGGATGAAGTACCAGGTTTTGTCACCAAAATTAAATTCTCTCCAAATTTGATTGTAGAAATATGCCCAGTCTATGGCCGTCAAAAGCAGATAGTCACTTTTGGATGTATATTCTTTGTAAGATTCCAAAACATAGAGTTTCCCAGTCTGCAACTCTTTGTCAAACACATATCTTCCAACACAATCATCAGACACTGGGAATCTTGTTTCACGAAATCTTCATCTTCACTGAGAATGTCAGACCATGTATTTCTATTTGTACGCTTATTCATTTCAAAGTTTGATGAACACTGTCACATCATTTGTTTTAGCGACATTCGGTGGTATATTTTATTAAAAGCTGACGTGGTGAGGTGTTTGAGTAATGCTCTCATCTGTTACTGTCACATTTAAGTTTTCACCGCTTACACACACCTGCCCTAAACCTTTAACACTACCGTAATTATTTAAAAATACAAATACATTTCATGCCAGACACTTTTAAAACTGACTAAAAGCTAATATTTAAGCTAAACAAACAATGCAGGATCTGTGCATGAAATTTCGGACGCAGACATCATTAACTTAAAGGAACAAAAGACTATACGCGTTCACACAGTTAACTTTATTTAAATGTTTCACTGATATAAAATGATCCTGAGTTGTTAGTAAAGAAGTGTGTGGTGGCATCACTGCGAGAAGGATCCGATGAATCGATTCTTTGAACCTGCTTATTGAGCCGAACTGTCCAAATGGATCATTTTGCAGAAACGAATTAGACTTAGACTTTGGATCACTAACACAGATCACAAAAAGGGGGGTTTATAACAACACTGTATGAGCGTATATTACCCATTGTTAGCTCATGCCTAAATTTTCAAGTTTCATCATAAAACTAGGTAAGCAGGAACTTGTAATAATAGGTTTAACATTTTATAAGTTGGTCAATACCTCATTCAAAGCTTTATCTTACTGCTGTGCTTTCTGCAATGGTTGTACTTGTTGTTAGGATGCTTCAAATTCGGTCAGGTTGGTTTTATGAGCATACCGTTGTTTGTCAAACTAGTGTTAAGTGATATTGATCGCATTTTTAACGTTAAAGAGGTTAATGAACTCTTTCACCAGTATTGGGGAGCAACTGGTTACATCTAACTAAATTACGTAACTTAATTACAAAATACTGGGAAAAATGTGTAGTTAAATTACAGTTACTCATGAAAATGTTAACGATTACAAAGATTGATATCTTACATAAATTGCATTGACTGGTTTAAAATATGAGACACCGATGTTTCCGAGTTTAGAACATGCACTTATTCGTCACTGTTTTATTTCCTTTTTGGGTTGATGTATATTTATTTTATAAGTTTAACTGTTTTTCCAGCCTGTTGTTAGATGCCAATGTTTCCTGTCATAGCTGTGTATAGATTTGATTTCAAAACAGTATGATAGCTATTAAACTATCTTGTTATGGTTTTAAATGTGTATTTAAAGCTCAGAACAATCTCAAAGTAAGTCTGATTTAGTGGTGGATGTGCTATAAAACTAAATTATTATAATCGCGATTCAAGTGAAAATCCTTGAGACCTGTTAACCCTGCCTGGTTTCAAAACATTAACAGTTGAAGACATTACATACTTAGAAAAGTAACAAAAAGCAATCAAATCTAATCAGTTACATTACTTTTTTAAGAGTAATTGAAATAGTTATAAATACTTATTAGATTTAAAATAGGGTAACTTGTAATCTATAACCTACTACATTTCCAAAGTAAACTTCCTAACACTGGGTGTAAAATATTTCTATCAGGGTCTCGGGCCTCGGAAATGATAAAACAAACTTAAGGATGTTGTTGGTTGTTTGTGGGTGTCTGTGAAAGGTGTGTACATGCGTGAGAGAGTTTGAAAGAAAAATGTTTCAGGTAAAAGTTGTGATTTTACTGCAAACTATAAGCCTTATAACTATAGAAACTTAACACATCTGTATCAGTAAGATATTAATGTCATCACAAACCATAAGACACATCAGCCTGGGGTGTTATAAGATGGACTTATCGAATATTTGATTATTTCTTCTATAAATCATTTGTCCAAATCTTTATTAAATAAAACTATAAAGACAGTTATTTGCATTTACAAAAAATAAAACATCATAGTGTAAAAATAAATAATAATAATACCATTTTTAAAGAAAGAAAGAAAAGTCTGTATAATTCTGTGAGACATTTTTAGCACCTTGTTTAAGACATACTTTTGTTGCAAAACAAACTTATGACAACTAAATCTCAGTCTAATTCAGGTCTAATTCATAAAGAAAAATCTCAAAACAAAAGTTACATCATTGTTTAATCATACTGCTTCCCATAATCATGTGGTGCTAAACGTTTTTATTTGTAAAAGGTTTGTGTAAGCCATCATTTTAACACGGATTGTTTGTGTTTTAGTCACATGTATGATTGCTTTGTGTTTGTGTTTAGCTGCATGTATGTTTACTTTTTGTGTTTTAGTTTACATGTATGTTTGTGTGTTGTGATTAAGTTTGCATCATGTGTTTGCGTTTTTTTTTGTTTTAGTTGCATGTATGTTTGTGTTTTGTGTTTAAGTTTGCATCATGTGTTTGCGTTTTTTGTTTTAGTTGCATGTATGTTTGTGTTTTGTGTTTAAGTTTGTATCATGTGTTTGCGTTTTTTGTTTTAGTTGCATGTATGTTTGTGTTTTGTGTTTAAGTTTGCATCATGTGTTTGCGTTTTTTGTTTTAGTTGCATGTATGTTTGTGTTTTGTGTTTAAGTTTGTATCATGTGTTTGCGTTTTTTGTTTTAGTTGCATGTATGTTTGCTATTTGTGTTTGTGTTTTGCATCAAGTGTTTGCTTTTTTGTGTTTTAGTCGCAAGTTGCATGTATGTTTGTGTTTTAGTTTGCATGTGTGCATTGTGTTTGTGTGAGTGTTTGTGCTTGTGTTGAGACTTGAAAGAGCTAAGACTGAATATAAAGAAAAAACAACTGGAACTAAAAACAAGTAAAAATGAAACAAGATTTTCCACTAGCATAGATTGGTTTGTTAAAAACAAACTTCGTGGCCCTCCAGCTAATTTTAGCTTGTTGTTATTCATTCTGAACATCAGTTTAAAGACACATTCACCACATCCACATTGTAAACCTGTTTTTTATTAGGAAAGATGTGTTCTTCCTAAATGTTACAATCCACCAGATGCCCCACGCAAATCCAGCTGTGTTGTTAAAAGGCTAATTACACATCTTTTGACCTACTGAACTTTTACCTAAACTTCTGGCAGAGTTCACAAGAAAACACACTCGCAGGTGCGTATTGTAAAAAAAAAAAAAAGTCCACTGCACATCCTTTGACCTCTTAATTAACGTTGGCATAAACTTTTAACAAAGTTCACAGCGCCAGTAGACCCATCTACACCCCCCCTAGGTGATGAGTCGCAACCCCAGAAGAGTTTTTACAACGTAGGCTGATCTGATAAGAATGCATCAGCGATCGTAGACTGCGCTCACCAACCTCTCTGGTTTATTGGGGTGTGTGATTCAAGATATTTACATTTATATGATGTTGTTAAGTTTAGACTATTAAATACACATGCGTGTATGTGTTTTAACTACCACTCCGCAAGTCTTACGTACGGGAATAAAATTGCGGAATCCTCTCTTGCCTTTATTGTGCAGCGTGGAACAAAGCATTTGCTTTCATTCGGATATTTTAATGTACATGCATACAAACGGCTCAGCTGGTGTAGCCTAACAGACCGTATAAGTTCTAAGATTGTCAAAAATAAAAAGATAGTAACTTGTATTAACTAAATGAAATAAATAAATATTTTCCTGTGGCGTTTGTTTAAAAGGAAACTGACATCCGCTAAAAACTGCCCTTGAGACCAGTTTTACAAAACACTATTTCACAATTAAAGTTTTCTATGGACCCGTTTCAAATACACATTCCCTAAAACAATAAGAGAACGACCATAAACTCCTTTGAATTGGTGGTCCCGTGAGTTCTAAGATTGTCAAAAATGAAAAGATAGATTAAAGGAGTATATGTGATTAACTAAATAAAATAAATAAATAAATATTTTCCTGTGGCTTAGGCGGCGTTTGTTTGAAAGGAATCTGACATGCGCTTTAAAATGAAACAAACAAACAAACAAACAAAAAACTGAGGAATGTTTAATGTTAAACAGAGGAATGATTTCATCAATTATGAAATGTCATCGATTTATTCAAATAAGAAATCTTCTTCGATTTTTAAAAGTATTAATTTGTTTAATTATTTTACCATACATTTAAACCTTTGCACCAGTCTCAGTTTACGGTGTGTGTCAGGGGGGCTGGTGGTGGGTGTGGTTTGACTGCTGCGTGCGTGACTTCATTCTACAGTAAGTAATGTCAGCGGTGAGCGAGGAGATGTCGCGGACTCTGTGTAAGGTGTTTGAGTCTTTTATTTTCTAACTTGTAACAAACTCTACCTAGTTTTTATTAACTTTGTAACAAAACTCTATCCAGTTTTTTACATTGTAATGGTAGACTACAACATACCTTTCGACAAGTAGGCCTATCTTAGAGATGCGCTGATCTTTCCTTTTTCTTTTACTTTAACTATTGTCTCAGTAAAAACTTTTTAAAACTTTTAAAAGTTTTTAGAATTGTAATGCTAGACTTCATATTTTGTCAAGTATCTTATGCTGTTGCTTAACGATTGCATCTGATATTTTCAGTTTTTTAGATCAGTGTGAGATGCACTGGTCTCTCTCCTTTACTTTATCATGTATCAGTAAAACTATTTAAACTTTTAAACATTTTAAAATTATATTGCTTTAGACTATAACATAGATTTTTTTTTTTTTTGTCAAGTATCTTATGCTGTTGCTTAACGTTTGCATCTGATATTTTTGTACTTTTTTAGATCTGTGCGAGATGCATAGGACTTTGCCTTTATCTTGTATCAGTAAAAAACTTTTTAAACGTTTTTAAAAGTTGTAATGCTTTAGACTACAACATAGGTTTTGTTTTCACAGTTTTTCTGGAAAATACAAAACTACCTGTGTTTCTATTGTATATGTGAAGAAAAACACAACTTTAATAAAAACTACCCCTTAAGCCCTGTTTCCTAAACATATACACTATTTCACAATTAAAGTTGAAAAGCACATAGTTTTGAACAGTTTTCCATGGCCCCGTTTCAAATACACATCCCCCTAAACAATAGGAAAACAACCATAAATTCCATTGAGTTGGTGGTCCGGATAAACAGATGTACAGTTTTGGGAGGGGTAGGGGGGTGTCCAAAAACAGGTGTCCAGTTGGGGAGGGGGGTGGAATTTTTATGACAGGCAATAAATCACCCGTTTTGACACATAGTCGCCTACATCCTCTCTAACATCACACCGGTGTGGTGATGCATATGAACCTTTATAGACATACTAGTGTTTATTTCATAAAGACAAAGTTGCACTTATTGAAACAACAAGATATTTTACCGTGACAAGACGAAGACGTTCATCTGCTTCTGCTCTATGACTCTGACTGATGTGCTATAACCAAGTTCGCGGCTCTTAGGGGGCGGAATTGTGAAGTTTGACTGACAGTTTGAGCGGATCTAAGAGATGCGCTTTTTAACGCCTTTAATTGGTTAATATTTGTTAAAAAGACAAAGAGATGTAAAGGGTTACCAATAGCATTGATTTATTATCTCAGATATTTTTATTGAATTTTACAATTTTATCCCCTCATACATACAGTATGTTCAAACATTGTACATTTTCCATAGTATTCCAACATAAACATCCCTCCATTCCCACTAGCCACACATACAGACCATAGTTCCCAAGGAGTATTATTCCTGGAGTAAGCAGCAGGTAAGCAGACTAGACTAGATAGATATATAAGTGAGTAGAGGGAGACAAGTTAAGACATTAGTTAATACTCTATAACTGACCGAGATGGACAGGGTGTCATGATCTGGGCTGTGGGGTTCCCCTCAGCCACCTGAGAGCGCTGTTCCCTTCCCTTGCACTGCACTTCCCTGATTGTTCACTCCTGTTGTGTCATTAGCAGCTCATTATCTCACAACTGTTCACAATTACTCAGACTATAAAAAACTCTCATTTCCCACTCATCATTGTGTCTGCATTGTCTCCGTATGTCTGTCTCTGTGTTCCTGACCCGTGCTCTAGATCGTGTTTCTTGTTTTGTTCAGTTTTTTTGTTTAAAGTCGTGTTGTGCCGTGTTGGCCTTTTTGGTTTTGTTTGCTCGTTTGTTAATTTGTGTTTATTGTTATTAAAATATCCTCACCTGCATTTGGACCCAGACCCTTTCCTTCTTATCGTGACAGAATGCAGACACCAAGGATGGGTCCAGTGGGGAAGAATTTTTTCGAGGAGGCGGCATCCCCTCGCTTGGCGCCCACCCGCTCTGTGCCTGACGCGGCTGTGCCCGAGTGGATGGCGGCCATCTACGCTCGTTGGGCAGCGGAGGACGCTCGTCTGGCGGCGGTTCCCGGGGCGGCGGCGACCGCTATCTCTGTTCCTGACGCGGCCGTGACTGCGCTCTCTGTTCCTGACGCGGCCGTGACCGCGCTCTCTGTTCCGGACGCGGCGGAGACCGCTATCTCTGTTCTTGACGCTGCCGTGACCGCGCTCTCCGTTCTGGACGCGGCGGTGACCGCTATCTCTGTTCCTGACGCGGCGGTGACCGCACTCTCTGTTCCGGACGCGGCGGTGACGCTATCTCTGTTCCTGACGTGGCCGTGACCGCGCTCTCTGTTCCGGACGCGACAGTGACCGCTATCTCTGTTCCTGATGCGGCCGTGACCGCGCTCTCTGTTCCGGACGCGGCGGTGACCGCTATCTCTGTTCTGGATGCGGCGGTGATCGCTATCTCTGTTTCTGACGCGGCCGTGACCGCGCTCTCTGTTCCGGACGCGGCGGTGACCGCTATCTCTGTTCCTGACGCGGCCGTGACTGCGCTCTCTGTTCCGGACGCGGCGGTGACCGCTATCTCTGTTTCTGATGCGGCGGTGATCGCGCTCTCTGTTCCGGACACGGCCATGGCCGCGCTCTCTGTTCCGGACGCGGCCGTGGCCGCGCTCTCTGTTCCGGACGCGGCGGTGACCGCTATCTCTGTTCCTGACGCGGCGGTAAACGCTATCTCTGTTCCTGAGGCGGCGGCGTCCGCTATCTCCGTTCCTGACGCGCAAGTGACCGCAATCTCTGTTCCTGACGCGGGAGTGAACGCCATCTCCGTTCCTGATGCGGCAGAGAACGCTATCTCTGTTCCCGTAGCGGCGGCGTCCGCTGACGTTCCCCTGGCGGCGAGGGCGGCTCACGTTCCTCTGGCGGCGAGGCCAGCTCACGTTCCTCTGGCGGCGAGGCCAGTTCACGTTCCTCTGGCGGCGAGGCCAGCTCACGTTCCTCTGGCGGCGAGGCCAGCTCACGTGACTCCGCTGCACGGGCCTGGCCCGCCATCCCTCCCCCTGATTCGCCTTCCCCCGTTCCTCCTCCCTCCAGACTTGTGGAATGTCTGGGAGCCGTTCCGTTGGGAGGGGGTACTGTCATGATCTGGGCTGTGGGGTTCCCCTCAGCCACCTGAGAGTGCTGTTCCCTTACCTTGCACTGCACTTCCCTGATCGTTCACTCCTGTCGTGTCATTAGCAGCTCATTATCTCACACCTGTTCACAATTACTCAGACTATAAGAAACTCTCATTTCCCACTCATCATTGTGTCTGCATTGTCTCCGTATGTCTGTCTCTGTGTTCCTGACCCGTGCTCTAGATCGTGTTTCTTGTTTTGTTCAGTTTTTGTGTTTAAAGTCGTGTTGTGCCGTGTTGGCCTTTTTGGTTTTGTTTGCTCGTTTGTTAATTTGTGTTTATTGTTATTAAAATATCCTCACCTGCATTTGGACCCAGACCCTTTCCTTCTTATCGTGACACAGGGAAGCAGGACAAA
Organism: Garra rufa; assembly: GCF_049309525.1. Lineage (NCBI taxonomy): Eukaryota > Metazoa > Chordata > Actinopteri > Cypriniformes > Cyprinidae > Garra > Garra rufa. Next base: position 17,002,011 of record NC_133372.1, read on the forward strand.
ACAAAAGGTGAAGGTACTTCAATTTGACTTAAGATTCTCAAAGTATTTCAGGAAAGGTCCCCACACCTTCTCGAACTTCTTGCTCAAGTCGCACACTTGCACACGATCTTTTCAAGGTCTAGACAGGTCATGATGTCCCTTAACCACTGAGCATGCGTGGGCGGGGCAGCATCCTTCTACCTTAGTAATATTGCACGTCTAGCCAAAAGTGAGGCAAAGGACAGTATGCGTCTTTTGATTGCGGTGAGGTGCATATCATCCTCACCAGCGGTGCCAAAAAGGGCAATCAGTGGGTCAGGCTCTAGTTCAAGATTAAGAATAAGTGACAAGGTTTGAAAAACATCTCTCCAGTATCTTTCCAGGCTTGGACAAGTCCAGAACATGTGGAATAACGAAGCCTCATCTCTCTTACATTTGTCACATAAAGGATCCACATCTGGGTACATATGAGATAGCCTGACTTTAGATATATGAGCCCTGTGCACCACCTTAAACTGTAATAGAGAATGACGTGCACAGAGTTGAATTCACCAGCCTGAAAATAGAGTCCCACACTTCCTTTGACAGTTGAAAGTTTAAATCCTGCTCCCAAGCAGTTTTAATTTTGTCCAGAGGAGCCTGTTTTATGCCCATCAATTTGTCATAGATGACTGATATCAACCCCTTGCGCGATGAATGGAAACTAAGAAACATATCGGCGAGACCTCACGAGACCTGGTGCGTGATCTAACATGGCGGCGCCCGTCTGCTAGACTGCAAACTGCAAACTTTAAGAAAACTTTTTTTTTTCTCTCTCTCCTTTTCTCTTCTCTCGTGTTTCCCCCCATTTACTTTCATCGTACACCTTCTTCATTACAAAACTGGACTATAACATTATACAATCTGGATCATCTCGAAAGATACATCGACGCACACTACAACACACTCTGCGGCACCATGGACAAGGACAAATCAGAACACAACAAAAAAAGTAAAGGTAACCTCACCCCAATCACCAAGAGACCTCGTCCCGATTCACCTTCCAGTCCAAGTTTATCACCATCTACATCACCAAAACTGTCATGCTGCACGGAGGTAAGCGACATTCTAATCTCAATTGAAAATAAACTTTCCAGACTTGATACCAGGATCGCACTGATTGAAGTAATACACAAGGAACTCCAGGAACTACGACACAGCTTAGAATTTAGCCAAGAACAAATCGACACTCTCACTAAAGAAAATAATTTTTTAAAGGACTCAGTTCACGCACTTACCGCTCAACTCACGTCCGTTGTCACAGAAAACAAAACCATGAAAGAAAACATTTTGGACTTACAAACGCGCAGTATGAGGGACAATTTAGGTTTCACCGGCATCCCAGAACAAACTCCAGACAACCCCGAAAAATCAGTCAAGGACTTTATGATAAAACATCTGAAACTACCATCCGAAACTGTGCAGACCACCGTGTTCACCGCATCAGATCTCAAAACAACAACAACCGCCCACAGCCGATCATCGCAAAATTTGAACACTATAAACACAAAGAACTGGTTCAGAAGCAAGGCAGACAGCTTAAAGGCACAAACTATGGTCTCAACGAACAATACCCAAAGGACATTCTCACACGCCGAAAACAACTTTTCCAAATCCGAAGACAGAAAATAAATGAAGGAAAAAGGGCAATCATTACAGTGGACAAATTATACATAGACGGACAGCTATATCGTGATAAGGACATTACACCCTGGCTTTTTTGAACATTCCATTCCCATTGCTAAAATCAATAACAGCTTTAATGCGCTCTCTCTCTTTCTCTCTCTCTAACCTATAAGATGTGTTTTTGCCCCCCCCCCCCCATGTTCCACCAGATGTTTGCATTTAATGTTGTTTTTTTTTTTTTTTTTTTTTTTTGTGGTTATTTTGATTGTTTGTTTACCAATGTCCAATCTGTCGATTATGTACCTGTATTTTTGTCAGTCTGCCAACAACATTGCATCATTACATACATACACATATACATTGCAACTCCCCTTCGATATTACACACTCATACTTTTACATATACAGTACCAACAGGCTCACACATTTATTCACATTTCTATTTATTTTTTACTAAAATATGTCATCTATCACTTTTGTAACCTGGAACGTTCGTGGACTTGGCTCTCAGACAAAGAGGATCAAAGTTCTTAACCATTTAAAGGTCCCATATTGTACACATTTCTGGAGGTTTATTTTAGTTGATGTCCTTAAGAATATATATTTGCGGTATAAGTGCCAAAATCCTTCTCAATATAATTTTACAGCTCCTTTTTTAGGAGCTCTGTCAAAAACAGGTCGATTTTGGCCCATCTAATTAATATTCATGAGCCTCTTTTCTGATTGGCCTGTTGTTTTCTGAGTGACACACAGCCAGGCCAACCACAGGTAAGTACGGTCATGTATGCTTTAGCCGAGCCCAGAGCCATAGAGAGAGCCTAGATACTCAACAGGATATTTCAGAATGATCATTAATGTTTTTTCTTTTTCAAACACCGAATGCAGTAAGCTACATAACTGTTGCTTTAGTAAAGCCCCTTTCATAATGTGCGCTGATTCTGGAAAATTACGGCAACGAGCACTGTGTAAACAAAAGCCAGAACCATAAAGGCAGTGTTGTAGTGATGATGCACGTTATCATGCGACTCTTCACGACGAAAAAATACATGCAAAGTGGAATGAAGCGGCGATCGGGCAGAGCCAGCTCCTCACTATCAGCGCTGAAGCACAGTTTGTTCAGGTTAGTTTCAGTTTAGTGAAACGTACGCTTCGCATTACATCTCACATCCAAATGTCACATGTCTTTATGGGTTGTGTGTGAAGCACGCACAGATTCCGGAAAACAACTGTGAATGAACCAAATTAAACAACTCCGGAACAAATCATGGGACACATTATCCGTTTATTTACCTGAATCGCTGTGTGAAAGAGGCTGAAGTTGACGTGCCACTGGTCTCTTACATTCACAATGTTCTGAAGCCTGTGCAATGATGTAGTTTCGATATCTATCGACTGAACAGGGTTTTCTCGACTTGTTTTTGTGTTGTTGTTGCTTAGCAATGTTATGGACACGATATTGTCTGGGTTTGACAAAAGGAGGGTGGGACAGTGGTTGGTGTTCGGGGTGGTGACTGAAGGCGGTGACTGAGTAGATCGGACGTCACATCGTTACGGAAGTCACAGCGGCTCGTGAAAATGAACAGCTACTTTAAGCCGGCTGTGTGCAGTTTACTGTGGATTGACTGTTTTGAAACTCATATGGTAGTTACATAGCCCCTAGACCTCAGTTATCATGAAAAAAGCCAGAAAATTTTGATTTTGACAATATGGGACCTTTAAATAAACTACAAGCTGACATATGCCTTCTGCAAGAAACACATCTATCAGAATCTGATCATAACAAAATTAAATCACCAAAGTTCAATCAATTATTCTCGGCTCACTACAACACAAAACAGAGAGGAGTATGTATTTATACCCATATTATATAACCCAGTTACAATTGGCAATATATACGGCCCAAACACAGATGACCCATCTTTCTTTCATAACTTTTTTTCCCTCATTTCAAATTTTTCTAATTGTCCAGTCATAATAGCAGGCAACTTTAATACAATTCTAGACTCAACAATAGATAAATTGAACAGCTCAGACAATAAACGTATTTGGAAATCTGCAGAGACCATAAAACAGTTCATGAGTGATTTTGGTCTTGGCGATAGTTGGCGTTTACAGCACCCGAACGTTAAAGAATACTCATTTTTCTCTACTGTCCATCACTCATATTCCCGCATTGACTTTTTCCTTACAAGTAATTCTATCATGTCAAAAATTTCTGAAACAAAGATTCATCCAATAGTCAATAGTAACCATGCCCCAGTAACATTAAAATGAAACATAATTAACCCACATAAACCAATTACTAGATGGCGGTTTAACACATCCCTTCTGAAAGATCATGACTTTGACAGTTATTTTAAAAAAGAGTGGGCATGCTTTCTAGAGATGAATGACTCCCCCGAATCATCTCCATCCCTTCTGTGGGAAGCAGGGAAAGCTGTACTAAGAGGAAACATCATTTCATTTTCTGTTTACAAAAAAAGGAAAGAGAAGGAGCAACAGGCAGAACTCGAACAAAAAATCAAAGAATTGGAAGACCTCAACATAAATAACCCAACAGAAGAAACACAGGTTGCATTAAGAAAATACAAATTTAAACTGAATGAATTAATCAATAAACACACCCAATTTCTAATTCAGAGACTAAGACAAGAAAATTTTCATCATAGTAACAAATCTGGTAAATATTTGGCAAATCAAATCAAACAAAATAAAAAACAACAATACCAGTCATTACAGACACAGCAGGGAAGTCCACCAACTCACCAGAAGAAATAAATCAAATCTTTCAAAACTATTATAATAAATTATATTCTTCTGAAAAAGATCCAAGTCAGGACGACATCAGTTCATTTCTTAACAATATCAACCTACCTCAACTTAGTAACCGTCAAATAAACATTCTTGAAGCCCCATTAACAGAACATGAAATTTTTAATGCTCTTAATTTAATGCCGAACAATAAAGCACCAGGTCCAGATGGATTCCCTGCTGAGTTCTACAAACACTTTTGGTCCATCTTATCACCACTTTTTATCCGAATGATAAATGAATCAAAACAAAAATCTAAACTCCCAGATAACATGAATACAGCTACAATTTCACTCCTTCTCAAACCCAACAAAGACCCAACAGTTCCGTCAAGTTATCGTCCAATTTCACTAATTAATGTAGACATTAAAATCATCGCTAAAGCACTAGCTCATAGAATAGAAAAAGTCACACCATCCATAATCCATCCAGACCAAGCTGGTTTCATTAAAAACAGACTCGGATCAAACAACACACGCAGACTTTTTAACTTAATGTATTACTCATCAATTAAAAAAGCAAAAACCATCATAGTCTCCCTCGACGCAGAAAAAGCATTTGATAGAGTCAACTGGAAATTCCTGTTTTCCACATTAGAGAGGTTTGGTTTTGGGGAGTCATTCATCAACTGGATCAAAATTCTGTATACGTCACCTTCAGCCACTGTTATCACCAATGGACTAACATCACGTAGCTTCACACTGCACCGGGGGACTAGACAAGGATGCCCACTCTCCCCTTCACTAATCACCATCTTCATTGAACCACTAGCAGCAGCTATCCGTCAAAACAGCTACATAAAAGGAGTTCAAACATTAAATATACACCATAAAATAAGTCTTTATGCCGATGATATTTTATTATATTTACAAGACCCCCCCCCCCCCCCATCATTACAAGAAACGATTAAACTCATTGATTCATTCTCGAAAATTTATGAATACTCAATCAATTGGAGCAAATCTGCTATACTTCCATTACACTCTTCCTGCTTAGATGTGACATCCCAGACACCACCGATTCCTCTGTGCACCAATTATATCACATATTTAGGTGTTAATGTTTCCCCCAGGCTGTCAGAGTTGTTTGGACTAAACTACACACCATTACTCAAAACAATAGAAGATGATCTTCATCGCTGGATGAATTTACCACTATCTATTATGGGCAGAATATCAGTAATTAAAATGACTATACTCCCGAAATTAAATTATTTATTCACAATGATTCCAACACAGCCCACCATTACCTGGTTTAAATCACTAGATTCAATAATTACCAAATTTTACTGGAAAAACAAGACCCCAAGAATCAAACTCACTACTTTACAGAAATCAAAAACACAAGGAGGACTGGAAGCACCACATTTTTATCATTACTTTTTGGCCAACCAGCTCCAATATATACATAAATGGATTCACCCTAACCCATCAGAAAACACATGGCTAGATGTTGAACAAACAATTTGTAAGGACATTAACACTTCAGAACTACCCTTCCTTAACCGGACAATCAAAAAACATTACTGTTTTAAAATGCCAACAATAGCTGCAACTCTGACAGCCTGGTGGAAATTTCACCAAATAACAAACTCCACGCTTGCACCATCTAAATTCACCCCGATTTGGAATAACCCAGATTTTATAGTTAACAAGAAGCCACTTAATTTATGCACATGGGCGGAAAAGGGCATAACACAACTTCAGCATATCTTTTTAAATAATAACCTGGCACCATTTTCCCACTTGGTCCAGAAATACGGTATTGGGAGTAATTGTTTCTTGGAATATTCACAAATCAAATCATCAATTCAATCAAAAATTGACATTCGTACAACTAATCTAGACCTTTCACCTCCAATCTCAGAACTAATTAATATATCTTCCTTAAAAAAACTACTCTCCAAATTATACAGGTTAATATCAAAATCAGACAACACATTGAGCCTACCAAACGCAAAATGGGAATCAGACTTATCCATTACTCCCGATGCCGCTTTCTGGACACAAATCTGCAAAAATATCTACTTCATGACAAAAAATGCCAACCTGGATGAGAGCGTTGATAATTGGTAAGGATAGAAGCAGTTGGGCATGTATATAAAAGTTTAACCCACCTAATGTAGTTTGGGCCAAAACCAAATTTTTCCAAAACTGCAAATAGATATCTCCACTCCACTCGATCGAACGCTTTCTCCGCGTCTAAGGAGAGGACACATTCCGGAACTGCTTCTGAAGGAGAGTACAAAATGTCAAATAAACGACGTATATTAAAATAAGAATGACGATTTTTTACAAAGCCAGTCTGATCTTCTGATATTATTGCTGGTAGTACATCCTCTAATCTACGGGCTAGGACCTTTGCCAGAATTTTGGCATGCACATTTATTAAAGAGATTGGCCTGTAGGAGGAGCACTCTGCTGGATCTTTACCTTTCTTTACAATCAAACTGATGCATGCTTCATATGATGATGGAAGTTTGCCATGCTGGAAAGAGTCTGATAATACTGAAGATAGATGGGGGGAAGTAATGAAGAAAATGTTTTGAAAAACTCTGCTGGGAACCCATCAGGTCCAGGGGATTTCCCCGATTGCAATGAGGAGATAGCAGCTGCTATCTCCCCCTGTGAGATGGGCTCGTCTAACTTAGTCTTATTGTCATGTGTAAGTATAGGGATGTTCAAATGGTCTAGAAAATTTTTCAACAGCGAGCTGTCATTTGGAAGGTCGGAAGTGTACAGTCGGGAGTAAAAATTCCTGAATGTATCGTTGATTTTAGAAGGATCTGAGGTGATGTTACCATCATCCATCCGAATTTTTGTGATGTGTTGTTTCGCTTTAAATCCCTTGAGCAGATTGACTAATAATGTGCCAGGTTTGTCGCCATGAACATAAAACAGACTTTTACTCTGCAGTATCTGGCGTTCAATCGAATGTGTGGAGAGGAGATTGAATCTAGTTTGGAGTTCCAGACGTTTTTTATATAGTTCGGGGTTCTCATTTTGAGCGAGTCTCTGATCGACTTCTTTAATTTGATTAGATAGATCGTTCCGTTCTTTCTGGGCTTTCTTTTTCATATTTGCGCTAAAAGTGATAATTTGTAATGAGTAATGAGTCCTCGGTCGTATAGCTCCGTCATTACCCCCCTGTATTCGGCGCGCTGGCTCATGACTTCTGGGCAGTAATCCTCCACAATGCGAATCTGCTGACCACGATACTCCAGTTTCCCCCTCCGTCTGGCCTCACGGATCAGAAGATCTTTTATCTGATAACGGTGTAACCGCAGAATGACCGGCCGCGGTCTCTGTCCCGGGGCCGGTTTGGGTGCCAGTGAGCGGTGGGCTCTATCGATCTCCGGTGGTGAGGAAAGCACCTCCTTCCTGAAAACCTCACATAGCAGATCTGTGAAGAATTCCGTAGGTCGCCCTCCTTCAGTAGTCTCCGCAAGGCCAAGGATGCGTAGGTTTTGCCGTCTGTTCCGTCCTTCCAGATCGACCATTTTAGTTGTTAGTTTGGAGTTGTTTTCACGTAGGCTGGAGCAGACATTTTCTAGCTCACTGACACGCTGGCTCAGGTCCTCTGAAACCAGCTCGAGAGAACCCAGGCGCTGGCCATGGTCTTCCACGATAGACCGGACTTGGTCAAATTTAGTTTTCAGCAAGCCGAAAGAAAATTTGAAGTCTGAAGCCAATGCTTCGCGGTGCTGGTCCAGTAGCGCCGAGATAGCCTCCATCGTTAAGCTAGTCGACGAGTCATTCTTTTTCCCTGCTTTGCCACTCTTTGAGGCCATTTTAAAGTAGTTGCAAGTAAGTTTAATAAGGTAGATTGCGCAGATTATTCTATATGTTGATTGCTTAATAAGTATATAAAGGAGTGAAACGTTTGAAACGGGCAGGAGCACGTGAGAGTTGCGTCTACTCCATGCGGCTCTTTCCGGAAGTCTCCAGCATTGATTTATTAAAAAAAAAAAAAAAACTCCCCCCCCCCTCCTCCCAAAAAAGGCCACTTCCGAGTGTAATTACAAAAAGGGCATGTGCTCTGCACAGGTTGAGCCCTACCTGTGCACGTGCCTGTGTATGGTTAGGGCCACTTTAGCCTGTCAGGCACAAAGCAAGGCAACTTTCACCAGTGTTCCCAATCTGTTTTACACCACAAATGTGAGCAGTTCAGTTGCGCAAAGTTGTAGTTCTACAGCAGCAAATTCACTTTTACACTTGCAGTGTTTCTGCTGCAGTAATAGATGCTGTACCCTTGACATAATACACTTTCTAGGTAACTTTGGTGAGAGCTTGTAATAAGTAAGGAATAATTGACGACGGGCCGTTGAATTCTTAGAAAATAATGAGGTGGTGTCGTGGCTGTTACACCTCGGGTGTGCAGTATTTTCGTAGAATTCAACGGACCGAAGTAGGGCTGTCACTATCGATTATTTTGGTAATCGAGTAATCTGTCAATTATTCTAACGATTAATCGAGTAATCAGATAATTATATATATATATATATATATATATATATATATTAGGGATGTAACGGTATTGTAAATACCGTCGTACCGCAATAACACATTTTTTCGATACTATCGTGGTCGCATGACTCGATAAAACAATAGGTCTTCTGAGAAAAGTTTGCTCAGGCGAATGGAGCGAACGGGAGGTAGCGGGAACTACATTTCCCATCAGCCCAGGCGTGGCCATCATCTATTGCGGTCTGTTGTCGCTAGAGACTGTAGCAGCAAGGAACAGAGATGGAAATGGTCTAACCTGCTCCGTCTGAAGTGCGTATGCGTTACATATTCTTTTCAGCACCCATGTTAACGGATTGGAGCGTTCACACTGCACGCGGTTGCTGTCCGGCAGTACGTCCTAGAAGCGGTGCCTTTGCAGCAGCGCAGCGATCGTTTCGGCACCGTGACCGAGTCTATTTTTGGCTGCGCTGTCTGCGCTGAATTAATGTTACAGTGCATTG